>NC_079900.1:17689164-18029988 GCF_024868665.1 Triplophysa rosa
CGCGGTGTGTCAAACACACCCATAAAGAGTGAAACGCTTTGCGAGCACTGGACACCTGGGAAATTTGTGACACCGCTGACAGGGTGAGTGTGAAATGGTGATGAGCAGGTCCTAAACAAAAGCACTTACGACATTATTTGACAGTCACTGTCAAAGCGCAGACAAACGGAGGGTGACCCAGAGAGACATTTTGTCTGAGATCCATGACACATTTTTGTAGGCATAAACCTTTGCTCCTGCAAAGAAGGGATAATAAGCGGATATGAAATTATTACAATCATTTTTACTATTCGAGCAGACAGAGTTTGGGCAATGTAAAGGAATCCCGATGATGAAGCAGGTGTTCTGTGAGAGGTGCCATCTGGCAGCAAAATTAGCAGCTTATGAGCCAGGTGCTCTTGTACCGGGAAAGAATTTGAGATGAGATGAGTTGTGATCTTTTACACGGGCCTCCAGGAGCATGACTGTGCACTGTTGCATAATAAGAGGCGACGATTGAGTGCTCTTTGTTTTGAATAATTTATGTGTTCCTGTGTTTATGGGCGTTGTGTAAACCTGCTGCAAATATTGGAATTTCAGGTCTTTAAATTGGATCATTGCTTGAGCGATCAATACACTAATTAACATGTTAGAAGTTATTAAGGATTTCAAAATACAGTACATGTGGTTTCACAGGCTGAACATGTGCTGTTGATCTTCTTGACTGCATTATTCTTTTTGATTCATTTTATGTGGTGTAACAGTGTAAGACTATACAATTGCCACTCTTCCATAGAAGAACACATTCTGACATACAATTCTAATACATTCTACTACAAAATTGCTAAATCAAAATAAAGCTATAACTTTAATAAATGAAAAGAGCTAAACAAATCCTGACCTTATTTTAATATTCTCTAATACTGCTGTTCTGTTAAAGTTAAATCCGGTTTAGATCAGTACTTATGCTCAGTAAAATAGGAGTTAAACCAAGCAAATGTGGCTATTTGAAATGATTTGAATTGATGCTCTTCTGTTTATAAATTGTGCTAAAATTGTGCTGATTTTATTTCTTATTATACGTTTTATTCTTAACTTGGTAGTTCGATATGTTTGATAAATAAAATACCAACATCATCAAATGAAGAGACAATAAAGACATCTGAGCATGAACGGTGAGATAACTGAATGGAGCAAATTTAGTCTGCACAATATAATCCCTAGATTTTTTTTGCAAGTTATCTCTTAAAGCAATATTGAAATATTAAGTACATGATGTAATTTAGGCTGCTATATTTTGAAGACCAAAAACTCTACAAAAATGCTTGGCCAGCAAAAAAACCAGTGCCACCACGTGGTTTAAATAGGAACGTCATATTCAAACTATCTTGACTCAAATTTCAAGATATTTGTCAAATTCCTGGATGTAACATCTGCTAGACAGATTTATAGACAGAACGTATAGTTAAAAACAAAAGTCATGGTAAAGTCTTCACGATGACACCTACATGATGACACCTAATCATGATGTTCTGGAACTAATTTCCAGCACCGTCATTGTGACTTGTACCTTTCCAGCGCTGACTATTTATATATTTATATAGATTTGTTGTTTTTTTCTAGATAAAACAGTATATTCATTTTAAATTAAGTTAAATTAATAATAAAATAACAATTTCAACAACAATAAGTGTAAATTACAAAATTTGATTAGCTTTTCTTGTGAAATTTTCATGTAATATATTTGTACATGTAATATAATAATAATAATACATATACATTTATTTGTTTATTTAATTTGACTGGTTGTTTTTATTACACAATGAAAAACTAAACATTTTCTAGCTATTTTAAATATGTCCTTATACCCACAACAAATCTATTTGATGTCACAATAGCATTTTTACTACGAAATACTAAGCATATTACTTAGAAAACTGCTGAATCACGACATCTTGTGGCATTTTCTAGAAATCTCCAGCAATAACGTGACTTGTTAGGGCGTGATAATGGAAGTTTGAAGCCAGAAACTAAAAATCTGCAAAAACCGGAAGCACAATTTGCCCCAAAGGTTTTTCACTTATAAAGGTCATTTAAAACTTCAGTAAATGCAAATCTGTGTTCTAATTTAATAATGTTTATCTCTTTATATACGTCCCTTTTTATTTTAGAGCGTATGGCTTATTTGCTCATAGTTTTACTTCTTTTAACAGACACACACAGTGCATGTATGCATTTGCACATATGTGCATAAAAGAACGTATATGAAAACTGAAACAAGCAATAGCAGTTTATTATTTACAACAACCAATTCAATTATTCAGTTAAATTAGGACGTATTTGTATTTCATACTAAACGGTGTAGCCTACTTATATTTGCATTAACATCTTAATACTTAATTGGCAGTCTAAATGTGTTTTGGCCAGAGATCTGCAGATGTAACGTTACCTGAAGTGACTTGGGGTCTCAGAAGAAGCTGTGGGCGTCAAGCATTGCTTTACTTTCGGTAAATAAACAGGTTTTGAGGCTGATATTAGTTCCATGTCGTTTACAGAACAAACACGCCACAGTGCAGCCTAATTCGGATGGAAAAATCAAAATTCGTAATTCCAAAACCACTTTGCTTAACGTTATCTGGACTGGATTTGCATTAATCAAGTCACTACTGATCGAATTGTTTCAACTCAACCAGCTTCAAGCGTTTAGTGTATCGGGAAAACAGCGCCATAAGAAAAGCTAACTAGCGCTCGAAGACTTTTATTTTGAAATGAGGATCTCAGGTTGTAGCTACATCACAACTCCAGCGATGACATCTGAAAATCGCAGACGAGTACAAAACCACAGTGGCTTTGCTTGATCGGAGCTAAAGACGCAAGACAGCTATCAATAGAAGGACCAATATAAGCGATTCTTCGCACAATTTAGGTAACGTTACGATGTACATTTATTGTGTTGACAACAAAAATAACGGGGTTAAAGATTTTCGATCGGATTGTTTTCATAGCAAAATAAACGACAATCAGCTATAAGGCGTTTTATTGAGGATCTCTTTCCTTGTCGGTCTTAAATGATAAGGACTAGTTTGATTTAATAACAGCAGCCAAAATAATGTGTTATATATGTGTATATAGTAAGTAACGTTAACCGTGGTAACGTACAGAGATTCCCGTTTGTTTTGTTTACTCGCATGATTCAGCATTAGAGGCATAACTTTAATGTAACGTTAATGGTGTTGGTAAACATGATGGCCGTGACACTAACAGGCCTTCCGCTTTTTCAGTAATGTTTGGTTGATTTCTAATGGTTGTGTTTTGTCTTGTTTTGACCAATGTGAGCGCATGCTAACTAGCTAGAGAGTCATCGATGGTTTTCATTATTTTTTAGTGTATAATACAGCAGTAAAACACTCTTCACCACTGTGCCATGGAGTTTCCACATCTCGGGGAGCACTGTTCCGAAAAGTCCTGTAAACGTCTCGGTGGGTATCTAAATAAACAGCTTCAAGATTCAATAGCTTATAGGCATAAAAGTCTTTACATTGCTAAAGCACGGGGAAATTAAATATTTAGACGCAAAACGTTAAATGCATATATTGCTATATAAATATGAAAGTTGTTAAGAATGACAAAATCCTGCCATGTCATGTACACCTCTTAACAACATGAGAACTAGCCTATTCCTTGTTTGTGATCCGATTACGTCATGACTAGCAAGTGCATTTATGTTGTACTGAGTATCACCCTCACACATCCTGTCAGCCCATTTTAATAACCTATTTAGCTATAAATGATAATATAAATTGTCTAACATAACCGATTCTTTTCAACATAAATTGACTAACATTCAGGGATTTTTGACATTTTACTATGACATGAATTATTGTGTAGAATGACATAGAATCGTCATTTCTGACCTTCATGTTTTCCCAAACCTGTATGACTGTCTTCTGTACTATCACAAAAATAGATATTGAGCATAATGTTGTGGACTGACAGCCACAGGACAAAAAGCAGCATTAGTATTTCTTTAAAGGGGTGATATGACACGGCTAAAACGAATATTATGGTTTGTTTTAGATGTAATGCAATGTGTATACACGATTTAAGGTTAAAAAACGGTGTTTTCCACATGCACGTTTGTATTTCCTCTTTGCCCCGCCTCTCTGAAACGTGCGCTCTGAAAAGCGAGGTGTGCTATGATTGGCCAGATAACCAGTGCGTAGTGATTGGTCGAATACTGCAAGCGTGTGACGGAAATGCAATGCCTCTTACCATATTTGGAACATCAGGTTCCAATGCAATTGTACTGACAGGTACGCCCACCTTACTTGCGTATACATTTAGTCGGTCTTAGTCAATTATTCCACGATCTGATGTAGATTTGTGGGGGTGTGGTTACACGAGGCGTTTCAGGCAGGTCTGGGATGCATCTTTTGTTCCGACACTTTAATTTTTGCAATTTTACGTGTCTAATACATGTATCACGCCATATGACCCCCTTTAAAAAAAAAAATTTGTGGTTAATGAAAGACATACAGGGTTGGAGCAACATGTCAGGGCGTAGATGACAGTAATTCCTTTTTGTGTGAATTGGACAAATCATATTCATTTTCATGCTGATTAAACGGTTATATTGGAAATATAAAGAAGCAGTGTTACTAGTGGTCTCTTTACGTTCAGTTTCACTGCATATATTATTAATGGCCATCAGCCACTCTGTTTTTTAAATGGATGTGGCCATTTAAAAACCCATATTGTTTTCTCTAATGCTGTACTCATGGTGATTTAACATAAGTTAATGTCTAAAATGTGAGTTTAAAGTCTTTTGTTATGTCATGTGATGTGCGCAACAGATTTTCTTCCAGTGAGATGTGATGCATGTGAAGAAATTTTCTGCAAAGACCACATAAGTTATGCAAATCACAAGTGCACTTCATCATATAAAAAGGTGTGTATAATTTAATCTAATAAATAATATATATTGCCCTGTGTATAATGAACAGTTGGAACACATTGTAACAATAAAACAACACATTTCTGGTATTATTAGTCTTTTCATGAGTCAAATTTGTCAAATTCATTTTTTTACGTCTCAAAGTTTTGAAAAGAAAAATTATAATATTTGTGCATGTTTGACTCCTTTAAAACAAGCAGGTAACCAGATGTGACTGATGTTTGTTTGTTTCCATGCATAGGATGTCCAGGTTCCTGTATGTCCGTTGTGCAACACCCCCATTCCCGTTAAAAGAGGGGAAATGCCAGACATTAAAGTTGGGGAGCACATAGACCGAGATTGCAAATCTGACCCGGCTCAGAGAAAACGAAAGGTAGCCTGGATTTAGTGCGCACAAAGAAGAAATAGACATGATTTTATCGCAGTTTCTCTCACTTTGCTTCAAGATAACAGATAAACCGTGAAATGAAAACCAACTGGATTATTTTCCTTTACAGATCTTTACAAATAAATGCTCCAAGGGTGGATGTAAGCAGAAGGAAATGATCCGGGTGACATGTGATCAGTGCCACTTGAACTATTGTCTCAAGCACAGACATTCACTCGACCATGACTGTAAGACTGACGGAAAGCCGGTCTCTAAATCAGGGTAAGCATGGTGTTTCAGTGGCCATACAGATGAATGTCTCAGAGGTAGCGGTCAAATAATGACGGTGGGCTTTGTTTTGTAGACATTCTGCTCTAATGAGGGCTCAAGCGTCTTCCAGTACTGTTGCAGCATCATCCACTAGAGGGAGCTCTAGGACTATGTCCAATGGAGTAACTGGAAACACTAGACCTCAGAGCAGCAGGTAAGCACATTTGGGGAGAGAAAATGTAGTTTATGATACATGTTTACACTATTTTCTTTTGCCCCACAGTGCACAGAGGGCGAGTGCCGCATCATCTCCTGCAGTGACCCCCACAGCACAGAATGTAATTCCTGCCTCGGCATCATATCAGGCCGGACTGGTGCGTACTTATTTTGATGGGGATTTAATTGACAAGGCTTTAGAAAAACCAGCTTTTGAATATAGAGTTACCTAAATGAGTTGTTGTCTTTGTTTTGGCAGACAGAGGAGCAGGCCCTCCAGAGAGCATTAGAAATGTCACTGGCTGAATCTGCACATCCAAGACAACCGACTCTAAGGTATTCCAGAGCTTCATCTATGAATAAAGCTTCTGATTATTATTATTATCCCAAGATTATTTTTAATTGCGTGAACCTGCTCCTGGGGCACAATTGGTAAAGCATTGCGTTAAAGTGCACGTTACCTGGATGTAATAAAGTTGCCTTTATTGCAACGTGCGACGTAACTTTCCTTTAATGTTAATAATCTTCAAAGTTGTTCATCAAAAATTCCATGATAAATAAAGAAATTATCTCCCAAAATAAAGAGTCAACTCCGAACCGCCCGAACGAGTTGTTTTGTTTTCGAATCTTTTGAGGGTCATTTTCAGACGTCACAAATGAACACATCTCCATAATCCCCACCTGCCTGCAAACAGTTCTGGTAGTTTGTGTGTTTACATCCTGTCGAGAAGATGCTGTGTTCCGTGCAGCAAAAAAAATCATGTAGTTGTTTTTACTTCCAAATCCAAAGGATGATGATAAAAATATTTTCCCATGATTGCACATTAGTATAATTAAACCTTTTGTTTTTCCAACGTTGGCAAGTTTAATGTGGGATTTGCTCAATGCTTGTCCAGGAAAGTTGGAATCACAACCTGTAGGTGTGATTAATAAAACATGTGTATATGTTCTATTGAATGTTGAAAATCACCCATTTTGTGTGTTATGGTGTACATTTAGTGCAGCTATTACTGTCCTACTGAAATAGTTCTGATAATCAGATGTGAGCCCACTATTTTCTGAAAATTAGTCAATTAATGTAGTGTCTGTCGTTTTTATTACTTGGATTCATGACAAAGGGTGAGGATAAATTTCGTTTATAAGCTGTAATGTTCCATCAATTAGTTACGTTAGCATTGCGGCTAGCGTATATAAGTTACCATATTGTTTTCTTAAAAGCTGTGGGTCCAGTTTGCTTACATAAGTGCAAAATGTGCTGTTTATTGTAGAGTGTCTGTCGTCATTACTTTGCTAAAGAATAGGCTAATAAGGGATGGGAAATGATTTGTATTTACAAACTGTAATGTTTTATCAGTCATGCAGTCAAGTTAGCACTGGGCTAACGCTTTAACGTTGCCTTACTGTGCTGTGTTTACTGTTTAACTGTGGGTCCATTCGCTTACATAAATACCATTATCTTTATAACACAAATCAATGCTATTTTTGTAACTTTGCAGTGTACGAAGCTGAAATGTAGTAGTGCGTCTATGCGGAAATACCAATCACAACAGACTGGAGTGGCCGACCAATAGGAGCACAGCAGGCACAACTGCTTGGAATGGACCGTTTAGAGATCTTTGAGAAATTACATGATAATAAATATGCATATTTTGAGAAAATGATAGGGTTTTTTTGGCCTTGTATGCATTCAAACCTATTGACTCCAATACAATATTAGGACACTTCAAAATATAACATTTACATTATGCATTTGGCAGACGCTTTTATCCAAAGTGAATTACATTGCACTATACAATTTTTAATTTTTTTTTTAAGTATTTGCAAACCCTGGGATCAAACCCATGACCTTGGCGTTGCTAGGCACTGAGCCACAAGAATTGTGGGTTGCACCTCGCATTAGTGTCTGCCAAATGGAAAAAAATGTATTCAGTGTAGACTAAGGGTGAGATTGTTTAAAAATAGATAGAACCAAATGATATTTTCATGACAATTCTGAAGCATCTGCATTTCTCAGACACTGCAACGTGACACTGTTTTCAAACACATGAGATGATGTGCCTTGTGCATCTGTGGTATTTTGTGTCACAGTGCCCTTTGATTGAAAATACACAATGATGTGTTATGCACACACCACCGCACCTGTAAAGCATGTTTTTCGTGTTGTCGTTCACAGACGTTTTTTGTCTTCCAAGCCTGTGAGACATTGTTTTGTGTGTTTACCACGCCAGAACACAAAAATGCAGAAGTTGCTGGATGCAATACAATATTATTTGTTTTAAAGAATCTATTTTCTTGGCTTTACAGTATAGGACGCATTGTTACTGATGAAGTGGGATCTGTGTGTTTCACACCAATCTATCAGTTTCTAGCGTTGTTTTCCTGTGTCTGGAGATTGCTGTGCTGATATCTGTCTGTGTTTCTCAGTCCTCAGGAGCAGGAGGATCTGGCTCTTGCTCAGGCTCTGGCTGCTAGTGAAGAGGAATACAGACAACAGCAGCAAAGACAACAGGTAGCCAGAAACCTTAGCGGTCAGTAGCATGCTATGCTAACAGGACCTCAGCTAGGTACATAGCCCCAGTGGCTGTTTCTCTCTAATACATTGGGTGCCTGGTAGGGATGCAACAATACAGCTCACCCACGGTTCAATACGAACCTTGGTTTTTCACACACGGTTTTCGGTTCGGTTCTGATGGCTTGGCACATTAGAGTGTTTTTTCATTGTTCTATGCTTAAGTTAAGAAGAAAAAAAACTATTTTACTGAAATTCTCTTTATTTAACTTTACTTATTTTATTATCTTTAAGCAAAAATCAACTTGTACAAATTCCTGGCTCACATCAGTTTTTGGTTTACTGTTCAGCAACATGCCATTAAAATAAGCTTCTTGAAGAGGTTTTGCACATCAGAGTATTTAAAATAGCGTAATGCAAAACTTGCGATTGCTGTAATGACGCTAGCGCTCAATGGGAAAGTTCAAAGATAATATATTAACAAGGTGCGCCACTGCGATTGCAATAAATTGGAAGAAATACAATGCTAAATAGCTGCCTGGAGGCGCTCTTGCTATGACGTAAATAGCTGTCCGAAAGGCCGCCGAGTGGCATGACTTTCATTAAACGGACTTTGGCATGGTGCCGTAGACACTCTTTCTGCATGTGCTGGTTGAGAGCAACGCGAGCGTGCTGCTTTCTTATGCAGTGTAAAAATACATTCATGGTGTGCCAAATTTGGAGATTATCACTTTAGTACAACGGGCATGCAATAAAGCCAGCCCGCGTCTCTCAACAGCACATTGCTTCTCGTGTTGCAGGCAGCCCCGCTTCACCGCCCGACCACCACTCGCTATTAGATACAGACAAACACGGACAGAGCCAGTTCAGAGTGTAATTGAGCGCACGGAAATAATTTAAACGCAAAACCGGAAAACCGCAATTCACTTACACGTATTGAACCATGGAGGTCGTACCAAAACGGTTCAATATTATATTGAGTATTGTGGCATCCCTACTGCCTGGGGCTATAAAATTGCTTGGTTTGTGGTATTGCTGCAGTTTAATTAAAGACTGGATATCTTAAAAGATTTTCAACTGGCAACCCAAATTGAAATTTAAAAAACAGACATCAACTAAATTAACTTGTTACAATATAAACAAGCGTTATGTGGCCCAAACTTAACTTCCGGTTGACCTCCGCGAAGAATCAATAACTGTTGAGTAGTTTTAATTTAATTTAATACAATTAATATACAATAAAATATTAATACAAATTAATAATATTATAAAATTGATGTAAAATAAGTTATAACCAAACACAGACCTCAAGTTAACTGACATGATTTAGTGACATGATTCAGTTATTGGCAATCAACCAACAGTAATTTATCAACACCACAACTATAACAAAGAGAACAGAGAAATTGTACGATTGGGATTCTTTATAAGAGCTATTATTTCCTGATGATCGATTGACATTCATTCAAAGTTGGCTTATGCATTGAAAATATAAAAATGCTGCACGTAAGCTTAAAATAAACAATGTTATCTCTAATATATTTATAAAATACTGTTATAGTAATTCATCATCCTGTGAACAGGCTTTTATTATGTACAGTGTTTTTCGTGCTGTCTGTGACCCTATCAAAACAGGTCCTCCATTTGAGAAGCACTGCTCTAAAACACAAAATTGAAAAAACACTTGGCACACAATTGTTTTCCTAAGTTTGTCATTGTTATTCACTCTTTTGTGAGCCCTCTGGGCCAGTTGGTTATAAAAACAGCGCAGTCACGATCCCAGACTGCATAATAATAATATTGTGACCATCAACCTCGCCGCACAGATGCTGTGAATGAAATTATTACAGTCATTAAACTCCCGATCTCTGATTTATTTTTCTCATTGTCTTGTCGATCCACAGGGAGGGGTTTCCAAGCAGTCTAGCTGCTGCCTGTCTTAATGTGAGGTGGCACAGACTTGAACTTGAATCTGCCTCAATCTGCACATGAGCACCAGTAATGTACCTGTGAGCTGCACATACCTGTATATTTTTCAGTCCAGCATATGAAGCTTCCACTTCCCGAATCAATGCATCTGAAGGCTGTTGTGTTGTTGTTTCTTCTGTTCTGCATCACTCTTTGGTGTGCTTCATAGATTGCAATTCTGCCATTGTGGCAAGTGGTGCTTTACATTATGTAAATATTTTATATAGTATCATGTTAATCTATCACTCAATATAGATGTCTTTTGAAATAAATTATTTTAAAGTGTTTATCTGAACCAGAGCTTAATTCGTCATTCGTCGTTTCTTGTGGTCGCCATGATTCACTTCATCAACCGTGAGCATTATGTTCAGGAACAAGCTATATTTTACATTTGAATACTTAACACTGAGTTGCCCGAGAGGCTATGATTGTTCATGGTTTGTTAGAATAGTAGTTTAAGGCAATATAATGAAAAAAACTTCTAATTAAAGGGATACTTCGCCCAAAATTTTAAATTCTGTCATCATTTACTCACCTTCGAGTTGTTCCAAATCTGTATAAAATTCTTTGTTCTGATGAACACAGAGAAATATATTTGGAAGAATGCTTATAACCAGACAGATTTTGCCTCCCATTGACTACCGTAGTAGGAAAAAATACTTTATAATTTTTTGGTTCTGTTGAATACAAAAGAAGACATTTTGAAGACAGTTCTGGTGCACTTTTGACTACCATTGTATTTTTTCCTACTTTGGTAGTCAATGGGAGGCACAATCTGTCTGGTTATAAGCATTCTTCCAAATATCTTTCTCTGTGTTCATCAGAAATTTATACAGATTTGGAACAACTCGAATGTGAGTAAATTATGACAAAATTTTTGGGTGAAGTATCCCTTTAACTTGTACATAAACTATAATTGTAAATTGTTTAAATATATTTTAAAATGACACTGTTAGAATGTTTTGAGTACATGAATCTAACCAGGCTTGGAAACAATTTACTCTCCCAATGTAATGTCCTATTTCAAGGCACACAATATTATAAAACCCTACATTAGATTATCTGACAAGATAAATGAATTTAATCATTTTTAATGGTTCTGTAATAAATTATTAATATCTGAATTAATGGCGGAGATATATAGAAATATACACAGTGTTAACTTGCATTTGAAGAGACATACCTCTTGGTAACCTAAATGGATAGTTAACCTAACTTTTTTCTCCTGTGAAACAAAGTATTTTGAGAAATGTCTCGGTGGTTTTGTGTCCATACAATGGAAGTCAATGTGGAACAATGGCTTTTGGTTACCAGTATGACAAGAGGGTGAGTAATTGATGAAAGAATTTTAATTTAGCTGTGAACTATCCCTTGTTGTTGGATGCATTTTCCCAGCAGATGGCAGTAAAACGTTGATGGTTTATTAATATAGCTTCTCAATTAAGATATTGTCAGGATAATTGTACATCTGTAAAATGAGTCACACTATGAAATGCTGAGGGTTTAATGAGAATTAATAAGTATTTTTATTTTTTAAATGTTAGCAACACTGCAGTCATCTTTTGCTAGCTTGTTATTATGCTGTCCCTGCCCTCTCTTTAAACAAGCAACAACGTGCTTAGTTTCTGTCTACAATCTGGGTAATCACATCCATTATGATGTAACTGATGCATTAATGTTGAAAAGCTAAGTGCTATTGGACGTCAGAGTCTGTTCAGGGTCATTTAACAATTACACCAGCCCTCACGTACAGAGGGGGAATTATGGGTAATTATTCTAATTCATATTCTAATCAGTTATTGTTTTTTATATAAGTGGTTTAATTTTGTGAGTGTCATCTAATGCTCTTATCTTTCTGGTAAACATACTGGGCGGTATTAGGTAAAAAACTACATTCAAACAGGAAACAAATGACTCATATTATTATCCAATGAACCTACGTTCAGATGTTTTATTCTCACACTGATATTATTTAGTGTTGACAGAGAAAGCTTTGGAGTAACTGCATTGAGACAGATTGATGACCGTAGTGTTGTGGAGATTGGAGGAGCAGGTGGGTTGCAAGTAAAGCTGTTGTTTATTTCCGGGTAGAACACAGATTCTGGGTCAGTCTAACGTGTGCAGTCATACCTCACAGTGACAGAAGTTCACAGGGTTCCTTTGCCTGCTGTCTCAAGACATTCCCTTCATGGGCTCCATGAGGCAAAAGGTATGGAGAAGAACACGAGACATCCAGCAGTGACACTGAAAGCATCTGTCAATATTTGTAGACCCGTGTCAATCATGTCAATTCGGCGGCAGAGGGACCTGATCACCAGGTGATGGCTTTTATGTGGACACAAAGGTTTTCCTAGCCATAGATTCTTTTGAAAACCATTGTGGGGAGTCCAATACACTGACCCGAAGCTATAATCAAACATCAATAATGCATTTTCTTCTTCAATGATGTTTGCACAATATTTGTTTTTAAATGTCCCTAGAGTTCGAGTAAAGCATCAAAGTTTAAGAAGTATGGTACAACACTAAACAAACATAAAACACTTAAAGTTGGTCAGTGTTTGGTAATGGTTCTTATTTTATAAAATGATTTCGCAAAAGGCCAATCTATAGCGTTTTAGTTACATGGTTATAGAACGCTGTTGTGTTGCATTTGGCCTTCCAGCACTGATTTGATTACAGTACTCATTGAGGCAGGTCAGTGTTTGCATTGAGTGTTGTGGAGTTTGAAGAGAGCCTGCATTTCCTCTGGTCTAATGAGTGGGAGGGCAAGGGCCAGTGTACAGAGCATCACCCAGCTTCACTGCTCCATTGTTATTCCAGTGATGAGCCCAGAGCTCTCCAGAAGAAAAAGTGTGTGGGCAGTCTGCGTTGTCAGGTTTGATGTCACTGATATTAATATTTTACACAGCTGTTTGCTCTAAGAAATCCATTCTACCGGAAATGGTAGTTAAAGCTGTGGCGGGGCGGGGGGGGGTTTGGGGGGTCCAAAATGAGGTGATGTCCTGATAACAAAGTGTTGTTCTGCAAATTTAATGCTGGATTTAATTCTCACAGGATGGCTCTATGTCTCCTCAGAGCAGAGCCTTTAAGAAAGTGCTGTTCTTCTTTGAAGTGAACTCTCAGAGGGAGGTGAAGTCTACTGGCAAACATACACACTGAGCCATAAAGTCCAGAACAATATACTATAGAGTGTGAGCATACACTGTAAATGATTTCCCTGTATTTTTACAGCAAGTTACTGGCAGCACGGTTGCCAGCAAGTTACTGTATTTCAATTTACAGTACCTGTACTGTAATAGATTTTACGGTACACAAAATATTACTGTATAGCTACAAAACGGTACTTTACTGTATTTTAACTGTATTTTTGTATTTTGGTCTATTTGTACTGCATTTTTATAATACTGTAATTTACTGCAATACCTATATTGACACATTACTACTAGTTATTACTTATTGCAATAATTACAAATAATATTATATATTATGAGTAGTTAAGTATATAAATCTATAGTTATTAATATTGTAAAACTACTATACTTCAGAATTACATTATGAATCAAAAGGCTATCCAAGCAATGTTTGTATCAAAAATATTTTTATTAAATCATTTCATTGAAACGTAGTCGAGAAAGTGCATGACTTGCAGTCGTAGCTGGACATCCTAAACCTCGGATGACTTGCCTGGGAACATAACAGATGACCCAATCCAGCTAAACAAGCAATGGTGAGACTGTAACACAAAAAGACACATATAACAAAATATGTAAGCCATAGAAATAAGTACAAATTGTGCAGGAAATGGTGAAAGAAAATTCAGTAACACTTTACTATAAGGTTTTATTTAACATTTGTTAATGCTTTAGCTACTATGAACAAAGAACAATATTTTTTAGCTTTAATAATATTTGTTAATGTTAGTTAATAGATATTCATTGTGCATAAACTAATGTGAACAGAGACAAATTTGTTTAAAAATGTATTAGCAAACGTTGAAATGTATTAAGATTAATAATGTTAACAAATGGAACCTTACTGTAAGTGTTATTGAAAATATATATACATATATCCAAACAGTATTTTTTTACATTTAAAAGGAGATGCAACTAAAATATTTAAACACAAACAGGCATTTATTCAATAACAAATACAGTCATTTTACCTTGCTCACCTTTGTAAACAGACTTCAAACAATTAGACAGAAACTAAACTTACTTTATGTCTCAGTCAACATTTAAAACAAAACTGTGACAAACTATTGTGCAAAATACTAAAACTAAATGATATAAGTTTGCATGAAACACATTAAATAAACCAAACTTACCGAACTACCAGAAATCGAACGTCCTCCTTCAGCTGCAGCCAAGAGTTGTGCTCTGTGTGATTTGACAATGGGCGGGGCACTTTCGCGGATTACAGCAATCCTGTATTATTGCCATGCATATTACAGCAAGGTTACAGCAAGATCAAAATTTACTGTCAAATTTTCCCGCTCAATCAAAATTACCCAGAATGCATTATGAACTGCAGTTCGAACTGCATTTTACTGTAATGTAGAAATGTGGTACTGTACTGTGCATTTTTACAGTAATGTGCTGCTAAATCTACAGCAACATCTAACAGTGTATAAATTGTTGCACCATTTTTGCCCGGTTTCACAGACAAGGTTTAAGGCTAATCCCAGACTAAAATGAATGTTTGAGCAGTCTTAACTGAAAATAACTCGCCTTAAAACATCTTAAACGATGTCAGCGCCATTGTTTTGTCTCAAGATGCACACCAGTAAGGTTTTTTACTAGGGCATTTTTATAAAAATAGCTTAAATATCCTAATTTAACCAAAGGTTCGTCTGGGCTTTAACAAGCCCTGTCTGTGAAACCGGGCCATTGAGTTGGAACATGTAGGGGGAGAGTGGGGTAAGATGCAGGGGCGTAGCCAGAACTTTTTTTTAGAGGTGGCCAGGTAAGACCCAGTGATTTTATTAGGGTGCCCAAAAAATCCTTACAGACAGAAATTCTTTAACTTCTACTGTAATTTACACCAATTCTTCATTACACAGTTTGCTGGTCAAAAACATACACAAATAACGTAAAGTAAACAATTTATTTGCAATGCTTTCATGTGCTAACATTATTTAAAAATTATTTGCTAGCTATCATTTGCAGTAAGTTAGCATTTTTTATAGAAAATAAACATTGCAGTACCCCAAATTAAACTTTCGCGAAAATGTAATTAATGAATGAAATCCAGTTAAACAAGACTGATTTTACTGACCTGATCCTTCTGCTCGCGATGAACTTCCACGGTACACAGACCAGTGGCTAGACAGAATTTTGTTTTTGAGGGGGCCTGTCTGTAAATGAGGGGGCCATTTTGTATATGTATATAGCCATTTATATTTTTCTATTACTAAACTGATACACCTATATTATACAGCACATTTCACCTTTTTAGCTAATTTAAACATAGCCTAGCGGTTCTTAATCCTGGTTCACACTGATTTAAATCACCAGCTCGTTAGAAGAGCGCTCCATGAATAAACTGTGTTCCTATTGACATGGTCCCTACACAGTGTTCACTGCTCTCTACTCCCTGCACACAGGAAATCAGCTGAAGTTACTTCTGAAGTTAACTTCAGTTCAGAACACGAATTTGCGCTACACGATTGCCTGCAGCGTCTTCACACAGGGACAAAACTTACTATGGAAATTTGAAGGGTTATTTAATCGCAATCGTGAGATTTGCGTAGTAGTCACGATTCGTGCACTTCAATGCCTTTTATGTCCACTTCGCAAACCTCTGAAGCGGTAAGAAAAGCATACAAAATAAGCAGAGCGGGGGGTCGCAAGGATCAGTATTGAACCGCAGTAGCTCGACGGCTACCAGTCAAACCATTGGCTTACCTTTTACATGACAATGAAAGTTTCTGTTGAGAAAAGTCTTTCGACACTACAAGAAGTCATATGCAGTGTCATCATTATCTTTAGCAGTCTACTCATTTTCTTCTTGCTCATCTTCTCGTAATATATATAAAAACAGACTAGTGTGCACACGCCATCGCAGCATATAAATTAAACTCTTGGCGCAAAAGATGCTACGCACAACACGTGACATAATTAAACCAATAACTTTGAAAACAGTGAAGAGCACTGATTGGTCGATCAACCAGAGTAACAAATCAACAATTCCTTATTTTTTATTTTAAGAAATCAAAGATCTGAGGGGGCCGTGTACATGTACGGCCCCTCGTGGCTACGCTACTGACACAGTACACTGTCACGAAGCGGTTAGCAGCTGTTCAGCTATAGCGCTCAGACTGTTTGCGTCAGTGCGTCAGCGTATGACATCATATTAACGCGAGAGTAATGTTCTCGCGTTACTTTCAGTGCATACGCTAAATGATCTGAGCAGCACTCCGTATCCGTAAACTCCGACACACATCTTAAAACTGCTTCGCACAACAGAGGTGGCCAGATAGGTGGCCATCCATAATTCAGGGGTAGCCGTGGCCACCCGTGGCCACCATGTAGCTACGCCCCTGGTAAGATGAGCCAGTGGGTAAGTTGATCCACCCCCTGTATCTCAGCGATTGAACACTTTTGTTGTCATTTGACCATACATTTTGGAATCACCCGTTATTTCTGCCAGAATGTGAAGCACAGCGTGGGAGAATCGGACAGCATAAATTGACTTTAAAAGCTGTTTTTGGCTTGTCAAAGTAGAATGTTTGCATATCAGCTGTAATGGCTGGTACATCAAAGCAAATGTATCCAGGTCTAAAAGTATTTATGATGCATGTTGGTGATTTACCAACATTTAAAACCATGCAAATAATTTGGATAATTACTAGCCTGAATTTCTAATCTAGCTAGTTTTTTCCAAAGTGGCAGCTATGGGGCAAAGTGAGCCAAACGCTGTGGGTTAAATTGAGCCAGTGTCGACACTTTTAAGTTAACTTCGATTTCTAATTCATAAACCTGTATAATTTCAATGAAATATCACATAACTTTTTAGTTTATCATGTTGACTTTAGTATACTGAGTTTATGGACAGTGTACAGCAAAGTACACTTAATATTCTCTGATTAAGAAAAGCATTTTACACCAGATTTTACTCATACAGTATATTGTATATCTTTCCAGTTAACTTAAGTCACTAATGGCCTAACATGTTTGGCATTAAAAAGCACTGTATAATGCCAAGAATCTACAAAAACAGACTGTGAAAGCAGAAATTCATTTATTTTTAATCAACAAACTCTCTGTTTAGTCTGTTTTTGGAAGATTACAACTTTGGTGTTTCACAAGACAAGTTATTTCAGAAATACTGCCTGTCTTTCTATCCAATCCTATCCTTCTGTCTGTCGTCCTAACAATCCGTCTGTCTGTTAAGCTGTCTGTCTTCCTTATTATCTGTCTGTTTGTTTTCTCCAATCTGTTTATCTATTTGTCTGATTATCTGTATTCCTATCCAATCCTGTCTGTCTGTCTTCCTATCTGTCCTAACCATCTGTCTGTCTGTCTGTCTTCCTATCTAACCCTATCTGTCTGTTTACCTGTCTGATCCTGTCTGTCTCTCTTCCTTTCCAATTATATCTGTCTGTCTGTCTTCCTATCTGATCCTGTCTGTCTGTCTGCTTGTCTGTCTGTCTTGTCTGGCTTCCTATCTCTATCTGTCTTGCTATCCAATCCTATCTGTCTGTCTGTTTATCTGTCTTCCTACCCAATTCTATCTGTGTGTTTATCTTTCAGTCTTCCTATCTGATCCTGTCTGTCTGTATGTCTTCCTTTCCAATTGTATCTGTCTTTCTGTTTATCTGTCTGTTTGTCTTCCTATCTGATTCTGTCTGTCTGTCTTTCTTTCTTTCTATCTGTCTGTCTGTCTGCTTGTCTGTTTATCTGTCTGTCTTCCTATCTAGCTTCCTATCTGTCTGTTTTCCTATCCTATCCTGTTTATCTATCTTCATGTCTGTCTATTTACTTACACAAAAATATAACATAATAGGCTATAAGGTGCTGTTATTTTATATTCCTCTCAATTTGAGTGGAAATGAATTTTGCATCTAAAAACCGCAGTACACGGAGCACAACAGTAATTAGTCTAATTGCTAATTGTCAGCCACAGTGTGCTTCAGTGCTTGTTTTAGAGTTCCCTTGTTTACCGACTTGTTTACTTGTTTCTGCAATACCTAAAGTTGTCTGCGTATTAAGAAACCTATTCCTAGTCTCAGTATCCTATTCTCCACATTTTCCTTCACAAACCAAATCATGACCCATGCTTCTCACTTCAGTATGAGGTTCTTCTAAAGAATGTGATCCACCAGTTAATTTATGATGTTTATATGTATTATAAAAGTAAAGCTCAAGCAAGAAAATAAGTGCTTCATACATCCAGATTATGTTTACACTCTGCTCATTAAATATAATGCAAACCTCCTGCTGTTTTCTGCACTATAGCCTAGTCTTTATTCCATATGGTGTTTATTTAGGTCTTACAGTTATTTTGTTTGAACACAGAAATCTATATTTTTCATTGTGATACCCTGTAGGCTTTGCATGCCTCCACCACAGCATGCACAATATCAATTTCACACATCTAGAACTCTGTTTACATCATTTTCACACACAACTATAATCAAACAGATTTTATTTTTGCAGCCAAGTGAGCACGCAACATGTCAATCTCGCGCAAAAATAATCCAAAATTTCAATTTCACACTCTCAGTCACTGTGCATCCTGACAAACCAGTTTGGACCTGACGGCACATGTGTTGGAAGTGACACGTTGACGTTGTGTAGTGTTTTTGGGGAAGCATCAACCCCTCTTCAGCTGGGAGATTTTTCTTCCCGATGACGCACATAAATTGAATCACTGTGCGGAGGCTCGTGCCGATATGAATGCTCCTGAAAACTGGCACGCTTTTTTTGTCGAGTTTTTTTTTAATGCACCATTTAAAATATCCCTATTGTGTGGCTGTCAGATTCTGGTTGGTCACAACATGCACTTCCATCTCTAAATCTTTCATTCATAAGAACTCAAACAGTCTTGTGTGTGGAAAAAAGACTTAAAACCACATCTCATTGCTTTCACCGTGACATTTACAGAAAAATCCTGCATCATTTGCCTGTGCATAATGTGTGCATGTGCATAAATGCGGGTACATTGCCAATGTATTTAAGTGTTAGAGTTCATGCTGTGCTCTTCTGCCATACATTAGTGATGCTATTGATTATATTTAAACAACGGAAAGGGCATATAAATGACATGTTTTGCCATTACGCCACACTGGTGATATTATATTATTCCTGTGTTATCATACAATCAATGTGTTTGCTACACTGCCAGAATAAGTATCTGTTTAGAAAAGCTGTTTATTGGAAAAAATCTAGCTATTACCAATATAAAAGAACTTCCAGAATATGTTTGCAGAATATTATCTTGCTAGACGAAAGTGAGATGTTATGTTCTCCTTCACCTCTGACTTTAGAGAACAGGCCAGTGATATCCAGACCCAAGAACATGCTCCATAGTAAAGCCAGTCATTTACTTAGTCCAGCAGCGGAGGTGTAATTACCCAATGAATGGCAGCTATTCCCGGCAAGTTGGAAATGTCACCATCATTATCTCTGGCTATCAGCCACACAAACAGCACAAGGAGCGATGTAGTTTAGAGTGGAGTTGTTAAAAACCTTTCGTTTAATGTGGGGGTCTGTACGTCGAGAGCAGCTCAGATTTCCTGTCGTTGAACATCACAGCCGTACGGAAGTAACGGTCACGTATTGGAATAATCTGTCTGTACACACTGTACAAAGTAGCCAACATGAGCAGATACCAGAGGAGATAATGGGTAAAGGAAACTAAGGGTGACACCAGTGACACATACGGAAACGCTGTTGAAAAACAACCACGCTACGTGTAATAGATTTGGAGTCATGTTATCATGTTCAGTGTGGCAACTCAGACAAAGAAAAAATCCAGTTAATGTACCCACAGCTACATTTGGATAAAATTAAGAGAGCTCCAGTTTGGTCTGTCATCAGCATTTATGCATGTATTGTGAAATTTCCAGTCCAGTGTTTGGTGAATATCTCTGGAGTGACAAGTTATCCAACAGCAATTTGAAATTTGAACATTGCTTAAAAAACATGCTTTCTCCATCATATATGTACTGTATTTTTTTAACAGTTCCTATATGTAAAAAGTAGTATTGTGGTGTTTAAACATGAACAAGATCTGCAAACTTTGCATCTTCTTTTGTTATTTTGCCAAGTTTCCTTTTAAATTTTCTGCAAATTGATGCAAATAAAAAAATTTGGATTTGAAAGAAACGTGGTCACTAGTTCACCTAGGGGCGGTTTCCCGGACAGATCGAAAACAACTCGCACTGACATATCTTTAAAAATATATAAGCAATTGTTTTGTCTCAAGATGCACACAGTAAGTTTATTTTCGTAACATATGATTTTAAAAACAACTTATATATGTTTATTTAAACAAAGCCTAGTCCAGGCTAAAACTAATCCCTGCCCGGGAAAATGCCCCAGAATGAATCATTTTCCTTAAAGCAACACTTCGTAGTTTTTCAACCTTAAAATAATGTCTCTAAAATTATTTCAGTGGTAGAACAACTCTTAACCGGACGAATTCTACTCCCACAGCGACCTGAGCAGCCTCATAGCAGCTACAACCACACTGCGTTCGGGTCAGTACACACAGCCCATCCCCTTCCTGTGGAAGAGTTTCCAAACAACGTTTCTGCTTTCGTTCCATCAGCTTAGTCAGCAAATTCACGTGTATTGCGCTGCCCACGGGGAAGCTTATACAGCGACATTATTTATGACACTAGTAAAAGACAATTGTGCTTATCAACCCCATGGGGGAACCCGTGTGAGCAAATGTTCCATAGTGTCGCTTTAAACACATACCTAAAAAAAGTAAATTCAGAAAAACTGAAAAAAATCGAGTGGTATCCTAAAAGTTTTAGTGGCTGTGTAAAAATTAAGTCAATTTTATATGACACACATAAATAAATGAACTTTTTTATAATATACCTTAACATGAGTCTAGACTTAGAACATTCGCTCGTGTCTCAGATCAGCTTGCTTCCTCTGATAGAAAGATATCCTGCAGGGAAACCAATTCAAACAAAACCTTTGTAATTCAATTTCAGGCCGGTGATACATTTACAGTATGCTTAACTTTCATATTTGATTGCTGCAAAACATTTACAATGCATGTATTCATTTAGCAAACAAGTTTATCCAATTCAACTAAAAAATGACACAGCATTAACATTTAGTTAATGAGCCAATAAGTGCAGTTTATAAAGCTGTGTTTACAAGACCAGAGTTGCTAGAGAAAGATGAACAACATAGAGGAAAGTAATCAACAGTGTTTTCAGTTGTTTCTTGAAGGTTGTGATGGACTCGGGGGGAGGCTGGCAGCATATGTGAATATTTTTGCAAATGAACATTATTCAGTCATTTCACAATCACATAACCAGTCTACAGTATGTGCAACCTGACCTTACATTCCAAAGCTCAGTTTCTTTAGAATGGATTAAAATGGCTTGCTGTTGAAAAAAAAGTTGAAAAATCTTAAATGGATAATAAAGTGAATTCTCAGTATCAAGGTTATTTTAGTTTTCATTGAAATCAAATAAAATATTGACGTAAAAATTATTGGAAGAACTTAACTGAAGGAAAAATTGAAATGTTGCCTCAAAAAATAAAACTGAAATAAGTTTAAAGCACTAAAATGATAATAATAAACAAAAACTAAAATAAGACTAAAATAAAATTTTATTAATCTTATCTAGTAAAATAAAAAATAAAACAATACATTTTAAATTGACAAAAGTATATACCAAAAATTGCTATAACTTTAACCAAAATTTACACAGAAACTAAAAATCTAAAAATAAAAACTAATTTTAAATATTGATAAAACTAAATAAAACTAAAATCTAAACTGTAAATAACTCTGCTCAGTATGTGCTTATGTTCAAGGTCTCACGACACACTGCAGCTCTCTTAATTTGAATGCATTAGGCTAGTTACTAATTACATATTCAATAGTGTAATTGGATTACTGTACAAATTACTCTCTCCAAAAAGTATTTAGTTACTGATTACTAATTACTTTCTATATACTATATCAACCTTGATTAGTTAAGTGATTCAAGGATAGACATGAAACGGCTCTTTAATTCATTCAAATAAATAATATAAAACTACATAAAGTAGTATTATTAACTGACCAAAGTAAAGTATTTCAAATGTGAGAATTATACATTAAAGCACAGATTTTAAAGTTAGACTTTGAATTTTGATGTCAATTCCACTATTGCACACACATATAATACACAAAGTAACTAATTAAATTACAGGAAAAATTAGAGTAATCCCTTACATTACTTTTCAAGGGAAAAGTAATTCAATTACAGTAACTAATTACTTAGCAACTTACACTCAACACTGCTTGTCAATATAGTCACGGAAAGAGGTCATAAATTATTACCGTCATGTGGTCTCCTTATCAACCTTGTATTTTCCAAACCCTTCAAAATAGGATATAAAAAGTGAAATTTTTTCAAGATATTGGAGTGTAACTGCAAGACAGTTATAGATTCCCAACATCACTCTTCATCATCACTACATGGCAAATGTTTTTTTCCTAACATTTGGTGATTAATACTGGAACCATCTGGCTGTTGGATATCTTGTCAGATCTTCTCTCCTGCTGTCCAGCCTCCATCAAATATCGAAATGACATGATTAGAGAAATGAAAGTGTGGATAACTCGTGATCTTTGGAGGGGATTTTATTCTTTCGGCGTTAATCTATTAATCTATTTTCAAATGTTTCATGTTTAAATGTTTACGATTTTGAAAAGAGCACGGCTCAGATTTGACATGGTTTATTCACATCGGGGATTGTGATTCAACTGTCATCAGGATAATTGAGACAAGCACACAGAGAGAATCAAACAGGATGAATAATCAATATTAAAAAATAAAAAACATCACTTGTATTATCACAGTCCAGTAATTTGTTAGTATAAATTGATTTAATTATAATCTATATTGTGGAATAAAGAGAAAAAATGAAACATTTGGTCCATGAATGAAGAATAATAAGTATTAAACATTCTTTCTCTTTCTCATTCGTATGAAACGTTTTTGTTTTTTTAATAAATGTGTTATATTTAGACAGAGAAACATTTGACAAAAATTACTTTGTTAGCTGTTTGTACTTTCTATCTATAGTTTGAATTGTCTCTGATTACTCCAAGCCAAGCAAACCTCGCACAACGTCATGCTTTTAACAATGCAGGAAATAAACACATATTCATGAATATAGCACGTGACATGGTGACACTCATAGTCCTGTGACACCACTATTTAGAAAACCTTTAGAAATAATGGCAAGATAATTTCACAGTAACACTACTTGGACCAGATTTCGCTGGTTGCATTGCCATGACGACCGAGCAAAAGAGGGAGAACTCTGAGAATGTGCTATGAATTTAATTTGTTTGTGCAGCATTTAAATATTTTAAGATGTAAGATTAAAGGATATACTGTATATAACACCAGAAGAAAACAGACTTGAATGTGCAGCGTAGGTTTCAGCTCTTGAGCGGCTGGAGGAACAGGAGCTGGCCCACACTTGACCTCCACCCCAGAGCCTCTCACAACGCCGCCTGAGATGTTCACGTTTGTGCAGACAGCGCTGTGGGTATAGTATAGAAGTAGTGTGGTGTTAATAATCCATAAGCGAGGTGTTTTGCTTTTTTCACGGTCTACCAATAATAGAAACTCCAAACGCCTGAAGTCATGAAACTGCATCATATATACAGTCAAATATGCAGGGTAAACTTCCTGATGTAACACGATGATCACACATGCATTCGAGCAGAAGAATCGTAATCGTAATCGTTCTGTTCTGTTCATCACCACCATGGATTCACATGTTCACATTAACTTATTTTTAAATAGTGCATTTAATGTATTTCAACCCCTCTGAAATAAATAACACACATACTGATCACAGAAGAAATACAGCAAAACATTAATTCTGTGAGAATGAGAATAAAGAAGACTTTAAATTATCAGCAAGTCTGTTGCATCGTGAGCTTCACGAAAAATGCACAGTCCGACTGTAGTGATGCTCTTTGTATTCAAAGCGTGTCTGCCATCACGCATCGCTAGAGGGATCCCATTCTCATAGTCTTCATCAAAGTGGCACAATTCCCCAGTGACCATCTCTGCCGATGTCTCAAGACATTTCATCATGCCAATATAAAGCCCCCAAGTCAAGATCTGGAAATAATTATATGGGTACCTTTGCCCCAAAGAAATACAGAACACGTCATTCAAATGACAGGCAGTGCATGCAATTCTTATTAAGGATGAGTGACTGGACTAAAGCATGTGTTCATAGGCATGTTGCTTAAAGCGGCCCTAACACACGCAGTTTCTGCCAATCTCATATTAATCTTGAGTACGAGTAGTATTGCATACTTTGTATCTTCGAAGAGTATTTTGTTTGATCACATTTATAAAAGATTGATACAGCATTAAAGCATTAAAGTCCCCGTGAACCGGAAATTGCGATCGTTTTTACTTCCAGATTTTGACGAAACAGAATTGCGAATATTTCCGAAAGCATACGACGCATGCGGGGGGTTGGGGTAGGCTGAACTAACATTCATCACCCAAATGCAGTGAACAAACAAACACCTGAACTTCGCGAACGTATGCTCTCTCTCTCTCTCTCTCTCTCTCTCCTGCACACAAGTGAAAGTGACGTCTGCGCATGCTCCTTCTCCTGCTCTTCTTGCTGCGTGCTTTTCCGGGAGAATTGTCCAATAAGGGACTAAGAAAAATTGTTATGAAACAGTTTTATATGTTCGAAAAAAACTTTCCGAAACCTGTACGATTGCTGGCGGAGTGTATCAAGCACAGAAATACTACGTAATACGCCCAACTCGTTTTTTTACAAGTTGACCATGTTAAGCATGAGAAGACAGCACGTTTAACATTGTAAAGAAGTCAGAATGCATGACACACCGTTGCACGTTGAAGTAAACGCCCACTGCTATGATTGTATATCAGTTTGTGTAGTAAACTTAGTTGGAGCCTTCTGTGAATTTGGTTAGACAAGTAACGTTAGGTCACACATTAGCTCTACTCGCACGGCATTAGTATTATCTGGGGACCTTGTGTGATTTAGAAATTACCTCCCCACATCTGTATTTCATGTGATGCATTCACACGGGATGATTTTACTCAAATTTACTGACTTATTTCCCGGATGTGATGGCAAGGCTTCGCGTATAGTTTGTATTCGCCTATATATATCGCCTATAAGTTAGTTGTATCGCGTTTAATGATATATGACCGTACCTGTCAGCATTTGAGACCCGTGATCGCAAACCAGAGAGAAGATCACTGCGATCAAGGGTCTCAAATGTTACGAGAGTTTCCATGATAAATAAACAAATGGGAGACTCCCGGTAAATTATGGATATGACCCAGAACCCGAAATAATACCAAAACACTTCAAAACAGCCTTCATTATACGCATACGGTAGATAAAACTTTGAAAATTTATATACAGTATGAGCACGGGATTAAGATCACAGACAACCTCTGCAATTAATACAAATGACTAGACGTCCCCAGGTAATACTAATCTCGTGCGAATAGTGCTCAGGGCATATCAAGCGATCTCTAACAAAGCAATAGTGACGCATAGTACAAAAATGTTTTACTCACATAAGATTGCTGCGCCATTCCTATCAGATCCAATATTGATGGCACAGAACTGCTTTTTAATTTTAGTCTCTCCACAAATCCAGCGTCGACCTGTGCTTTGTCATGAAGGAATCCTCTGAGAAATTAAACGAACAAACGCTCCATATTTTTCCCACATGAGCTGGAACGTCTTTTAAAATAAACTTTAACCCCGCATTCCTAATATTGGAATCTGAAGGAAGGTTATGCAGCGACTGTATTCTTCCACAACCTGGGATGGCACAATATTTAGCGATCTTTAACGGCATGTTTGTTTATTGCTTGTTCGCTCTATCTGGTCCACTTGTGTTACTTCAGAATTGTCATGCGCGAACCAGTGGGCGGGGCTAGAGAATTAGTCATTGATATTTTTTCTGTGGAGGCGGTGTTCAATTTATCAATGTCGTCATAGATAGATGCATTCCAGGACCTGGCGTTCGCTGAGCCTGGTGTCCATAACAGTTGTAATTTCAGTAACAAGGGCGTTTTCAGTTCTGACACTTACACGATGTTCGCGTGAATACGATTCCCTCTTATATAACAAAAGCTCAGGTTAAGGTTACTCAAGTTTCTCCCAATCACACGTGACGTGGACAGTGGTGAAGTATAATCTCAAGTACATTTTTCAAGTATCTGCACTCCATCAGCGTTTTTACTTTGGAAAATTTTACTTAACTACATAATAAAGCACAATATTATACTTTTCACTTCACTACATTTGATAAATACATAAGTACCCTCTTTTACTCTAGTAAGATTTTCGAGTAAAAATATATAGTAGTGAAAGAAAGTGAGAAATATTTTTAAGATTTTTAAGGTAGCTACTTAAGTATTAAAGGTAAAAAACAACATTTAGCCTATATGAAATGTAGTGGAGTAAAATATATGACATTATGTTTTATAATGTAGTGAAGTAAATTGTTTACAAAGTAAAAACACTGTTAATGTACAGATAAGAGTAAAATACTTTACTACTGTCCACCTCTGTTCCAAATGACATGAACCTCATTGAAAGATAAATATGAAAACATATTACACAGGGGTAAACTCTCTGCTTTGTGAAATACTGAAAAACATACATAACGAGTTTTCAATGGAAATTTCATATTTTATGTGACGTGTGTTTTGGTAAACAGGCAGAAAATATAATGAATTTTCAAAAACAGTCATCAAGGTCATAGATCGTCCATAATGGAACAAATTGTCAGTGTGGATGTAGCCAGGTCATTTCATCTATAAAACAACTGACAGGACGTAAACAATGCACACTGTTGTAAATGGTGGAACCCGACATCCACATAAAAGTTTACACATCCCAAACCCAAATGATGCTCAGGTGCAGGACAAAAAAACATAAACAACGGATTGATGGATCCATCTTAGCACAGTAAAATTTAAGCTCCAAAAGATTTTTATTACAATTGTCACAACTGATTTGGAACCTGACATTATTTCATATACATAACAACACTGTTAAAGTGATAGATCACCCAAAATAAAAAAAAGAAGTTATTTTGATGAATACTGTTAATCAGCACCCGTTCACTTGCATTGCTTTTGTGTCTGTACAATAAAAGTGAATGGGTGCCAGCATTGTTCCTTCAAAACAACTTTTGTGTTCTGCGGAAGGAAAAATGTAACACAGGTTTGAAATGACAAGAGGGCGAGTAAATTATGAATTTTCCTTTTTGGGGTGAACTTTCCCTTTAATGTGATCTGGCTGCATATGCTTTTTCTCTGAGGGTGGGAATAGATGCTTATATCAGGCGTTGAGGGATTTTAAAAGCAGTGCTGTTCTGAATCCTATTTGTTACTGGCACATTTTCCTTAGAAGCATTTGGTATTCAGTGTCTATCCAATTAAAACAGTGTAAAGAGAGTAATCATTCAGCAAAAGCTTTTATCTGGCAATTTACAGTATTCAAGGTCATGCTTTTTTATACTGTATGAGTTCCCTCAGAATCAAACCTGCGACCTTGGCATTGCCAGTGGCATGCTCTAATAACTTTAATTCTTAACACATCTTTGGATACATTTCTAAATGATGCATCTAAATGCCAACTTTGGCCCATGCACAGGCGCGAGATTAATCTGATCTATATGCTAAATATTTTATTATGTTTGATAGTCAAGACTTGGGCAAGTGCGCACACCAATGAAAATTCTTGTGTATTGACGCAACCGGCACGGCATGCATTAGTAAAGCATATGAAAAGATCTTTCACATGTATACCACATCATGAGCATCCATGTATATGCGCATGGAAAAGTGTGGAAGAGAGACTGCACACCATCTCTCTCTCTCTCTCTCTCTCTCTCTCTCTCTCCTGCAGTGAATTGTGAGTCTCTCCTGCATTTACCACGATATGGAGGAGGAGCCTCTATATGTGAGGGGAACTGAGGGAGGGAAAGCAGAGGGATGGAGAGACGGAGAAGCGAAAAAGCAGAATGAGAGGAGATGAAAGCGGCTGAAGTGTTCAATTCTGCAAGCGCCAGCACCTCATCCGGACAAACAGAGCTTCTCAACATTACAATGACTCTGAGGAGTGGCTAATAATGTTATATGGTTTATCCAGTGAGCTGGTGAGTCAAAGGTTTAAATTCTTATACTACCATGAGAATTTGGGATGTTTTCTGGCATTTACAGTCTGTACTCTGAGATTTCCCTTGACACCTCTGGAATAAAGATTTAATGAAGTGCAAATTAGAATTGCGCTGTGGATAGGCTTTGTTTTAACATATGCATGTGCAATTTGCATATCTTATCTTCATTCATATGCATAAATCTTTATACGGCACTTATATAATGTTCACAATTTAATGCGTCTGTGATTGCATTGGGTCTTATTATATTGTGTCTGTACACTTTTAGTATATTGCATTCAGTATACTGCATGCTTTATTCACCACATTTCAATACGTCTACATTATTTTTAGTCATATTCTTTGTCAGACTGAAAGTCAGTCGAGTTCTTATTCCCGCAGGGATGCAGCTGAGATGCTTTTATTATGAGTTCATAAAGTTTTACTGTATTTATTTTAAATCCATTTGAAATGGGGTTCGGGACAAATGTGGCAGTGTGATGCGGTTTGGGTTTGCGCCCTTTGAATATGACAGATGTATGAATCAGACAGACTGACTCCGTGACTGTTACCGAAGGGATCAGTTTAACCACCCCTTCATATTGAAGGACACTTCATGTTATATTCACTGGCAGGTTGTAATCCAGCATCAAATTAAAGAAAATCTGGAGTGTTTACAAAGGAAATAGCTCACAAACAGAGGTGCCACAAACAGATGTGCCAGTACGACACCCCACAAGGCAAAGCAGAAGATGAGACCACATTTATTGAGCAAACATTTATTCAACGTTTCAGTCCCGTCATGTGTTCACTCAAGGGAATCTCTTGAAAGGCTGGGAAAACACATATTTATGTGTCATAAATCTGTAAATAACCAACTGGGTTTTTTTTTCACGTCTCTGAAAATGTTTGTAATCTAGTTTTTACATTCTGATCAATAAGGTTTTAGCACAATTCTCCTTCCTCACGGGTAATGTGAATCAGCCCCAAACAAGCTGTTATAATAATCTTCAGGCTTTGTTGCAGTGTTTATATGAACAGAGGGAATAATATCACAAAGACAGATGATGTCAAAGCGTCGGCTGAGAAATAATTGAGATTAGTCTCGGGATCATTTCACCCGATGCGCACAAACAAACTACTTATTTGTTTTTGAAGAAACAGAAGTGTAGACATGTTTCATCATCACTCTCTAATATCTATGAAGGAAGCGGAAAAATAACCGTGCCGAATGCGTCCAGGAGAGCTCTCCTCTCAGGGCAAACGGCTTTCTGTTCATTTAGCCCAATATACTGCAGTAAAGGTCTTGCTATATAATGAGTCACGCTGAGTATCTGTACCTATACAGTAGTTCACTTACAGAGCTATAAAAATATCTGACATCAACTGCTCCTAATTCAATAAAACAAACAGTGTTGTTTCTGTAGGGATTCAAAGTCAGCTTTTGGCCTTATGAATACCTGGCATAGAATAGTCTGTCTGATGAGTATGGAGCAGATAAGTCGACTCTGCGCATTCATTTTTTATTATTAGCTGGGTATTTTATATTTTGAGTGTGCAATTTGTCAGTCTATTAGGGAGCACTGCATTACATTTGTTAGTCCAATTTTCTCAAACCCCGCTGAAAGCTCTCGCTGCTTCTCACATTCAATGTCTTTCCTACAAAAATATCCAGCTGCCTTAATTCAATCTTTTGCATTTACATTTTTAGTCTGGGTTTGGATTTAGTTCTTTTTAAAGAATCAGAGATTTCAACTATACTTTATTAGATTCAGAAGGGCATTTTGCCAAATGTGCTTGCATACACAAGGAATTTTCTTTGGTGATGGAGCTTCCAGTACACACATTCAAGACAAAAGACGAATGATAATGACAATTACAGTGAAAAAAAAATAAAAAATATAGTATACAGTATATAAAATAAAAAATCGTACAAAACTCAAGTCAAGTGCCTTGAAAGAAGCATCTATCTCTGTTCAGCAATGCAGCGTAGCGTATCATTCCCTGAACCTGCTTGTTCACGAAAAAGATAAAAGGTGAGATCTTTTTTAATCCTCCCACAGCTGGATCAATATTTGAGGTGAAGAAATCGATGTCGACTGTCTCTGAGCAACACCTATTGGGAAGTATTCTTGGATTAACCGCTGGTAGGCAAATCCAATCCTTCCGCTTTCAAGGTTTAGATAACAAAAACGCCAATGTAATCCTATTATTAATTTATACGTCAGGTATCTATTCTTATTCCCAATCCAAACAACTAAGATCTCTCATGAGGAGTACGAAATACATTTGTGTTTTCATTTTGATTAGCTCTCAACCAGATGGAGACATGCTCTTCATACCCTGATGAAACTGGAGAGGTTATCATAGCATTCTGAAATTGATTTTAGTCATGAATCTATTTTATCCTCCTCATACTTTCATGATCCTTTGAAATCCTATGAAAATTATATACTTTGTCATGTTCATCAAAATTGTAGGTCTGTCCATTTGTGTTTCATCTGTTTCATTGCTTTGCGATAAAAAATATTCATTATAAAAAATCTCAGACTGCTGTATAACAGAAAAGTTTGCAGAGATTTGCCACTATGGGAATCATTCGCGTTCTTTTATGAGATGGAAATCCGTCATGTAAATTGATGCACAAACTATATCCGTGTCTTATATATTGTGACCTTTTGCAGGGTTCTGAAGCTAAACACCTTAAAATGTCAGATCACGAGGACCTAAATAAAGCCATTGGACACTGGAACGCCTCGGAGAGCTACCAGCTCAACCCAGCCAGCGTCATTGTGTCGGTGGTCTTCTCGCTCATCTTTCTTCTGGGGACTATTGGGAACAGCCTGGTTCTCGCTGTGCTTCTCAGAAGCGGGCAAGTCGGATATAACACCACCAATCTCTTTATCCTCAACCTCAGCGTAGCCGATTTCTTCTTCATTATTTTCTGCGTGCCTTTCCAAGCCACCATCTATTCTCTAGAGGGCTGGGTGTTCGGTTCCTTCATGTGCAAAGTGGTTCACTTCTTCATCAACCTCACCATGTACGCTAGCAGTTTTACCCTTGCTGCCGTCTCTGTGGACAGGTACGTTGGATGTATGTTATATTAAGTTCTGTGTAGATATAATAATGTCCTTGACACACCATGTCCAACGTAGGCTCGTGGGGTTGAAGGTGAACGTGTCTGAGAGAACAGAAATTTAATTGGTCAGGGCAGTAATTTATTGAAGTAAATTGAACATAAGGAGGTCTTGCAAATTGCTTCAGCAAAGGTTCAAATTGAACTGGATAAATGTCAAAGATGTTATTTCCACCCATTCACTTTGTTAATGAAACAAGTCCAGATCAGAAGAGAGATCATTCCTTTTATTAAAATGAATCTATTCACATATCATAATTTCAACAAATATCATTTTATTGGAAAATGCTCGGTTAGATTGTGTTGTTTAGAGGACCTGTGCTAACATCTTTTAAACTAAAGGCTTGTTTATACTTGTGTCTGGCTCCGCACAGCATTTCGTGACATAGTCATGAGATTTAAAATCTATTGACGTGTGTTCATGCACACGAATTTCTCTTTTTTCCATGTCAGTGAGCATTACCTTTTTCAGCACGACTTTCAATATCCATACCGTTTGTATATATACATCTGTATGTAATTTGTGCACGTTAAAAATACACACAACCTTACGCTGTCAATCACATGTACACACTGCCTCCAAAACGTTCATCCGTCATAAAAAATTGGGACCGGGTTCGATCGAAGTTTGCTGCCGTAACATGGCCGCAGCAGGTGCAGTGATGCATAGTAGGCTATGCTAAAAGTGCTATCGCCAGACCCGGAGATCGGCTGAATAGCTTACAAAACTGTAAAACTCAACTTATTAACTATGGAAAGTGGAATGTTCCTTTAAACCACAGTAAACACAAATTTACCATTGCCACATTTATTGTAAAGCTATGGTAATACAAATGCCATTCTGCCCAATAAGTACTTTTCCTAGGGGATACTTGTGACTTGGTAATATAAATGCCATTCTGCCCAATAAGCACTTTTCCTAGGGGATACTTGTGACTTGGTAATATAAATGCCATTCTGCCCAATAAGCACTTTTCCTAGGGGATACTTGTAACTTTAGAACAAAATGTATAAATATATCGTTTTTTTTGTTTTAATCCTCATCCAACAGTATGTAAAAAATACCTGGTAGTTTTATTTCAACTACCAAACTTTACATACTTGATTTAGACACTTTATAAGTGTTTTCCCCTAAAAGTGTTAGACCAGTCTCAAACTCACTCATTTTCGGATGCTTTGTTGTGCACTAAAAAAACATCATTCACCTGCCACATGTAATGATGATGCCTTGTGCATGATGACATCATTGATGCTGCACTCACCCACACACTCGTGCAGCCACGTCGAGTATAAACCAGGCTTAAAGTGCCCACCACCTGTGACTAGCAGGGCTTGTACACAGATCTGATACAAGGGTGGGCATGTGCAGCAGAGAAATGCACAGTCAGCCAAGCATTTTCAATAGCACTAATATAACAAAGCCACTCGTGTGCTCCAGTTTAACAGCAACTGCCCTTGATCCATCCAAACTAGAATGTTTACCTTTGGAAAAGGTCATTTCATGCTTTCCCTGCATAAATGGTGTGGGGCTCAAAGGAGACTGAGAATCCCCACCGGCTTTTACCTGTTTACTGGGAATAAAAAACAACACACATTTATCATATGAACAACAACACAGCTGCTGCCGTGATCATGTTGCGTTTGCCAAACTCCACACTACTTGATTTCTCACGAACAAATCACATGTCCATTGCATATTATTTATAAGACTATATATAAGTCAAAGCATCATATTTGATAGCTCTATATTCATATTTTCTTTTGCAGGTATCTAGCCATACGTTACCCCCTGCGGTCCAGAGAACTGAGGACGCCGTGTAACGCTATAGTCGCAATGGTAGTCATCTGGGGCCTGTCTCTCGTTTTTGCCGGTCCCTATTTGAGTTACTACGACCTCATTGATTTTGAAAACAGCAACGTGTGCGTACCGGGCTGGGAGGAACATAATCGTAAAGTGCTGGATACCTGTACCTTCGTTTTCGGCTACGTCATTCCTGTGCTCATCGTAAGCCTGTCGTACACACGAACCATCAAGTACCTCTGGACGGCGGTCGACCCTTTGGACGGCATGTCGGAGTCCAAGCGTGCCAAGCGAAAGGTCACCAAGATGATCATCATAGTCACTGTGCTTTTTTGCATCTGCTGGCTACCGTACCACGTGGTCATTTTGTGCTACCTTTACGGAGACTTCCCGTTCAACCAGACCACGTACGCTTTCAGACTGCTGTCCCACTGCATGGCCTACGCTAACTCCTGCCTCAACCCCATCGTTTACGCCCTGGTGTCCAAACACTTTCGCAAGGGCTTCAAGAAGGTGTTCAGCTGCATCCTCAGCAAAAAGGGCCGGAACAAGGTGCACGTGGTCCACGTGGCGAACACCGTTCCCGGCTTTGAGGCCGGCTCCACTGAAGTGTCCCAAATGAATGAAGAGAACGCCAGACAGAACGAGAACGAAATGGTCAACCGCCCGATCACCGAGCCACAGAACGCGACCATGACCATAACGCTGCCCTTTCAGAATCAGCCATGATGGAGCGGAGAACGGCTAATAATGCCTTACAGAAAGCCTTATTAAAGAACTCAAACAGAGCCGAGGATTTTTGCTGCTTTGGTCCACATCACCATGGTTTTGTGTTGACTGAATAAGTACAGCAAAGACTCTGGTTATTTAAGGTTCAAATCACTGAACAAACTGAAAATGTGTTTTCAATTGGTTCGGTACGAACGCTCTTTTTCGCTTTGCTTTGTTATTTTGGCTGTATGCTGGAATATGTTTTATTCACAAGCTCTTGTTATTGAGCAGCATTGTTTTTTTTTTTTGTTTTTTTTTAAGTATTCCCCTCAGAGCATGTTTCAATTGAATGCTGTGATGACTATTCTCCTGTGAAAATCTGTTAGCGATTATCGTATGTAACATGCTTTAATATCTGAAGAGCGTAGTATCTTTACATGTGTGAAGCTGTGGTTTATGTTATCAAGCTTTGAAGAGGAATCTTGATTGTGCTCCTTAGCTTCTCCTAACAAGCTCTTTATAAAATGTGCTTATGTTAAGTATGTTTTTGCTCTCTCCTCTGTTTTTAATGGCTTCAATTCCACTTTAACTCAAATATTTCTAGTGGCATTTTTATTTCTTATTGTCTCAATTAAAGTTCTGTACATTTAAGGAATAGTCACAAGTGATAATTGACAACTGTGCCGACTGAAAAATTTAGATTTAAAGTTCAGAATTGTTTACAGTGTTTGTGATTTTCTGCTGTTGTAAAATGTCTTGAAACTTGATTATTGAGTTTACACCCAGCTGAAAAGAACAACAGAACATGATAAAACACAACAGAAAATGTAATGGATTCAGGGCCAGATTTACGAAACAGGGCAAAATTGCGGGAGAGCACAATTTAAAGTGCAGATCGGAGTGAAAATTTCAACTGTGATTTACTAACAAGCGCACATTAAAAACACAGGCGCAATATCTCATTCCCATAATGACCAACGCAATCTACCAAGAGCAGCCAAATTAGCATCGGGTTTAAGACATGCTTTTTTAGGCATTAAATAAAGCCGCAAATACTGTACCAGTACAAAGATGAGCGCAAACCTTGAGCGCAAAACTTAGTAAATTGCGTTGAGTGATTTATTTAAATACTCTCCTCCAATAAAGTTTACATCTGAGGGGAAACTCCTACACGATGCAATACAAATGCAGTCGCATAAACCGCTGTATCCACCCCATTACAGCGCAAAATTGTGTCTTTAGTACAAACAGACAGTAGGTTTTTTTTACGCCGAAAGAGGTGTTTGTGCTGCCGCAAACTGTTAATAAATCTGGCCTTTAATGAATATAATGGGAATTTTATTGGTTGTAATGGAAACTATAATGGTGTCTGTATGTGATGGATTCTATTGGTGGGGTGTTATCTGGGAGATCAATCCTATTGGAATAATGCCCAAAACACATTTTGTAATGAATTTTGTAATGGTTTTAATGGAAAAAGTTGGTTCAAAATGGTATTTTAATGGAAATCATTAGACTTTTTGTAATGGTTTCTATTGGGTGTTTCTATTGGGTTTTCAGCCGGGCAGAATAGCTGCACTTTAAAATCTACAGGTTGCTCAGATCTTCTAATGTTTACTACAGCCAAATAAACATGGCTAAACAGTATGTTTATCTCAGACTACAGTCAACTATTAATTTACTGTCCAGTACTTGTGCTGCCTTACCTTCATGTCCTCCCTCAGTATGTATAATGTATTGTAGCTAAACAGCAAGTGGTATGTTGGCAGTTTTGAATTTGATGTTGACAGTAAATTTCAATAAAACGTGCATTGATAATCCTTTTGCACCAGCATGGTATTTTTAAATATACAAATGAACTGGGAAATGAAATGACCCCTTATGGCTTCGACAGTCGGCAGAGTAATCTTGTAGCCTGGGACAAGCATTTGAGAGATTTATGTTAGATGAAACAGGATTTTTAAGTAGGGGAGTGAAGCTGCAGCATTAAGAGAGAATTAAAGTCTAATGTCTCCTTTAAAAACAACTTTAAAGCAAATGAGGGTTGAAAGTGCTTACGCATGCAGTGTGAAAACCAAAGCGTCAAGATACTCTTACTGCAGCCACACAATCCAAACAACACGAAAACAATCATTTAAATACAGCTTCACTGAACGCAGGAGTTTAAACATTATCAATTGTGTTTTACTTGAGAAGCTAAGTATAAGAAGTTAAGCGTGGCCGTTTGTTCCAATCCGCCAAAGTCCTCAAACATGCCTGCAGCCCAGATGCAGTTTGTTTATTAAAGGAACTGTTCACCCATTTACTCATGCTTTTACTTCTTCCATTGAACATACAAATTTTAAAATCACTACAAATCTTCACCTCAACTAAATCTGCCATTCTGGAATCAAACAGCTGCACAGCAAGATTTCTTGTGCTCCAATGAAACATAACAGTGTATGAGTTTGAAACAGCATCAAATGATGACATTCTTTGTATTGATTTTTCCAAAAGCGTAATACCAAAACCTTCTTGACAAAACTGGAACAAATGAGCCACGAAAAAGCTTCACTATTACAACAAGCACTCACCCGTAATGCAGGATGAAAAAATGAAGTGTCAATTGCCTTGTTATGCACATTAGTCGTTCATGACGAATCTGAAAGTTTTCGTGCACAATTAGATGTGCAGTGCTATTTTTATACATTTACAGCTGTTAATTCATCTCTAATTTCCGGAGCTCGCTGTGTCATTTACTGCTCATTTAACATTTCTGGCAAGCTTTAGGTACACTCAGCTCTTAAAGTAATTAGACTATATGACAGTCAAAGTCGAATATATTTCTTTGATGTCACAGAGATTAAATGGATAAATTGGTTTTAGCAAAATGCATCAGTTATGTGGACATCAGGAGATCTGTCACAGCAGACTTTTAATACGTAATGTCACGTCATAACTGATACTGGACCTATACCAAGACCTATACCACCTATTTTTTCAGAAATGTACAATAAAATCCAAACCGATCTTTTCTTCGACCTGCTGGCAGTTACATTTCACAATAAAGTCATTGTTAGCTTTTCTCTTACATCAGGGGTCTTCAATGTTTTTAGGGGCAAGGACCCCTTAGATTAGAGATGCATGGAGCAGGGAATTATACCCCTTAGACCCCTTATACTAAATGTGTAAACGGAGCTATTTAACTAGAAACAACCCTATTGTCAAAGCAATATTACGTTAAGACATTACATTAGCACTTTTATGTTGTTGTTGCACATAGGCTAAATACTTTTCTGTGTATTATTTTTGTTTTTAATATAGATTGCTTGATTATTTTAAGAGATTTGCAGCATCAAACATTTTCATTTTACTGTGAGATGGACAATTAAACATTTATTTGAACCTTAGATTTTATTATGGCTTCAATGAGATGACTGACCCTGGTTAATGGCACAAAGACTATTCTAGTGGAGGTAGAGGTTGTATCTGGATGCGAAAGAAATGAGTGAAGATGTTATACAACATTCTGTTGTAAAATCAGGCCGTTTTATTAACCGTGTTGCAGAACACACCGCTATTTTATCATTCTGAGCTCTGTTGTCTTTCTTGTGGATCAGCATTGTCGCGACTGTTACAGGAAAATTAACACGAGTTTCTTTCTGCAGAGCATCATATCAGACTAAGGAGAGCAACATGATGCAACGAGTCAGCGTAATTTTTGGGGAAACTTGTTTGAAGTGCACCAGCAGAACACGGTGCGCGTTTCATTGATTTTAAACACGTAAGATAGTTCTGTCCGAGTTTACAATGCAGAAGCGGTGTGGTGTCATTTGGCTGTCAAATTAGCGCTTTACTTCAACAAATTTGAACAGAAGTTCAGAAACATATGAGAATGCACTTTATTTGCACGCAACTCCTTTCATGCGTACTTTTATTGGAAGGGAGAATGGTATGGAGCGAAAATTGTGCCTAAACTTAACAAACAAATCCAGCGTTTTGCAAACAAACGCAACCTTTTTTGCAAAAGAAACTAAACTCTGAAACAAACAGAAAGCGTTTTACAAATACATAATGCAATTCGAGAGAAAATGCAAAGGTGTACTATATAAATGTACTGTGTTTAAGTCTCACCTTTTTATGAGATTCTCTCAGCTTGATTTTCTCACAAATGTGATCGTGCAGATTTTCTCACAAATGTGACCTTGCAGATTTTCTCACAAATGTGATCGTCCAGATTTTCTCACAAATGTGACCGTGCAGATTTTCTCACAAATGTGATCGTCCAGATTTTCTCACAAATGTGACAGTGCAGTGTTTTCTCACAAATGTGACCGTACAGATTTTCTCAGTTATGCAACTTCTCCCAAAACAGCAGATAGTTCAATTGTTTGACTTAGATTTATATTACTGTTTTTTTGTGCTGGTTTATTTTATTGCAAAAATTGCCCAAATAGCTTGAAATAGCCAAAAAAAATAGAGCATTCATTTTAAACCTAAATAGGCTAATGGCAACCAAACAAAGCCGACGACTGACTGAAACAACTGCCACGACGATTTATTTGCTTTTCCATCTTTTATAGCCTAGAAAGCTCTCTACTTTAATGCCATAGTGTTTAGACATAATGTTAAATACTTTTTATCTATGAGTTGTTATGTATAAAAGTCAAACATATGTATCAGTGCAACTTTCATGCAGAAAAATCACTAAAAACCGAGTCGCATCTCAGAAAGAGCGCAAAATACTATACTGAAATCTTACAAAAAATTGACATAAAAAATATAAATAAATATAAATCAGGCCCGGTTCCTGCCAGGTGCAGAAGTGTGGACTAGCAGATATCCTGGGTGGGCATATACCCCAACCACACAGACAGTATAGCTGCAGACAAAATTAAGAGTCCATTTAAAAAGTATTTTCCTCTTTTTCTGATAAGAATGTGATTTGGTAAAATGATCATTTTTGTTTATTTCTGTGAACTTTTGACAACATTTCTCCCAAATTTCATATAATTTATTTTTATTTATTTGGAGAAAATGAACTGGTGAAAGCAGGTGAAAACAGAAAAGATGATCTGCATTTTTAAAACAGAAACACAGCAAAAACAAGTTCATATTTAGTTTTAAGCAACACAAAACTAAGAAAACGTTAGAAAACGTAAAAAAATGTTTTATGAAATAACCCAGATTTTTTTTATTAGTTTGTTATCGTGCTCAGTCACTCTTGAGGTTTGCTTTTGTTGGAATTCAACAAACACTGCAGTATATGACTGCAATACATGCAGGATTTAAATGATTTATTTTTATATAAATATAAAAAACAGACAACATTTCATTGATGTTTTACACCTTAAATAAAGCGGTTATGTAAACTGGACATAAATAGAAGCCTACAAAATAAAGTGGGCTAAGAACATTCCCCATTCACTGAACGATCACTGATTTCTGTTTAATTTCTTTTAATGAATTGAATGAATTAATCTGATTACACTGCACAATGAACTTTACATCGTGTCTGCTGTTTTTTATGTGGTATCGTGAGCGCGCATCGCGCCTAAACTGAACTATTTTGCACATTTTTTCGCTACCACCTGCAGCGTGAATTGGGGTGTTTGAGATGGAGAGAAACAGATTTATTTCTGAAGCGGGAGCTTCGGAAGATGGAGCTTTCAGTCATTACTGAAAGTCAATAGGTTAAAATCTAGCCTATATATTGCAAGCAAATAATAGCTGTTTGTTAACAGCACAAAATAAGACCGCAAAAACGAAGAAATGAATCTGATTTTACTGCACAATTAATTTGACATGCTTAATTTTACATATGTGCAGTGCGTCTAAAATTCCTTTGCACAGTATTTTGCTTCCACCTGTAGCATGTAGCATGCTTCTCTGTTACAAACTAAAGCCAGAGCAGTGAAGTGAAGAGTGACGTTGCTTTCAGCCAATAGAAAATACAACAATTTTTGGTTTATTTTTTGATTCTCATTGGGTGGGCAAGACAGATGTTTAGGGGATTCAGCCCACCCCTGCCCATGCCTAGAGCTGGCCCTGATATAAACACAAAATTATGTCAAAATTCCCTTATAAGAAAGTATCCTTGAAAAAGTAGTTTGTTTTGTGAACGTAAACAGTTGGGAAACAAGAACGAGAGAATGAGATGGGGTGGAAGGGGTGACAACATTGCAAATGCATCCAGTTTGTTGTACGTTATTTGTATATTAAAACCAATGCATAATTCATTATTTATTATTAAGAACAGCAACTGATTATTATTAACAGTTTCAATAAATTTCATGAGACTAACTGAATGAAACTTATGAATGAAATTAATTCAGTTTCTGGCACTGGCAAGGGTGGCACGCAAGGAAATGTTCATGGCTTCTTCCTATAGAAACTAATTCCCAATAGCACCACCTGCTGTTGCACATGCATTTGTGAGAAAATCTGCACGATCACATTTGTGAGAAAATCTGCGACATGTGAGAAATCTGCACGATTTGTGAGAAAATCTGCACGGTCACATTTGTGAGAAAATCTGACGGTCACATTTGTGAGAAAATCTGCACGATCACATTTGTGAGAAAATCTGCACGGTCACATTTGTGAGAAAATCTGGACGATAACATTTGTGAGAAAATCTGCACGGTCGCATTTGTGAGAAAATCTGCACGATCACATTTGTGAGAAAATCAAGCTGAGAGAATCTCATAAAAAGGTGAGACTTAAACACAGTACATTTATATGTTACGCCTTCGCATTTCCTCTCGAATTGCATTATGTATTTGTAAAACGCTTTCTGTTTGTTTCAGAGTTTAGTTTCTTTTGCAAAAAAGGTTGCGTTTGTTTGCAAAACGCTGGATTTGTTTGTTAAGTTTAGGCACAATTTTCGCTCCATAAAGAATGCACTGATTCTAACCCTACCGGTTTTTTACCGGACGCAGATGTAACGTTTCTTCCATTCCTTGCTTCCGCTGCCTGAATGGATGTTTTTGTCTGCAAAACACACGCAGGTTAAAATTGCAATGCGCGGGAGCTTCAATGAGTCCGCGCGGCCGCGCACGTGCGCAGCTTAAAGAGAACATTGGTTGTAATATTTCTGTACCCATGCTTTACTTGTTAACAAAAAGTTGCCTGTGAGTAAACAGTAATTAGCGGACCCCTTGCAGTTCCATCGCGGACCCCCGGTTGAAGACCGCTGTCTTACATTGCTCAGTTTAAACTACCAGGAAATTGTATATGAAAATCTAAGTACAGGAAGGCTTGTGTGAGAGCAATTACTTTGCCCTTCCTTGACTATAACAAAAAATTAAATTACAGTGCATTTCAGTGACAATGTTGCTTGCATAACACGGACATCATCAAAATAACAGCCTGCATGTAAACACAGTATATAATATATGATAGATCCAACTATGGATATGGCTTGCAGATCTTATAGAGCTTGTTAATCGACGTCACGACCTTGAATGTTGCGCCATTTTAGGAAGATGGATGCTAGTGCGTTCAATGCAGTGTTTTGTTTTTCTAGTTTAATTAGGAAATATAACTATGGTAGGTCGGTCTTGTTGTGTTAAAAACTGCAAAAGAATTATGCAGAGTCATTCAGGAAAAGCCCATGGTTCTTTCACTTTCGATTTCTCCATATATCAAACAAAACAAGTAACGGTACTTATCAAAACACTAATAGCAGTGGAGTATTTTCCTCCCAAGATGGCGGCGCAATATAGGGCGTGACGTCAGCTTCACATTCTCTATGGATCCAAAATTAGAGTCCAGTTTCACTAGATATCTCCCTGTCAGGAACTTAGTAAATCAGAAAATATTAACTCCGTTTTTAGTTAATACTTCAAATCAACCACCAGGTAGATACAGAGATGACGGGAAGAACAGCAGGCAGGAGACGAAGTGATGTTGAATAAAATGAAAGATGTTTTTTTGAATAATCTCAGTTGTGCTTCAATGCTAAGTCTAGCTCTGTCCAACTTCGTCTGACTAGAAACAGTTTCAATAGGTATTATTAACCATGCAAGATAGTGGAAAACTACGTTATAAAAACATTGTCTTGTGAAGTTATTATGAACCTTGAGATGGAGACCATATCAGCATAAAAGACAATACAGCACCCTACAGAAGATTAAACAATAAAATAAGGACAAAATGTAACGAATAATAAGGATAAAAGTGAATAATAAAATGATAAAATAAATGAGTGAATATGTATGAATATATGATAAATGAAATGTAATAAATGCAAAAAACTTAAGGGTTAGTATATTTAATGGAAATAACGTAATAAATTAGATAAATGAAATAGAATAAGAAAATAAAATAAAATAAGAAACAATGTTTCTACTCGGATCTATCAAACAATAGTTCTCATTTGTCAGGACACATGAAATATACTGTATAATGTACATAATTTGAAGCTTTAAATGGTGGATGTACAGTCTGTTTAATAGGTTGTACAGTCTGAATATAATACTGTATAGTATTTTCTTAAATCTTACTTAAATCATCACAGTTTGGTCAATTGGAAATTCTTTCTGAATCAATACTAAAGTACACAACCGTACAGCATGATAACCCGACTGTATTTCTGGCTCTCGTTCACATCAAAATAAAATATGCATTCTACCCTGATAAGATGGTAGTGTTATTACAGTATTTGTCTTAGAGATATCTGAAGAAATACGGCCAGGTGTCAGAGAATTAAAAAGAGTTAATTCACAGCACAATTAAGAGAGTGAGTTATGGAGTGATGGATTATATAACAACAACAAAGTATAAATACATACCTGGGCTGTCGGTGCATGTGTGTGGGTGCATTTGTGTTGTGAGGTTTTCCTTGAAGCCAAGACACTAAATTACCTTGCGCAGTTTCTGCCACTGTGAAATCAATAACAACAGTTAAAACAAGGCAAAGCTTTTTGGTTACATGCTGGCAGCCACACCCAATAAAATATGTGATTTAGGTGAGTTTTCAGACCATTAAGGTGTTGTGAACTGGAATCCATTTTATGACTGTAAACAGCTCTTTTGCATATCTTGGTGCATACTATAATGATTTTTGCTGAAATGGAAAGTACCCAGTATGGAGAATGCTTTTTGTATTTACAAAACAGCTAAGATCTCATTTAGAAAATCTTTAATTGAAATGAAAAATCCTGTCTTCTGCTATACAGATAATGAAAGCTCTTTCAATATTTAATCATTCTAATATTGTTCCTGTAATTTGCTTCTCTTGATACATGATGAACACTGCATCAGGAAGCCTCCTCTGTTCATTCTGTTTGTGAATTGTAGCTAACAGGAGAGCTGTGGGAGGCTGATAACAGGTTACTGGTCTTTCAGTCTTTTAATGTGACAGTGACGGACTTACCAAGAACCAAGAACTCTCATTTAAAGTTATCAAAAGTCCGCCACAGTGTTATTTTTATGTTCTGCACATAAAGCACTAAGAGCGTATAGAGCGGGTCTAGACATTTCAATTGAAAGTCTTGCGAGTCGCTCGCTGCTTCTGCACATCATCAGTCATACTACAGTGACATAATGTTGCATTCATAAAAAAACAGTCCAAAATTATTCTTTTGATCTTGTTCCAGACCAGAGTGAGTAAATGGCTGCTTTGACAAAGTGGGTTTTAACATCATCTGTTGCTCTATCAGCAGCTGCCAGGCTTATCCATGCTATCCATTTTCACTCTCTGATGAACTAGCTTTGTCACAGTTTCAAGGCACTGGGGTGTGCCTTAACAATCAGACACAATCAGATGGTTCAGGATTGTGGGTGTGAAAGACGATAAAATGTCTATTGAAATCTAATGCACTTTAAGCAACGCCTTTTCAATTTCAGCTGTACAGAGGACGTGATGCTCCAGAACGATGTTTAGCATGTGTACTGAACTTATTGAATAAAACAGATTCGTGATGGATCAATAGAGTAAATATTAAATATGATCACAAAGAAAAATAATTAATAAAATGAGCCACATTAAAATATCTGCTTTCTTGATGTCTCAATCCAACACAATCTCACTGGAATTTGCAACTATTTTATGAGGTGGCAAGTTCTTACAATCTTATTCATGCGTTTTAGTACAATTTGCTTTCGCACCAGTGATGTTAGGTTTAGGGATAGGGGAGGGGCTTGAGTATTGCTTTTTTCCAATAATCATTAGTTTTTTTACGATTCACATCATACGAGTTAAAATAAAATACGAATTCCCTTTATCTTAGCAGTAACTAAGATCTTATTTGTACGTTTTAGTATGATTTGCTAAATTTTGCTACGATAATTAGAGCAAAGCAATACTAAACCCCCTCCCCTAACCCCACCCTTTGAAAGCAAATCGTACTAAAACATACAAATAGTAAAATAATTACAAATTCCTATGAGATTTTGTTGGTGAGAGCATGGCACCAAGCAGCATCAAGATCATGGATGTGATTCTCAAGGAGTGCACATCTGTTTTATAATTCACTTTGAATTAAAACATCTGCCAAACACATGAATATGATGACTTTAAGAAACATAATGTGCTAAAATCCCATGAATTTCTTCAATTGAGTCAGCTGCCACAATTCTCAGCCATTAAAGCAATGCTTTTTCAAGACAGTCCAAAACATCTTACAGTATTAGCAAAAAACTTAAAAGGAATGCTACAAGGATTGAATTTCCCGAAGCTTCACCTAAATTGAATAAGTGGACAACATACAGACACGTAATCTCGAAAAGGCTTTCACATTTCATTCGCAACAAAGACTTTGCTGTGAAAGCTGTAACTGCCTTCTCTCATCAAAGCTCAAACACAAGGATGTTTCTAATGTCTGCCAAAGCAACACTGCCACTTTTGAAACAGACTCAAAATGATCAAAGCCGCATCCATGCATAAAGGCAATTAGCCAATAGCAGTTGAGAACAGCACGCTCTCAAAGGGCCGTGCCATGCAAGACATGACTCAGTTCTGAAAGGCATCCGGATGCCCATTTCTTCATTTTTTATTCATGACTGATTTCAACATTAAATCTAATCTATCTTTGTTTGTTTGAACAGGTATATGGCTGAAAACAGCCGAAGATGAGGCTTTGCATTATTCATATTGTATGATTGCAATATCGCCAGTTCGCCAGCTTGATCTTGCCACGTTCCCATTAGATCCACCGTTTATTTCTGCCAACCGATCCACTTCATCCTTTTTTTAAATGGTTTGTATGTCTCGAACACTTGCACATGCCAGCACCTCTTCAACAAAACTGAGCAGCTCTTTAGGGAGAGAGCAAACCAGATGGCAACGCTCTCCTTGGTGGCTCTTAAATTCCTTTACCTCGATTCTGTTTCCATAATAACCACTTCACTTGATTTCACTTTCACTTCAGTGATGTAATCAAAACCCACTTGGACACCGCTGATCTTTTTGCATTGATCATAAGCAATCACTTTTGGAGGAGAAATATAAGATAAATGTAGGCTTTTTCTTACCAGTCCTTCTGAACAAATGATGAGTGAATGCCACTTGTATCTTGAAATGTATCAGATAAAATCCAAGCTTTGTTCTATACAGTACAACATCACTGGCAGCATATCATTTGCTCACCCTTGTGTCTTTGCTTAGTTTATTCTATGAAAATCAAAAAGGATTAAAATTAAAGATCTATACTGGTCTTTACCATGCCACTGAAACGAACAGATAGTGAGGCTTTTAAAAGCAGCTTTAAAATACAGAAAACTGCAAATGTGGTCCATACACCTGCAGCGGGTTCAGGTGAAGAACATATTCAGTTTTGCATCTGAAATTCCATTCTCACAAAGATTGCAATGTCTGACTTTTCAAGGACGCCAAGCATTTACTCCTGGTTCTCTCACCAAAGCGACAAGCATATCTTTTCAAAGGTGCATGGCACACTCATTATGAAAAGATGAGCTCAAACTCTGCAATTCTGTGTAGGAGTGAAGCCCATTTCCCATAGATGCTTCTCTTTGAACAGATTAGACGGAAGGCAATACGATTTCAGTAGAGAGGAATCTCATGGGAAATATAGTTCTCTAATTATGGGTGGAAATAATGGAGACTGCGTTTTGCTCGTGTTTTGGATGTCTGCCATTGGACACATCTATGAATTTTAAACAGTAGGAAACACTTGAGAAAAATGACTCCATTTCAAAAATATATTTTACACAAAACTGTGTATATTATGTAAATAACAGCACAATTTCAAAAACAAACTGTCACGGTCCTGCCTTCTTGTTCATGATTTTCTAGTTGTGTGGCAGGATCGTGAGAGGTCCCTTAGGTTTTGTGTGAGAAAGCCATGGGGTGTTTATCTTTTGACACTCCATGTGTTTTCTCGTGTCTTGTCATTGGCCCCGCCCCTCTCGTTTCCTGTATTGCTTCCCTGCCGTGTCTAATGTTCCCCACCTGCCCTCGTCAATTATCCTTCGTTTGTCTTGCCTATTTAATGCCCTCATGTTTCATTGTCCTGTGTGCGTTGTATGTACTGTGTGCTTACCTGTTTGTATTTACATCTCGTCGTTATCGCTCTAAGTAAGTCTAGTCTTGTATATATCCCTGTCCAGTTTAGCTTTTGTTTCTCTCCGGTTTTGCCCACACGTGGGAAGTTTTTGATTTTTTGATTTAAGTATTTCTTAGTTACTTTGTCCGTCCCCCATTGTGGGTGTTTTTGTTTTGTATTTATTAAAGTCTTGCTTGTTACCCCATACCGCTGCCTGCATCTGGGTTCTTCACCACGCAAACCGTGACACAAACATCATATGTACATTTGCATGATATGAGGTATCCCTGTTGAGAAAACCAGCGTATGCTAGTTAGGTAGGTTTTGAAGCATGGTCATTTGCTGGTTTAAGCTGGGCATGTGCTGGTTTTAGGTGGTCATGTGCTGGTTTAAACTGGTCCTAAACTGGGCATGTGCTGGTTTAAGATGGTTCTGAGCTGGTTTAGGACCATCTTAAACCATCATATGACCATTTTAAACCAGCACAAACCAGCTACCATGCTTCAAACCCTATACCTAACCAGCATGCGGTTTTTTTTCAACAGTGATGGAAGGATCATTTTTATAGCTGTGTACTTCGAGCCAAAAGTTCACCCAATTTCACATAGTTGTTTGTAAGACCAATTTACCCCATCCCATACAGTTTTTTTCCGTTTACCTTTGTGACAGCGAGTGAAGATAAATGGTGTCCTCCAGTCTGACTAGATGGTTTCATTAAGAGAGCACAGCCTGGTGTAGAAGCAGCAGAATGAGCAGTTCAATGCTAAAGGCGCTGGATTGATTACTTCACCATATAGAGCCGCTGAGAATATTGGAGAACTGACAAATAATTAATCCACACCAATAATGCTGCTCCAGGGATATTACCATTCTCCTCACCTGCTAATGAATCTTATAGGTTGAATGCTTACCATTTGATTTTTTAATGCGGCCTAATTTGTCCAGGCTGTGAATGTGTCGATGTTTTGATTTATTATCTTTGCTGCTGGCAACATGCAACATATCCTCCAACCCATACAACATACCTATGTCGTTTGTCCCTTCCACAAGGCTGCTTCTTTAATGCATTAAATCAAGGTTATGCACAGAATTATTCACTTTAATATATAAATGAGAACTTGTATTTAAGAGCAAATGTGTTTTGTCATGTTTGTGAACAAATATGCAAATAGCACTAAATATGCTTTACAGGCCTTCTGTTGTTTATGTGTAGAGTGGTGTTTGTTGTATGGTGTTGTTGGCATTCCAACGGTTGGAGATTATTGCACATGTACCAGACAAATTTATTTATTTGCTTCATCTAACAATTTTGAGACCATATACTGTAGGTGGCTAGAGAATCACAAGCAGACATCAAGGTTTAAATTATGTGAGCAATGGGGAGCATTGATCTCTTTATTTTATCATAGGGAGTCAAATACTCCTATTTGATGAACTGAGATCTGATCATTTAGGGACTTTATCCATTAGACAACCATTTAAACACAATGACCAATACAGATGCAAGAATGTTTGAAAGAAGAGCCCCAAACCATCTACTCACAGAGAAAGCCATCTTTACATTTTTCCGTTTTTACTGTATATGGCCTTGACATTAAGATCTTCAACAGATTCATATTATGGCTAAAGTCTTTCTTTACGTGTTTTGTTAAATGTGCAGCTAGATCACTCTCCACAAGCAGTATTGATGAAGTAATGCTGAAAGCTAATGGTCTTGAAATGTCACCTCTGATAATGATTGGTTCATTTATGCGAATGATGAATAATCCAACAGATCACCACCACCATTGACAACATCCTCCCCAGGCCCCCGCTCATACATAGCAGTTTTTCATTTCATTTTATTAATTTATTTTTTATTGCACTAAAGGTAAATGTTGCAGAAACCCTTGTTGACTGTAATATCACTGCGTTGACCAAGATTTTACTCAGAAAACTGAACGTTTTCCACATATGTAATATACTGTATGAAACAGACTTTTCGATTTGAAAGAAAGTTCGTAACACATTCATAAAAAAACAACTTTAACAACAATATTACGGTATTACAAGAGAAATGAAAGCGTACAAGGAAATAAATTATTCTCAAGCTTTTTAAAAATCTGTTTTTGTTATATTATTTTATTTTGCTGTCTTTAAGGGATAGTTCACCCAGAAATGAAAATTCTGCCATCATTTACTCATTCTCAGATTGTTACAAACCTGAATTAGGGGCGATTCACATTTCGCGTCTATTGTGTGCGCAAGTTAGCATTTTAACTGTAGACACACGGCAGCAAATAGAATAGGGAGCGACGCGTCTTCAACCGGGGGTCCGCGGCCCATAGGCGGTCCGCAGTGGAACTGCAAGGGGTCCGCTAATTACTGTTTACTCACAGGCGACTTTTTGTTAAAAATGTAAAGCATGGGTACAGAAATATCCAATGTTCTCTTTAAGCTGCGCACGTGCACGGCCGCACGGACTCATTAAAGCTCCCGCGCATTGCAATTTTAACCTGCGTGCGTGCAGACAAAAACATCCATTCAGGCAGCGGAAGCAAGGAATGGAAGAAACGTTACATCTGCATCATAAAAACCGGTAGGGTTAGAATCAGTGCATTCTCTGTCTCCCTTCCGATAAAAATACGCATGCAAGGAGTTGCGTGCAAATAAAGTGCAAATGTCTCATATGTTTCTGAACTTCTGTTCAAATTTGTTAAAGCTGTAAAGCGCTAATTTGACAGGCAAATGACAGCACACCGCTTCTGCATTGTAAACTCGGACAGAACTATCTTACGTGTTTAAAATCAACGAAACGCACACCGTGTAGTAGGGGAGAGTGGGGTGATTTGTGCCAGGGGGAAGTAGTTCCACCCCTTGTTTCTGGAAAACCATAGAAGAAATTGGTCATGTGACCACATAATTTTGAAAAGCCATCCATTTTACTCATCCTCCGAAGAAGAGAGACACATGGCATGAGAGATAAGCACATTTTAGCTCAAAAAACAGTTTTCTTCCTTTCAAAGTAAAATTTCTATGATCAAGGTTTTTTGATTGTAGTGTCTGAAAAATTATAGACAAGTTTGAAAACATTTCACACGTTTTAGTGCTTTAGCAGGCTACACAATGAGTCTATACAGTTAGCATGATGTTAGCTCTTAACTGCTGGATCATGCTAGTTTTTCAAACTTGTGGGTCTGGGGTGATTTGTGCCAAAGGGCCTGGGTTAAGTTGTGCCAGTGGCACAACTCACCCCCATTTAGGATTATTTTCAACATATTATTAATTTGTAATTGTACTCTTACATTTTAGCACTTAAACTATGTGACATTCTTAATTTTAGACCAAAACCCATCATGCCACGCACTTATAAACGGAAGACAGACAGGAGTTGGACAGAGCAGTGAAAGAGGTGCAACAGGGAAAGACCATATGACAGGTGGCAAGGGAGATGAAGATCTGCAGGATGACATTGAAAAGATTCATGGAGAAGAAAAAGATAGACGTAACAAAGACAGGTTATAAGAGAACAGGACTTGCCAACCAAGTCTTCAAAGAAAACATGGAGACAGAGCTGGCAGACCATATAAAGGCACTAGAAGCAACGTTTCACGGCAAGAAAAAGTATATGAACGTTTTGTAATTTCATTGTTTTCTGAATAAATTTGTCATAAAATCTGATCTGATCTTCATCTAAGTCAAGGGTATTGACAAACAATGTGTCTAAAAATAATTAAAGAAAAAAATCTGATCTTTCATGTCTTTATTGAACACACTCATTCAACATTCAAAATGGCAGTGGAAAAGTAAGTGAACCCTTAGAATTAATAACTGGTTGACCCCCCTTGGCAGCAATAACCTCAACCAGGCGCTTCCTGTAGCTGTGGATCAAACCTGTACATCGTTAAGGAGGAATTTTAGTCCATTCTTCCTGGCAGAACTGCTTTAGCTCGGTCATATTCTTTGGACGTCTCATGTGTATGACCCTCTTCAAGTCAATCCATAGCATCTCTATTGGGTTGAGGTCTGGGCTCTGACTTGGCCACTCCAAAAGGCAGATTTTGTTTTTCTAAAGCCATTCTGTTGAGGACTTGCTCCGGTGTTTTGGGTCGTTGTCCTGTTGCATCACCCACCTTCTACACAGTTTCAGCTGACGTACAGACATTCTCACATTATCCTGAAGATTTGTCTGATATACTTGGTAATTCATCTTCCCCTCAATGATTCAAAGCAGGCCCAAATCATGATGTTTCCACCATACTTTACAGTTGGAATGATGTTTTCATGATGATATGCCGTGCCCTTTCTACGCCAGATGTAATGCGGTGTGTTTTTCCAAATAGTTCAATCTTCGCTTCATCAGTCCACAAAACATTTTGCCAATACCGCTGTGGAGTGTCAATGTGCTCTTTTGCAAACTTCAGGCGTGCAGAAATGTTCTTTTTAGTAAGCAGTGGCTTCCTTCGTGGTGTCCTGCCATGGATACCCTGCTTGTTCAGTGTTTTACGTATTGTAGACTCTTGAACAGAGATGTTAGCAAGTTCCAATGATGCCTTCAAATCTTTGGCTGTCATTCTGGGTTGTTTCTTTACCTCATTGATGAGTCTTCGTTGTGCTCTTGGTGTCATTTTGACTGGGCGCCCACTTCTTGGTAGCAACAGTCCCAAAGTGTCTCCATTTGTAGATTGTTTGCCTAACTGTAGACTGGTGAATTTCTAAAGTCTTTGAAATAACTTTGTAACCCTTGCCAGCTGTATGTAAATCAACAATTCTTGATCGTAGATCCTCTGAAAGCTCTTTTTGGCGATGCATGGCTCACAGAAGCGTGTTCTTCTTGTGCAGCGCAAACTCCAAAAGTTTGAGGGGTTTTTATCAGTCAAAGTAGCTGTAGTCCACACCTCCAAACTTATTATCATAACGAGACTCCAGGTGTGCTAAAACCTGACTTCAATTAGCTTTTGTGAGGTCATTAACTCAAGGGTTCACATACTTTTTCCACAAGCACTACAAGGTTTTTTTGGTTGTTCTCAATAAAGATATGAAAGATCAAAAAATGTTGTGTTATTATTATAGACACATTTTATTTGTCAATACCCTTGACTTAGATGAAGATCAGATCACATTTTATGACAAATTTATTCAGAAAACCATGAAATTCCAAAAGGTTCACATACTTTATCTTGCCACTGTAAGTGCCATGAAATGCCGTGAGCTGGCTTTTGAGTATACACGAAGAAATGGCATTGATATCCCTGCCAGCTGGATCAGAGAGAAAAAAGCAGGTTAGGTTAAGTGTGCATTTATTAAGGAAAAGTTATAGGGAACATTGATAATTATTTGACATGCTCATTATCAGTTATCACTATGCACACCCTAAAGAGAAGCAAAATTGGGTACTTATTTAGAGCATATAGCTTTATCTTATGTAAAATATTTTCCCAAAAACTACAAAATATGACTAATTCCAACAGTTTATAAGGTGACAATATCTAAATAAACCTTAAATGAGTAATTTTGTATTTAATTTGTCTTGCTTTCATATAGCATTACAGTTCATAACATTAAAATGTTCTGTTTTACTTCAGAAATCACTGGCACAATTTACCCCAACATATTCTCCCCAAAGGCGCAACTTAACCCGCACCAGGGGCAAGTTGTGCCACAAGACCACTTTTTCCCCAAAAGCTATATTTCTGAAACAATTTATTTCAGATCCAAAGTTATTGTTCTCAGGGATGCACCACATCCTGAAATATATGTACATTCTTAAGTTGAAGGCATTACTGTCATGGCCTTACTTTAAAGTCACTTTGAGTAAAAACTGGCACAACTCACCCCACTCTCCCCTACTGATGGTGAACGTCAAACAAGTTGCCCCGAAAATAACGCTGACTCGTTGCATCATGTTGCTCTCCTTAGTCTGATATGATGCTCTGCAGAAAAAACTTGTGTTAATTTTCTTGTAACAGCCGCGACAATGCTGATCCACAAGAAAGACAACAGAGCTCAGAATTATAAAATAGCGGTGTGTTCTGCAACACACAGAACAGCGGAAGAAAAAAAAGAATGACACTTAATAAAACGGCCTTAGCTTAACTAGTTTATTATTTTCATCCATTAAAGGGCACATTTATTAATTTCATTTGGTCATTATAACATGTGTTAATGTGATCTTATAATTTCTGTATTGCACATGTCACTGACGTTTACCAGTTTTGACTATTTTTACCATTAAAAAAGAACCAAAAAAGAACCATCAGGGAACGTTATTTTCTGGTTGCAAAAAAATAACCAATAAATAACCACCAGAGAACGTTACTTTCTGGTTATTTTCTGGTTGCAAAAAATTACCAAAAAATAACCATTAGGGAACGTTATTTTCTGATTATTTAAAAAAAAACAGCCTGCAACGTTCTAGCAACATTATTTTCTGGTTGCAAAAATAAAACCTGAAAAGAACGTTCTTAGAACCAAAAGGGAACCAAAAACTAACGTTAGGAGAACGTTCAGTGTTTGCTGGGTACAAGCAATTAGAGTATATTGTGTGGGAAGACCACCAACAAGATCCTAACATCTCTTTATCTAAAATAAAATGTTTATTTTTTAACAAGGTCACTGTGAGACCTTCACAGCTTGAGTGGAACATTTTGCTATACTTATAATGCAGGTTTTGTTAGGGGAATGTTAATTAAATAATAAGGCAAGTACGCATTGTTTATTATCTGAACGTGGAAAGACGTTTACTAGCCGTAAAAGCATTACAGTAGATGTATGTGTATTGTTGAATACAAAAGCTTGACTCAAAACCTCTGAAAATCAGCCTTGCATTGAGGAGAAATGTTCAATATTTGTATTATTGCATGAGGAGTTGCACCATCAGGCAAGAAATCAATGACAAATGACTTCCTGAGCTGATGTTCAATGTTAGCTGTTTATAAGCAGTCAGAGCCTTTCCAATTTGTCTCTATTCAATACTCCATTATATTGCAGATAATAAAGAGAAAACTTAAAACTCAAGTACCTTAAAGATACCTTAAGAAGCACTTTCTGACCTTTTACTGTGGAATAAATGAGAAAAACAAGAGTTTGATGGTGCACTGCAGTACAATATCAGTGTCAAGGAGGTCCTTACAACTGTTTCTGTTAAAACAGAATTTTGTTGAAGGCACAATGATGGTAGAAATTGAAAGGTAGAGAGAACTTCAGCTGACACTCATTCCACACGGTCTCAATATGAGTCAAAAGAAATGAGCAAGGCAGTTTTGCTCCATCCTTTCGATTGCCTTCCTGCAGCAAGAATGCCGGAGATGATGAGGTTCACATGAATCCAATGGCACTTCAGTACTACTGCCATAAAGTGCATCATGCATCTCTTTTTGGCCAAATTTGGCCGCATGTATGCATTGCATTTTCTGGAGAAACCAGGTAAGCCACCTATCTACCGTGCTGAGCAATGGGAACATTCCTAATTTGAAAGCATGCATTGCGGATCATCAGGTCAGGATGGAGAGGTTGCCATGTGGTAAACTCCAAATGTCACACCCCCACACCTTTGGTGCAATGTCTTCTTTCATTTTATTTTTTTTGTAATATTTATGATGACTTTAAATAACAATAAAATCACATTATCAGCATCTGATGTCATACCTATACATGTCTACCCAATTAGTACCATAAATCAACTGTGTTTTCAGCATATGGTGATATCACAGGTCATACAAGTTGCACATACAGAGAGTCCATTGATTTTTTCTAATTCAACAAATTATTTTATTAGCCTAATATAACGTGACGTGACGTCAATGAATACGTTTTTCTCTTTCTGCAGCTGTATATGGTTACAGGCGTCAGTTGTTATAAATGTAAAGCCAAGTGCAGGACTAAAAGCTTTTTTACATGGGTAAATGTCTAATATACAGTGTAAGTCTAGCACTACTATTTGTGCATTTGAAAAATGCTTTAATCCAAAGTGACGTACAGTGCATTCAAAGTATACATGATTATGTTCAGTAATTCTGCCAGAAGACTGTAACTGTTTAGAGAACCTTAGAATAGCATCTCTGACTTGCTACCGGAACGTTAAGGGTTGGATGAAGGCCAGGAGTGGAGACAGTTAGAGACGTTTAGTCCTTCTAAAGGCCGAATCACAAACAGTTCTAGCCAAAACGGCACAATAGTTCATAGCACATATGTTGTAGAGCACATACCTGCAAGTTCGAGTGGTTGCTGCGATGTGAGAGGTGAATTTCAGCTGGTCGTCGAACATCATCCCCAGGTTCCTCACAGACTTGGTGGGTGTTATAGTTGAGGGTTCTGAGCTGAATGGTAAGGTGGTGTTCAATTGATGGGTGGGCCAGTATAACCAGGAGTTCAGTCTTGGAGAGGTTAAGGAATATTACATTACTTACACTACTTCCCTTTTTACTAAATGTTTGTGATATTTGTCACATTTGTTCACACACACATACAGTATATATATAAATTGTTATATTATAACCAAACACAGACCGGAAGTTAACTTTGGACCAGGCGCGTACGTTCAAAGACACTGTCTATACCCACAATGCACCAGCTTATCTGACATACAATTGTCCTGATTCTTTTGTTTGACAAACACATTAACATTTTAGAAGTACATTTTTAGTAAAACCCTTAGATAATGTTGTCTGCATAATTTATGTTTGTTTGTGTTGACAGATATTTTCTCCCTAAAAACTACACTTAAACACAACAAACAATAGTAAATGAACATGACACACAATTGTTTTTGTTTGTTAAAAATTAACAAATAAAACGAACATGACAAACAACCAGTGAGACAACGAACTTCACCGTCTTACAATAAAATCCATTTTGCTGTATTATAATAAAATCCAAAAGGGCACACAGATGTTTTTTTATAAAGTTAGCATAATGTTTATGACAAAAAATGTCAATGACAGTATTCTCTACACTTTGCATTACATTAGTGTCCAAATTCGCTCACTCTTTTACATTCACTTCTTTCCCTGTATACTGTGTACTCAAATGTAATTTGCTATAAAGAAATCAGTAAAGGAGTGAGTTTAAGATACAGCATAGGAAACTTACCCTAGGATAAAATTGAATTATTCCATGTAATGAATAAACACCAGCAAATGTTGTAATTTCATACACATTGTGCTGCACACACGATGGCTTGCTATGTTATAACTGCCAGATTAAAGATGCTTATCTCTTAGCATGTCATGTATGATTTTAACATATTACAACGTTATACATAATAATTGCTCCACATTATGGAGCAGCTACACAGCCCCTCTCCCTGATGTGCTGTCTACATTAGCACAGAAAAACACATCGCAATTATCACACAGCCTTTCTTTTGCGTGACGATGCTGTGTGTCTCCTAAAGGAACGTGTGTATTTTTTTTACAGTAATCAGTCTTTTCAAAAAGATTGAAGTGCTCTAATAGCACCCACAGGAAATACCCTGTAACTCCAATCATTGATCCAGACACTTGCTTTTCCATAATTAATTCCAAATCGTTGCACAAGCTCAAACATCAGATCACACCACAACGAAGTCTCACAGACAGTTTACCAATGCATCAGATTCAAACCTTATATATAATAGGTGTTTTATATGGAGTTAAAATAGACCCAAAACTCACGCGCATGGAATCTGCGCACGCGCAATGCAAACGTTATAATGATAACCACGCGCGGAAAGCTGCTCCGCGGTGGCACATTTAAACTCCGCGAGCGAGCAGAACAGTATCCGCAAGCAGAAAAGAATCCTCGCGCAGGCGCATTTCTGCTCTGCGAGCAAAAACTCAGTCCGCGAGCAGAGGCTTTGACAAGCGCGCGCGCGATTCTCTCTATGCTCTTGCAACTGCTCAACACTTGCTCGCTCGTTGAGTTGACTTCTGAGACTTTGGAGGCAGGACAATGGCAGACTTCTCTGATCCTTTGATTGGTCACTTTTAACATGCACTCACCTACAGTCTCCGACATGTATCTTATCCGTTGTACAGACATCTTAATTTGGCATAACACAATACTTTTTTCCGTTTTTAAACTTGGGTTACAGTGTTATGTATGCCCTTGGCTTTGGATCTAAGTATCTGGCATCTTGACAGGAAGTTAGAAATAAATAGTTTGGTATGTGTATTCATAATTGCTTTTGTATTGTTAATAATTTTCATGAAATTGTTATAAAATGAGAATTAATAAATGGCTACAACAGTATAACTCAAATCACAAGTTATTATAAATTACAATATGATGTACTCTCTAAAATTTAATTTAAATAATTTATTTGATTTGCTTTATTTGTTTTGAAAATATTAAAACGGCTATGCCAGTAAACAGATATTAGATAACTCAAATTTAATGACTACAGGAGACATTTAATTATATTATTATAGTATGTTTTAAATAGGTCATACATGACATGTAAGTTTAACTGCTATATTATATAGCATAATTTTTGTTGACAGATGTAAGAAATCAAAATGTCACTTGTACTCTGTACTCAGACATGTAATCTGTAGGTGACTGCATGTAGGTGAGTGCATGTTAAAAGTTACCAATCAAATTAGCGGAGACATGCAGATGTCTCCGCTCATTTGATTGGTAACTTTTAACATGCATTGTCCCGCCTCCAATGTCTCAGAAGTCAACTCAACGAGCGAGCAAGTGTTGAGCAGTTGCGAGAGCATAGAGAGAATCACGCGCGCGCTCGTCAAAGCCTCTGCTCGCGGACTGCGAGGATTCTTTTCCACTTGCGGATACTGTTCTGCTAGCTCGCAGAGTTTAAATGCGCCCTCGCGGAGCAGCTTTCCGCACGTGGTTATCATTATGCGCGTTTGCATCGCGCATGCGCGTGAGTTTTTGGGTCTATTTAAACTCCATAGTTTTATTTCTCATTCTTTGCATCGTGTGGTCACCTACAAGCTGAAAGCACGAGTATTCATTGATCACTTCATACTGAGTGACCGGCCTTGTGTCAGTCAGAAACCTTTCCTGACTCTGTAATGAGATCTGCAGCAATGTAGCTGATGCGCATCGAGCACCAGAAAATAAATGTATTTATCCTGACACTCAACACACTATAATCATTTCACATGGCTACTGTTAATCCTCTGCTCAACAAGGGGAATGTGATTGATTTCAAGCCTATCATATGTACAACAGCAGATCCATGAAAGCATGAACCAGATAGTATTACAATATTATTATAGTTCAGTTGTTCCTGTTGATAATCAATCAGCGAGTCAGACATTAGCACACGGCTGAATAAGGCCTGGTTCTTGGTTTGGTGCTCCCTGGAAGGATAATTAACACACAATTTACCAAATTAATTAATGAGGAGGAATTATTTAACAATTCAGATAGAAATTAGGTTTCTGGCATTTAAAAAAAGGTAGGATAAGAGCAAAAAGACTTGGTCTTTTGTAATGTTATTACTTTTTTATTACTCCCTGTACAACAGAAGTTACTTATGAATTCAGTTGTTCAGATGTAGCCTGATATTTACTTTAATTATGTATATATAATATATATTTACCTAGTCCTATTAAGCGAATCTGAATAATCTGCACTGTAAAAAAAACCCCGTAAAAAAACAGATAAAGTACTGGCAGAAAATTACCAGTACATTTTCCTTTATTTTACGGACATTTCCATTAATGCTAAAATGCAAATGAATGCAATGCAAAATGTAAAATACAGGTAAAACAACTGTAAAAATGAACACGGAAAGTTCCTTCATATTAATACAGTATATTGTGCCCTATTTTTACGGCTTTTTTTTAGAGTGCATCTGGCACCAGTTGCAAATGGCAAAAAAGGAAAAAGGAGAAGAAAGACCTACATGTGGGTTTTCTAGATCTTGCCAATGCCTTTGGATCAGTGCCACATGAGCTGCCGTGGACAGCCTTTGACTTCTTCCACGTTCCAGAGCAGGTCACAAAGCTGATTAAGGCATATTTTCAGGATCTCCGATTCCGTATTACCACACAGGATAGTACCACTGCGTGGCAACAGCTGGAGGTTGGCATAATGGCAGATTGCACAATTTCACCACTGGCTTTCACAATGGCAATGGAAATAATAATCCGGGCATCGCGTTGGGTGGTTGGAGGAAAGCGTTTGAAAAATGAGTTGCGCCTACCTCCAATCAGAGCATACATGGATGACATGACAACCATCACAACAACCAAAGCATGTACAAAGTGGCTGCTGGATAAGCTCCAGGAGAACATTAGTTGGGCACAAATGGAGGTTAAACCCAGCAAATCCCGCAGCATTTCTATTGTCAAGGGCAGGCTTACCAATGACAGGTTCTGTATAAAGGCTGAGCCCATACCAACAGTCAGGGAAAAGCCCATCAAAAACCTTGGACGGTGGTACACCGCAGACCTTAAAGACGCCGAACCGGTGGAACAACTCAGGCAAGAGACAGCCAGTGGACTCAAGAAAATCAATAATACAGCTCTTCCTGGGAAGCTGAAACTCTGGTGCTTCCAATTTGGTTTGTTGCCACGCCTGATGTGGCTAATTTCAATGTATGAGCTCACGGAGTCTCACGCCAACAACCTGGAGAGATTGGTGAGTACACAAGTGAGGAAATGGCTTGGGCTATCAAGATGCCTTAGCAACATAGGCCTGTACGGGAATGGAGCTCTCTCTCTTCCCATTTCAAGCCTTGTGGAGGAATATAAATGCACCAAAACAAGGTTAGAGATGACGCTCAAAGAATCCTGTGATCCCTGTGTAAGAGATGCTGCTCCAACAGTAGCAACAGGAAGGAAAAGGAACCCAACAACAGCGGTTGGAGATGCAAATCCAGCCCTCAGACATAAGGACATCGTGGGACAAGTGCAACATGACAGAGGGGGACTTGGTTTGGCATCAACCACACCCACGTGGCGAAAAGCAACACCAAAGGAACAGCGTCACCTGGTAGTGGAGGAGGTTAGCCATCAAGAGGAAGCAAGTAGATGTGCCAGAGCGGTCTCTCAAGCCCAGCAAGGCCATTGGATGAGGTGGGAAGGCATTGAACGGCGCAAAATCGCTTGGAGTGAGCTGTGGAGTATGGAAACAAACAGGCTAAATTTTATCATAAGAGCTACATATCATGTGCATCCCTCACCAACAAATCTGCATGTTTGGTGTGGACAGGATCCAGCCTGCCACCTATGTGCAGCTCCAGCAAACCTCAAACATATTCTTGCGGGTTGTAAGAAGATCTTGACACAGGGGAGATACACATGGCACCACAATCAAGTACTAAAGTGCTTGGCTGCAGCAGTAGAGACCAAGAGAGTGGCAGCAAATGCCATCCCCCAAAACGACAAGGCTAACTCGCTAAAAAGGCGACCCTTTATTCGGGAGGGGAAGAAACCGCGGGCCAAGCCCTTAACCCCAGATTCAGGTCTGCTGAGTATAGCCAGGGATTGGGAAATGCGAGTTGATTTAAACCACAAACTTATTTTCCCCTTGGAAATCGCAGCGACCATCCTGCGGCCGGACATGGTTCTGTGGTCCAGCTCCAGTAGGACAGTAGTTGAGTTGACTGTACCTTGGGAAGAGGCCATTAACGAAGCATTTGAAAGAAAGAATCTCTGGTATGCCAACTTGGCAGCAGAGGCTGAAGATCGGGGATGGACAGCGAAAGTGTTCCCGGTGGAAGTGGGCTGCAGGGGCTTTGTTTCCAATTCCACTTCAAGGCTGCTTAAGAAAGTGGGGATCAGAGGACAGGCCCAACAGACTGTAGTCAAAGAACTTGCCACTGTCGCTGAGAGAAGCAGCCACTGGCTGTGGTTGAAACGGAAGGACGAAATATGGGCTGCCAAGTGACCACGTAATAAAATGGTGTTGTGTTCTATTGTTATGCCATACGGGACCGGGGGCACTGAACTTGCATTAACGGAGCCAGTGGGGCTATAACAGCCTTAGCCAATGGGTTGGCGCGTATGGTTGTGTTGATTTTTGGTAATGTGTTGTAATGGTATGCCATACAGGACCAGGGCACTGAGCTTGCATTAACGGTGTGGGTAGTTGTGGCCTAATGGTTAGAGAGTCAGACTCGTGACCAGAAGCTTACCTGTTCGAATCTCAGTGCCGGCAAGTAACGACTGTGGTGCCTTTGAGCTGCAGTGATAGCTGCCCACTGCTTCTGGTGTATATGTGTTCACGACTTGCAGTGCGTGAGTTCATTACTCACTGGACGGGTTAAATGCAGAGGTCACCATAGCTGACAAATAGGTCACTCTCAGAGGACAGATCCAGTGGAGGATAATCAAGAACTGGCCAGTGGTGCAGAAAGAAGAAGCCAATGGCTGTGGTTTAGGCGGATGGACACAGCATGGGCTGCCAGATGACCTTGTAACAATGCGACACACACCCAGGTCTGATCAACCTGAGGTGAGCCTCCCTTAGCTGAGGGTGTCTTGTGATAAAGGGCCGAAACACCCAATGAGGCTAAGGTGCCCAACTGACCAGCAGCACCTCACCAAAATCTTTCACCCAGGATAATGTGATGAAATTGGGACACACAACTCATGAGATGTCTCTCTGATAATGGCAAGGAAAGGTAAGTATGCTATGTATCTCTATAATCATTTATCCCCCAAACACAGAGGATGCCTACCCGATGAACGAGTGAAACCTCAGACCTCCTTTCCTCTATTCATGTCCTTGACTGCTAACCCCTGTCAAGCATAAGGCGTGGGAAATGTCCTATTGGGCAATTCAACTGTGATGAAATAGTGGGATTATAACACCTAGTCCTATTAAGCGAATCTAATATGACTTTTGATTTTACTTTAAAACTAGATAGTGTAGGTATTATTGATGAAAAAGTGTAACAATAGCTTTATACAGATAAGTCAGAGAATATACTTTTGGTTTAAAAGTTTTTGGAATTTTCTCAACAATCACATTAAATGGGTGGATGCTTTTATGATAGATGGTGTGACTAATAAGATTCCAGAAATTGCTTTCAAAATATTAATTGTATTAACCTTGTAAATCAGGTTGTTAAAAGATTTTTTTAAAGATTGACCTTAGTCTTTTGTCATTTGAATAAAAAAAAATTCCACGTCTTTTTTATTATCTTTGTAGTAATTTGTTTTGGTTTGATTTTAAGATCTTTCTCAGAATATTTTTGTTGACGCTAAAGTGTTTTTATGATAAACCTTTAGTTTATTGCAGTCTTATCTTTATTATTCTTATATTTTCAGTTATTTCATTATTATGTCGATGGTTCAAAAAAGTACACAATTTTGTACATTTTAAATGTGAATTGTATTAATATATTGAAGCATTGGAGGGTGTAAAGAACACTAAGGCAAAGACTGTGGAATATTGCAAAGCCTAGCTTGAACTTCTATCCATCTTAGAAATTTATTTTTGCATTTCTTTTTTATTATTGTTAAACATTTTGTGTCGTTTTTTGAATGGTTTTGTATTTTTATTTATCCTATTCTTGTTATTATTGTTGTTTGTGTGTGCATTTGCTTTCGCTGTGAAATACAAAGGAGACTAATAAATATTGAGTTAACATATAAATATAATCTTACACAAAACACATTAGTTATATCTTATTTTAGTTTTCCTAGCATGCATGCATACATACTGCGTTAAACAAGAGAATGTTAAGCAACAAGTAAGCTTTGCAAGGTTCAGTTTATGTAGGCTACACTAGGCAGTTGTCCTCTCATCCCACTTCAGCATCCAGTAGAAAAACACATTGACCACTGTCTTTACTGGACGCGACACGCGCAATAGAAGCCATTATAATTAAAAAATGTGTCCACACTGGATGCGGCGCGATGACCCCATTGACAACAAGACATTTGCACACGGTGTCACAAGCTGCAGATGAATCAAACTGTCTTTATGGGTGCGTTTATATTTGGCATTAACATGCGATCTCGGTGATCCGAACAAGCAGATCGGATCTTCAGACAATCAGGACACAGCGCGTTTACACTTGTCAACAAGTGGCTTCCACATCTGGATAACTGATCGGATCTCTATAGTTTCCCGCCCATTATTTTAATAAGCCTGCAATTTAAAAATAGCCCCGGTGCGGGGAGATTTCACACAACACGTATAACGGGGAGGATGAGCATGTTACAGATTTGATACGCAGCCATGTTGAACTCGAGGCAGCGGTGGGAAGTAAACCATGGTTAAAACGATTAATGATCTTATATGAGAAAGCAGAGGACGTTTGTAAAATGACACAAGCTTTTGTACTTGAGCTGTGGCGGGTTTCACTCGCGCACACACACGCACGCAGGCCGAAGTTCCTATGATCAAAAGCGACCACTTACATCGTTCTCGACTATTTGGGCTGGTTCGGCTGAAAGTGACAGCGCGTGGTCTGCGCCCTAAATAGCGTGTTTACTGACATCAGCTATAAGCAACACTATACAATCTTGTTTCTGTGTGTAAATGATATACGGTGTATTCAGAGTAGTGATGTTTCGTTCGTGAACGAATCGTTCATTTTGAACGAATCTTTAAGTGAACGAATCGTTCTCGTTCACGAAATGTGACCATGGACAACAAAACCCGTCTTATGGGTCAATTTTTCAAAATTGAGATTGTTACATCACCTGAAAGCTGAATAATTAAGTTTTCTATTGATGTATGGGTTGTTAGGATAGGACAATATCAGGTGGAGATACGACAGTTTAAAACTCTGGAATCTGAGGGTGCAAAAAAATCAAAATATTGAGAAAATCGCCTTCGAAGTTGTTAATCGGAGGCACTGTAGCAGGCCATCCACTCACAAAAATAAAGTTTTGATATATCTATGGTAGGAAATTTGCTCAATATCTTCATGGAACAGGATCTTTACTTAAAATCCTAATGATTTTTGGCATAAAAGAAAAATAGATAATTTTGACCCATACAATGTATTTTTGGCTTTTACTAAAAATGTTTCTGTGCTACTTAAGACTGGTTTTGTGATCCAGGGTCACAAATGCAATGACTCATATTTCTCGTTCACTGAAATCTCTCCCTCGAGCACAGAGCGTCTTGGCTTAAAGAGTGTCTAAAGCACGAGCCAATGGCGTTCGAGAGTGGGCTTTGACAAAGCATATGATTGGTTGAATGTACTGAACGAATACGCCCTTCACTGAACGAGCCTGTGTTTGAGTCTGAACGAGACCCGCTGATTCTCGTTCGTGAACGAGCTGTTACTTCTGCCTGTCTCCTGTTCAACAAGTACAGAAACGGACACAATGTAAAGATCCTTACGAAAATAATTAAATAATGCAAGCTGATGGTTAAATGTAACAAAGACAAATTAACATTGTCATTTTTATTGCATGGAAAATGTCAAGCCCTGTTATTGTACTGCAAGCACAGGTGTTTTGTGTGCATTTTGTATCATTTATTGTTCTTTCAAATAAAAACGACTTCATTACGTTTAATTCATGTCATGCACTTCTCTAAAAACTGTAAAACAAAAAAGTATTGGTTAGCTCTCATTCGCGTCACGTCAGCAAATAGCATTCCAGTTCCGGCTGTGAAGGGACATGTAATTGGTTAGATCTTCCACTGAACGAATACGCCCACACTGACCAGTCTCTGTTGAGTCTGAACGAGAGAGAGAGAGATCGTGAACGAATTGAACGAACTGGTAAGTGTCGTTCATGAACGAATTGAACGAGAGTGTACAGTACACTGTAGGTCGGTCATTTAGCATGTGAGTCTCGTTCAGCAATCAGCAGAAAGCGGATGCAAAGCGCAGTTACAGGTAGGCTACTTTGCACGCTTGTTTATTTAAAATACATAAACTTTACGTTTAACATAATCCCAGATTTATGAATGTGTAAATGACCAAACAATTAACTTTTTAATTATGCAGAAAACCTTGTGCGTTGGTCATCTGAACACTTATTTAGACTTATTTTATTTATTTAATGAGTAGATCAGAGACACACATTTTAATAAAGCCTGTAATCAGTTTATACGTCCATTAATACGTTCGTTGACATAACACAACTCTTTTTCGCCACCTGCTGGCGTATTATAGAAATGGTCACTGAACGAATCTGAACGAATCATTTTGGTGAACGAACTGAAAAAGAACGAATCACTAAAATTGAATCATAATTCCCATCACTACTTCAGAGCTCCGTTTCAAGCTGCCCGTCTGCCGCTTAATCTGTTTCTCGGGACGGTACTTTCGAGTCAGATCCGTGGGCGTGGCTTGTTGGTTTTGACTAAATCTTTGGTGTTTCAAGTCTTACGAAACCTTTACCCTAACCCACACCCTAACCCTAACCTTACTCTAACCATCTAAACTACCTATGATTGTTAAAATTGATGAAAAAACACGTTTGGGTGATGACGTCAGACTCGAAACACCAAGGATTTAGTGAGAGCCGTACGAGACACAAGCGGCAGCAGCCCTCGGGGAACCGGAGAGTTGATTACGCCGTATAGGCTACAGTAAACACACACACACGTATGTTAGAAACAAGCTGGTATAGTGTTGCCATTCGTGTCTGTGACATGAAAATAAACAAATGATGCGTTTTAAAACACAGCTGGCGCTGTGTGTGCGAGTCAACGCCATTCATGGCAGTCACAAATACAGTGACGATACAGTTGAAGTGGTCAAGTAAAACATCTCGTGTGATTTGACATAAATCCTCTGTAGGTTAAAGTATCCATGATAATTTCGTGGGAAAATGAACGACTGTGCAACGTTCGGGAGCAAGAGTAAACTTTCCTCTGTATTTGTCATCTGCTCCGCAGTCTGACAGGTTTCGGACAGACGAGAGAATAATGATAGCGGGCGGGGTTTTCTGTGAAATTGTACCGGTAAATGTAGATAAACTGTCTGGATTGCGTTTACATTACACTGAGATCCGATCACAATGCGTCCTCGACTACCTATGGATCAGGACACGCTGATCGGATGACATTCCTATCAGAAGCGCGTTTACGCTTGTCTTTTCAATGTGTATGTGGACAACATCCAGATACAGATCGCATGTTAAAACCAAATATAAACGCACCCTATGTTGCGTCATAAAGGTTTAGAACGCTGTCGCGAGTATAAGTGTGTGCGCCCACCGCTAGTTTTCCTTGTGGGAGAGTTGAGGCGACTCGTAGCGATTCTTGTCAGCTTTCGAGTGTGTTTTTTCGTCAAAGCTCTTGATATTTGTCAAAGCTTTTGCTGTTTTGCGAAATCTTTTTTGTGCGAAGACGATCATTTTTACGAGTAAAAGTATATTGTCGATTGCACAAATGGCCTCCAGCGGATCTGAAAAGCGGGGTACAGTGCATTTCTACATTTTAATATTATTTGTTTATAAGTATTGATATGATTTATATGTTGCAATGTTCGTGATGTGTAGGGGAAGCGAGCATCAATTTGTTGGTAAATCTAAAAAAAACCCGTTTTATTTTTGCTCTGTAAAGTTACCAAGCTTGTTTCTACCATATGCATAGTAGAAGCCAACAGCGATGTCCGAATCGTAAATTTGAGCTATATTTGTTTTTACCGACCCCTCAGGACAAAATAATTTGGCAAAATGGTCAAATGACACGGGTTTTGTTACAAAAATCCATAGCAAACAAAACGCTAACAGGATAAAGCAAACATTGAATACTGTTTAATCGGTTATTAATATTTAATACGATGTGTAAAAGTGGTCATGAACAAGATGGCAACATCATCTTATACTATAGTATACGTTTCAGTGAATGTTGTTTTTAAAACAGCTTTGTAAAAACATTGTGCTAAAATGCTCAGGTCCTCAATGACAGGTGTCCTGTATAGGCCCCTCATGTTTTTACTACTCTAACAATCATTATTCTGTCAAATGAAGTTCAATGATGGTGCAATAATAACAATGTATTGTTTTTGAAACTTATGCTGTTATTTCAGCCTCACGCTACCTTCACCGGACTGAATCCACTCCTTGTGAAGGAAACAAGCGCTATAGGTCCAGAAGTCCTTTGACCCGGTCTGATCAGGAGGATGAAGCAAGGAAGTCGAGTGACCGCTTTCCAGAACCCCTGTCAAAGCCAAGCCAGTCAAAGCGCGAGAGTGTCTTCACACCTCTGTCCTTTGAGCTGCAGGCCTCACCAGTGTCCTCATCCAAATGTGATAGAGTTAAAAAGCGTGGTAAGTGATCTGCACAATATCTTCTTCCTGATACATTATTTGCATGCTGCAGTACAATGTTCATGATGTGTAGAAGAGATGTTGGTCAGTTATATCGTTTCACATTTGTGGTAAATCTCAGACTATATGAATAACCAACCAGCTTCATCACACCTCTTCCCAACATGCTGTCTACTTCAGGTTCCACGGGTCTGTCCCAGAAAGGATGTGCTCCTGAGAGAAAGAAGAGACCTTGTTCGTCTTTTTCAAGCCAACGGGCCGTCCCCCAGAAAAGAAAAGTGGAAGAACATCAAGACGGCGAGCATCCGCAGAAGAAGCTCAGAAAGGAAAACCCGCCCTCTCCCTCCTCCACTACACCAGGCTTCCGTGCCATGGAAGGTAAGACTGTGCTTACATTAAATTAAATGAATTGCTAATCCGTTCAATGATTTAGTTTTAGACAATGCTTTGTGTTCCATAGGCCCCCAGCGGCTGCCATCATATTCCACTGTACAGGCACAAGAGGAGAACGCTCAGAAACCTCAGAGCGATCAGAGTGACTTCCATGCCATTGAAGGTAAGACTGGGTTTATAGTAAATGAGTTGTCACTTAATGATTTCCCTTTAAAATGTTCATCCTTGAAAAGGCTGCGTTTCACCGCAAAATATTTTTACACTTTTTGGCCCACTTGTGTACTTTAACGTAAAACTGATTGCTGGATTTACATTAGGTAACCTCCTGCTCAAACACAACCAATAATCAGTTTTATGACATTTCATTTAATAACGTCATCTAATCTTTTGTTGTGTGTGAGTGAGTGAAAATCAGATTGCTCAGTTGGTGTTTTATCGTTGATTTTACTCTGACATGTTTTCTCCTGAAAGGACTGCCATATTTACAAGGTCCTAAACTGGGGGAAGGTGGATTTGGCACCGTGTATGCCGGGACCCGCATATCTGATGGATTGCAAGTGAGTCGTTATCTCCTTACCTACCTTTTTCTTAAATAGCTATTACGATTTTGTTTTTAGAATTTATGTCAGCAGAACCAAAAAGCAACAGTACCGTTTTCACACTCAAAGTTTTTTCACACAAACTACAGTCTGTATGTTCATTGTCATTGTTTTTTGCTCTGCAGGTTGCCATCAAATACGTGTCTAAAGAGTTGGCAAAAAAGGTGGAGGACTCTGAAAATGTAAGTTCCACTTTGATTCTCTTTGTTTAACATTTACATTTACAGTGACCCCAAAAATATTCAGACACCTACACTATGCATGTTCATTTATTAATGTCTTTGTATTAAACAATAATACCAAAAAAACTAAATATCAAAAGCACACAAAACACATCAAACAAAACGTAAAAAAAAAAAAATGTGTTCAATAATATTAGTACCGTGTTGTGTTTAAAATGAAGAAAGAATTTGGAAAATGTTTGGTTGTAAAACATGTCCATTGTACTAGTAACATTTGTTTGCATGTGCCAAATCCATTTGGATCTTTCCACATTTTTTGGGGGTCACTGTACATCTGAATTCAGCCTTTAAAGAAAGCTTAATCAAAATCTTGGAACTAGGAACATCTTTCTATATTGCAGGGTTCAATACCATTGGAGGTGGCATTATTACTACATGTGAGTGCACCTCCGGCCTGTCCCAACATCGTGCGCCTTTTGGAGTGGTTCGAGCAGCCAAAACATTATGCTCTGATCCTGGAGCGTCCTGATCCGTGCGAAGATCTTGTAGAGTTCTCCAACCGCAGCGAAGATACGGACGAGGAGATGGCCAAGGACGTTATCCTGCAGCTGATCAACGCTCTGAAACACTGTGAGAGCAGAGGAGTCCTGCACAGAGATGTCAAGCCTGAAAACATCCTCGTCTGCACGGACACGCGTGAAGTCAAGCTGCTGGATTTCGGCTGTGGAGATTTTCTAATGAGCAACTACAAAAACTTTGCAGGTTGTTGTTGGCGGAGTCCTCAAGAAAAGATCTCAGCGTTTTTAAGTGACAGTGTGATACCTACAGGTTTTTTGGACTGGGACTTTTTTGTTTATTTTCTTCCATTTTGATCTCTCAGGAACTATCGTCTATGCTCCACCCGAGTTGTTTCACTTCAGGCGGTACCATGCAGGGCCTACAACCGTGTGGTCTGTAGGCATTACACTGTATGAAATTCTGTCCGGTTCAGTCCCGTTCTCCGGCATTATGGAAATCATCAAGAATGAACCTGTTTTACCGGATTTCCTCTCTAAAGGCAAGATCAAGATCAAGAGACTTAACAAGGGAGTGATTTGCTCTTCTGTATTGTTGAAGACAAGGACTATATGTTTTGTTTAACAGAATGTCGACACCTGCTCCAATGGTGTCTTGATAAAAATCCAGATAATCGGCCCAGTTTGGAGGACATTGAGCGTCATCCCTGGTTTCAGTGAACAGGTAACCTATAACATTACTTGTATATAAATCATCATGGATAGTTAACTTCGATTTGTTTTAAAGTACTCAAGACTTTTATCTGTATGTTATTAATATTATTTTTGTAAGTAGAGAATGCTCTGAAGGTTTTGTTTTCTATAGTCTTAAAACAGTTTTGAATTATCTATGTAGAATCATCTGGATGGTCATCTTCAGGACGAGAGAGAGAGGCATATCATATTATAGAGTAAGAATGATGATAATCCCTCGAAAAAATCAACTCAGCCTCAACATCCGAGCAGCTTCATCGCACCTCTTCCCAACGTGCTGTTCACATCAAGTTCTACGGTTCCATCCCAAAAGAGGTGTATTCCCGAGAGAAAGAAGAGAGATCTCCTTGTTGTTTTTAAGTCAACTGACCCACGAGGAGAACAGGAAGACGGGTGCCATATGCCAGAAAAGAAAAGTGGACGAACATCAAGACAGCGAGCGTCCGCATAAGAAGCTCAGAAAGAAAGACCTGTCCTCGCCTTCATTCATCACTCCAGGCTTCCATGCCATGAAAGGTAAGACAGTAAATGAAATGAACTATGAATCTGTTCAATGATTTGGTTTTAAACAATGCTCTGTGTTCCACGGTCCTCGCTAACCTGTATTTTTCCCACAGTGTCAGGTTCTGCAGATCCCTCGCAGAAAGACCACATCGCTCAGGAAAGAAAGGGAGATGTTTTCCAAAATCACGCTTGCAGAAGATGCCTGAATAGCCAAGAAAGGATTTCAAAGTATGGGGTGACCTGGCGTCACACTGAAGTTCAGAGCGGCTGCCATCATATTCCACTGTACAGGCCCAAGAGGAGGAATTTGCCACCGTGTATGCTGGGACCCACATATCTGATGGATTGCAAGTAAGTTGTTCTTTCCTCCTTTTCTTAAACAGCTATTAGGATTTTGTTTTTGGGAATTTATGTCAGCAGAACCAAAAAGCAACAGTACAGTTTTCACACTCAAAGGTTTCACAATAACAGAGAAACAGTCTGTAAGTTCCCTGTCATTGTTTTTTGCTCTGCAGGTTGCCGTTAAATACGTGTTTAAAGAGTTAGCAGACAAGATGGAGTTTAGGGTCATCTGGATGGCCATCTTAAGGACGAGAGATCAACGTCAGAGATCATATTAGCAGTCGTCTTGAATAAAATCTTTTGACAATGATTTTACTCTAGTATACTTGTTAATACTAAGTTTAAAATGTATAAAATTATTTTTATGCTATACTTTGTGAGGAAATATCGTTTAACTTGACAAATATACTGTAAAAGTGTCCTATGGTGTGACAGCAAATTTTGGGAGAAAAAAAAAAAAAAAAGAAGATACATCTCTCTTATGCTATTTTATATTATAAATGTAAATACTAATATCATAAAATAACATATTATTAACTGTTTGTTTTCTAAATTTATGCTATGTCGCATCATAGACGTGTATCACTTGACAATAGAGTATTGTAAAAATCCCCAGCAGACAGGGGCCCTTTCTTAATATGCGTTCTTCAGCGGTCTTGTGTCCTCATGTTCTCGCTCTACGTTATCAATAACTGTCAAAGTTCAGTTCCAATACTCAAGAACACAAGACCAGAGAACGCATGAAAATACCCGGATGTGTTCTTGATATCAGGGATGCATTGAATGCTGGCTTGCGTGCTTACGGAACCCGCTTGAAGTCCCAGAAGTCAATGTGGCGCGTCTATTCAAGTTCGTTTTTCAGAGGCTGCCTCGCAAGACCGGTCTCCACGAGAACACAAGTCAGCTCTTTGCGTTCTTGGAATTGAGAAACCGAAGGTTAAGTGGTGATGTTTGACCACATTGTGGTTTCAGCATTAACAGATGCTATATTAATTCTATTAAGGGAAACAAGACTGTAAAATTATTAGAGATCACACTCACCCTGCATTTTATCTCTTTAAACAGTCTGTTTTATTGATTGTACTGTAATGTTTAACTTATTGGGCACTTGAATCTACATTTACATGTTTATATACTGTATTTATTGATGTGTTTTAATGTGTATATCTATTTAATGTGTACATCAAACTCTTATGAACTTTAAATATACAGGTGCAAGGGCTTATGGGTATTCCTCACAGCAGACTGTACAGAAAATAACACGTGTATGTATTGTATATCCACTAAGAACTAAAGAACATTTTAGGTTGTGTGTAGTCATGACTTCATTTTGTAAGACAACATGGCAGACACACAATGTTTACAGATACATACAGTTTAAATAAAACAAAAATAGTTTGGTACATTTTCAACAGCAGTGTGTGTTCATTAATAAAATAAAACATTCAAAACACACAAACTTTACAGTCAAATACCTTTTAGTGCAGTCAGGGGAGACAAAACACTCGAAATAGGAAAAAAGAATTAATAGAAAACAGAAAAATTATGTATAGAATACATCATTATTGCAATATTTTGATAATATGTACATTAGTGCTACTAACAGATAAAATAATTGTCTGTATATGTTTGTAATTAACAGCACTATCAAGTGTGTATATGTTTTTGTATATATTTGTATGTTAGCTTTACTGACTTCATCAAATTTAAACCATTTCAAGAAATGAAATAGTCATTGATAGTCATTTTATCCAAAATCTCTAACTTAAGACTTGATGAAATATTGTCTAATAAGATACTTTTTCTGTTAGAATAATATTTATATATGTAATGTTCAAGTGACTACATTATTCTATAAACATTATTATGTTCAAATGTGTCATGATCCCGCCTTCCTAGCAGCTGTATCTTGTTCTGGCCGACGGGATCATGACAGCCCCATTTCTTGAGTTTGTTTTGGAAGCACATGGCCATTGATTGTGCCTTGTGCTTCCCGTCCTGTGTCTTAGCTCCACCCCCTTGTTTCCTTATTCATTATCCCATTATCAGTTCACGCCCTTCACCTGTTGCCCTCGTTATGCCTCTTTTGTTCCTCTCCTATTTAATGCCCTTGTGTTTGCTGGTCTCTTTAAGTTAAGTTAAGTTTTAAGTCTTGTTATGTAAAAGTATTTTGTTCTTGTTTTCCCCCTAGAGGGATTTTTGAGTTATGTTTTGTCCTGTCAATAAAATGTCTTTTGTTGAGAGCTGTCTGCACTTGGGTTCTGTTTCATGTCAGTCTACTGACAGAACGATCCAGCCAAAGAAGAACCCAGCAGACAGCTCACTGGGCACCTCTCCAGGGTGGATCTCCCCAGGGTCCCCTCCAGGGTTGATCTCCTCCGGGTCCCTCTCTCAAGGGTCGAGGCTGTCAGGGTCCCCCCAGGGGTCGATGCCGCCGGGTTCCCCCCAGGGGTTGATCTCGCTGGGATCCCCTTCAGGGTCGATGCCGCCGGGATCCTCATCAGAGTCTGCCCCTGTCTGTGGCCCTCCCTACGTCTGTTCCTGTCTCTGGGCCACCAGTGTGTGTTCCTGTCTGCGGGCCCCCCAGGGGTTGTTCCTGGGAGCTGGCCCTCTGGTGTCTGTTCCTGTCTGCGGGCCCCAGGTGTATGTTCCTGTTTGTGGGCCCCCTAGGGGATGTTCCTGGGCACGGGCCTTCTGGTCTCTGTTCCTGTCTGTGGCCCTACCGAGTGTGTTCCTGTCGCGGGCCCCAAGTGCATGTTCCTGTCTGCGGGCCCCTCAGGGGATGTTCCTGGGCACGGGCCTTCTTGTGTCTGTTCCTGTCTGTGGCCCTCCAGAGTGTGTTCCTGTCTGCGGGCCCAAGTGTATGTTCCTGTTTGTGGGACCCCCAGGGGATGTTCCTGGGCACAAGCCTTCTGGTGTCTGTTCCTGTCTGTGGCCCTCCAGAGTGTGTTCCTGTCTCTAGGCCCCAAGTGTATGTTCCTGTTTGTGGACCCCCCAGGGGATGTTCCTGGGAGCGGGCCCACTGGTGTCTGTTCCTGTCTGTGGCCCACCTGTGTGTTCCTGTCAGTGGGCCTCTAGTGTGTTCCTGTTTTGGACTTTTAGTTACCATTTTGCAGTGTTTTGATTTTTGATTTGTTTTGTTCATGTCGTGTTCCCCCTTGGGGCCGCCAGGTGGCGTCCCTTGGGGGAGGGGTACTGTCATGATCCCGCCTTCTTAGCAGCTGTATCTTGTTCTGGCCGATGGAATCATGACAGTCCCATTTGTTGTGTTCGTTTTGGAAGCACATGGCCATTGATTGTGCCTTGTGCTCCCGTCCTGTGTCTTAGCCCCGCCCCCTTGTTTCCTTATTCATTATCCCATTATCAGTTCATCCCCTTCACCTGTTGCCCTCGTTATGCCTCTTTTGTTCCTCTCCTATTTAATGCCCTTGTGCAGTAAGCACATTTTTAGAACAAATGTAGTTAACAAAGTATCAGGCCGAATTAAAAGCTATCTATGCAGCACTCTGCTGTTCCTCAAGGTCAAGATAGTGTAAAAGAGAATTTAATCACGCTGAAGGTTTCAACAATGTTAATACCCGATGGTGTTATGTGTTCTCTTTATTCTAAGCAGGTATTCAGTGGAAATTTATGTCAAGTGTTACAATCTTCACGTTTTACACATCTGTATATCTCAGGAGAAATGATACAGGTCAGAGGAGGTCAGTGAAGGGTCATGACACCCATTACAATTTCAAAATTAAAATTCATCTGAAAATGTGAGCTAAGTAGAAGCATTTTATTGGCTTTCTAGAAGCTGCAAACTAGGAATGAGTCTTATGAATGGGTTTCAAGCTGTAGCCGGTGATGTATAACATTATGATTGAATATTAAAGCACTTCTTGTTTCAATTAAATGATTCGTTTTTAGCTCAGTGTTTCTTTAGAGAACACACTGCTTTAAAGGTTGGACAGAAAAAAGATCTTGTCTACCTAGGAACACACATCTGCACTGTTCATTCCTACTGCATTAGTACGGTAAAGAGATGACCTTGATTCTGAATGAGCGCTACATGTTAAGAACTGATTTACAACACCTGTGAAACTGAAGCTATAAAACAGACAAGCAAACTGACTTTAACCTTGTCACAACAATGCTGTTGATATATGACTATTTTTGTAAATTGTTTTTGTCACTGTTTGTCACTGTACCTGCAGTACTGCAAACCTTAGTTTTCTAAAACTTATTTGCAGCAGAACTTGTGTGTATAAAAACAAGTACTCCTAAACTCCTAAAAAATGTGTTCTTGAGGTTGTCAGGAAAGCTTTGGTCAAGAGCATAAATTAGACTGTACAGCATGATGAATGCAAAAATCACACAGTCTAGGTTACTCAAAACCTTGATGCCCTCGATCACAATTCCTACATCATCTGGTTTTGTAGAACCTTCTCCTCAGATTGTGTAAATCCCCATGACTGTGCTTGCAATGCCACTTTCTGCATCCTCAATGGCTGAGGCCTAGACAAAACACAGAAGATTACATGACAAAAGGTTACGTTTGATACAACAGATAACTCTAATTTCGATTAGAGCACCACTTATTGCTCAAAATATATTATGTTTTGTTTCAACATTATGCAGCACCACTTCATAAACGATAAGTGTATGTGATTTCCCCACTAAAGGAGTAGTTCACCTTCAAAATGAAAATTCTGTCATGATTTACTCACCTTCTTCCCATTTCAAACCTGTATGACTTTCTATCTTCTGCAGAACACAAAATAATATATTTTGAAGAATGGAACTGAATCAAAACTGTTTGTCGCCATTCACTTCTATTGCATGGACACAAAACCAATACAGGTCAATGGGGACCCACGGTTTTCTGTTACCAACATTCTTCAAAATTGCTTCTTTTGTGTTCTGCAGAAGAAGAAAAATCATACAGGTTTAAAATGTCAAGAAGGTGAGTAAATGATGACAGAATTTTCATTTTCGAGGTGAACTACTCATTTAAAGAAAAATTATGTTATGAATTACTCGCCCTCAAATCGCTAGACAAGCCTAGGACATGGTGACATTTGATGAGGCCCAGGAGCTTTCTTTGCACTGCCACATTCACAATCCTGGAAGAAGAATAAAAAGTATTTAGATTTCATATTAAAATTTTTATGATTTTATTTTAAAAATTTTACTTAAAATAAGTAAATCAGATTGTTTGAGCAAATATGACTTACTATCACTAGGAGGCTGATGTTCAGTTCGTGATTTTCTTAAATCTGTGAAAGAGATGTATATTAAGTTTGGGAACAATAACTTTTAGATCTGGTTCATCATGCAATTCTGTAAAATTCAATGAAATTTGCCCTTTGTATTACAACTGGGGCACTTTTCTGGGCACAAACTCAGGCACTAGTGTACATTCCTATGCATACATAGTGTTTCACAGAAATTTTACCAACTGATGTATTCCAGTGCTTCCGCTAGGATTTTGTGGAACTGTGGCGCTGGATGACGCGTCATCACGTAGTTTTACTGTTGCAAATTCAGACCCACCCCTTTCGCCTCTACTATGTGAACGGTCTGTAATCTAATACAGATTATTGCATAATAAAGATGTTCTTACATAGTTTCCGTTTCTGTTGTCAGTACTGATTTATAACCGCCTGACAAAATCACTAAACGCATTTTAAAAAGCGGGGATTTTGGCTAACGTTATAGGCTATTCTTTCACACAGTTCACAGCCTCTAAACCTATGCTTATTAACAGACGATCCGTGTTCATGTTTATATATCCAAACAATCGATAACAGTGACATGTTTTAAAAACGCCGTTTGTACTCTATTATTCACGTGTCCGCCACAGTAAGGTGAACTGAATGTGGTATTTCTCCCTACCGCTCACTGCACTGAGTAGATGCCGAGAAAGAGATCCGTGCGGCGGGAAAGCGAGACCTCGGACTCGCGGGGCAGTACTAACATTACTGACGACAATTTCCCACTAGATGTAAGATGAGGTTAATCAAAAAACACACTAGATTTGGTGCTATGCAACGTTTTTAATTTAGAAGGTTATAAAAGGGCGGGAATGCCACAATGTGCATGAAGCAAGCAGCGGCAGTGAGACTGAGGAGAACAATTCACCTAAATTATCTTTCAACGCTATTGTATATTTCACTCAAAATTACGACATAGACAGTATTTAGTAGTCAAAAAATCGTATACTTACCAATAACGAATTAAACGGCAAGAGAATCCGTCGTAACCCCTCATCCCTCCTCATCCCACAGCAGAAAATGGCGGCCACACATTCGAGTTCGTTCCTTGAGTTTATTTTGCTCATGCGCAAACCAAATTAATTTGAGTTGGTCGTACTAGAATGAATCTCACAGATGACACTATTTATTCATTTTATGTCAGAATAAAGAAATATTTTCATGTATTGCTATAAATTATTATTTTTAAATAAAGTCAACATAATTTTAATGTTCTTATGAAAGACGGGCTTGAATCGTTTTTTTTTTTTAGTGTACTTATTGCTGCATACAAGTTCTAAAGCCATGCACCAAGAATACTTTCACTTGACTTAACAGAAAAAAGTCCTCATTTTGCAGAGATGATCATGTGCTGTGCGTGTCACCGGTATATTTTAACATTTGGTTTTGGATAATCATTCAGTGTTACAGGACTTTAGTCATACATAGTCACGCAGCCAAATGCATGCAGGCAAGAATTCGTTATCCCAATAATAATCTCTAGATTAAACCAGGTAATGAAGAGAGAGAATGAATGTGTTTTAAAATATAATAAAATGGCAATGTTTTTTGTTAACGACAGATGTTTGAACTGAAAGGTAAACTTAAATTCTTAACACAAGGATAAACTCTGGCAATGTTTCTACATAAATTACCCATCAAGTAACTGTTCATTTTGTTCATAACTGTTCATATTGAATGTAATTAAATGCATTTTTAAATGTAAACATGTAGGGGTGGTTTCCCAGACAGGGTTTAAGGCTAGTCCCAGACTAATTTAAATGTTAGTGTCTTGATTGGAAACAACTTGCATTGACAAATCTTAAAATACACCAATGTGATTGTTTTGTCTCAAAATGCACACGATAATGTTTTTTTGTAAAGTATGTTTTTCCTAATTTTAAAATAATCCCTGTCTGGGAAATTTACCCCAAAACATCAGTGGTCAAGATGGTGTAAAAGGGCTTACTTTAAATCTTTGCATCACTAAACCATGCAGACCCATTTTAACAAGTTTTCAAGTAATCGTGTAAAAAGTAAGTGTGAACTGAGAAAGCTTTTCAAGGGCTGTCTCCAAAATATTCACTTTCACTTACATCATTCAAGCTGTTTGAAACCTAGGTGCAGCTGCGGTAGCCATGGAGACTGCAGAATCCACTGATGTCAGCCCAATCCAACTTCAGAATTGTACTTGGAGGCAGCTTTGTGTGTCAAGATTATACTCGTGAGAGACTTTTTGTGATGGCGACACATATTCGTTTTGTTCTGTTACTTTGTACATTTGGTCCACTGCAAAAGCTGGCAACATGTTTTATGGCTGTAATATCAGTCCAATCAAAGTACACATATTAATAATGATAATATATTTTTTTAATATAAAAAGATATCAAATGTAGTCTATTTCTCTAAATTAGACCTTTGGTTCTACAGACATGTTTATTGATATACTATAGCCCATATGCCTCTTTCATTCATGTTAATGCCATAAACAATGAATGTTATTATATATCAGAGTTATAATACAGCCTATGTGCATTTACTCAAAGTTTCATAAACATCGTTTTAGACTAAGAGATGTTTAAAAGCAAGTCTGTTTTCATCTTCCATGGCAAAAGTTAAAATTGTTTTTACCACAAAACCCTTCCAACCTTTCCATTTCAATGAACATATTAAAACTGCAAATCAACAATTCATGTTATCACGTCACATTCATGGAAGGCCCTGATTTATTTTTAGCCGAATTGTACTCGTTGTATTAAAAAAAAATGTAAACAAAAATATTCCATTTGGGACTTCTCACTAAAAGAAATCACCTTTTAAAGCCCCCTAGCACTCATAAACTGTCACATTCAATGGCTTTCAAATATAACTTTTCTGTCGCTGCATAACTGTTTTACTTCCACATCTTTGTTTTGTTAGCTCAATAGGAAAACTCATTTTCCGTTGGTCAAGGTTCTCACAAAATGGACACACCGTGCACAACTTGTATAGCACAACACAATCACTTTGACACAGCCGCAGGGATGAAGAGAACTCTGCACATTATCACTGCCACAGCGGACTGCAGTCATCTTTAATCAGAGGTGTGAACCACAGCCGCGGATCAGGATTTGATGAGTGAGGACCTTCAAACGTTCACCTGCCAGCTTTGATCACTGGGGCCAAAGTTGAGGAAAAACACCACGTATGATACGCTGGAGATGTGCAGTCTGCTAATTAAAGTCGTTCTGTTTTTATTTAGTTCTTCTGGCTTGTTTTAGATACTGCAGCAGAACACCCTAATGATCTTTCCCTTTCAATTAAGCAGCCTTGTGGTTTTTTTAAGCCCGTACGTGACAGTGTTCCAGAATTAATTACGAATCCAATATGACAAACAGCGTTTAATCAGCCAGGATCCTGAAGGCACTTTCAAACTTGAACCTGAAGAAACATAATTAAACGTACCGGCACCCCAAAGACCTCGAAGAAAGCAAAACAAGAACTGAACATATGTTACTGTGGGCTAAGCTTTCAAAACTAAATGTAAATTTACATCTTTTTCTTATTTGTCTGAAGTCTACAATGCAGTCCTCATTGTCCATTCAGCTGCGAGATGAGACAATAATGTGGCTTCTATTCTCGGAGGACCTCTTAGAAGTGCCATCTACAAAAGAGGCCCTCCTAAGATGTTCAGAGAAAACACGCAGAGCTATCAGCTTAGAGTCAATACAGACCTATTGGACAGACACACAGACCCTGTCCCCACTGCTTGTATTTTCATATTCATATTACACAGAAAATCAGAGGAGTAAGGTTAACTGAAGTCGGGTAAATTGCAGAAACTGCGGAACTGTTCCATGATTGTGGGAGCCTCATTGGGTCTAGAAGATCCCGGCAAAGCTGATGAAAATGTTGAAGAACAACAGCGCCATCATCTGTTTAGTCTGTTAAATAATATGGCAAGCCATATAAACTTTCAATTCATTAAGCCAAAAATTCGAATGATTAAAAATGCATCAAATACTCCCTAAAACAGTGGTTCTCAAAAGGGGGACCCCAACTGACGTTTAAGGGGATTAGAATTAGACAAAATAAGCTTTGAAATACATTTTTAAAAACTAAAAACAATATATTTCTTATTATTTGGCAATTTTTATAATGAATAAACACTTTTCCAGTTCATGACAAGCTCTAAAATATTTTATTGGGTAACACTGAGTTTTTGCGAGTAGGAGCCTTTGAATATTGTTCAATACAATGGGGGGACTTGGAGTCAAAAGTTTAGAACCCCTGCACTAAAATGAATAAGACACAAAAGAACAATGCATATATTTTATTACATGTCTTTATTGTCCAAAGTACCATAAAATGATAACTGTACAACTCTGCAATCTGAAGCAGAACCAGGGCACTAAATATCCAAATGGGGTTGCTGGTTGTAGTTGAAGACACATAGAAAAATGTACATATTTACATAAAAAGACTTGAAGTGTGGCGATGCGCGCCGCATAGGAAACAAACAAAAAAGTTCTTAAAAACATAATGCGTGTCCCTGGTACTAGACACGTGGGGTGAGGAGAGCAGACAGTGAATCGGAGATGAGCGTGGTCAGAAAGGCACTCTGTGATGTCTATGTACAGGAAATCCATCGTTTGGGTGAGACAAGCTCACGTCCAGGCTATTCACAGTAGTTAACACTTTACACCCCCGCTGAAAAGCACTGTGACAATTACGGCAAAATCAAAATGTTTCGATGGAACATAAGAAATGTTTGACATTCTGCACTGAGTACCCATATTGTTCAAGTGGATGGAGGACTGACATGATTCAAACTGAACGAGGGAAAAACGAGATAAAAAAATGACACCACAACTTAAAATGGGGATATAATTAAAATATTTGCTAACACAGGAAGATGGGATGCCAGTACAACAAGAAGTGTTCTAACATTATAACAGCACCACGTCTGGTCGTCGCCAGCCCATTCCTAGCGGTTAGTACACTTCACAGATCAGCACCAGCGTACGTTACAACACACAAACTGAAAGCGTTGCGTTGTAATCGAGGAGCTTCATTTACGTTATTCGCAAATGGATTTTATTCAACTCCTAAGATATTTTGTTCTCTTTGGTGTTTCATGATCTCAATGCAGACCATGTTCGGCTAAATCGACCACGAAACCATTCATATTCGTCAGGCACCAGATTTAGCCATGTTAAGCTAAAATGCTACAATTCTCTATTTGTATCTTTTGACTGAAATACATTAAGGTAAGTGTAAACATGATCGTTATGTCATCCAATGGCACTCTGTATGGACCCCGGGAGCACACGCATATGCGCTCATATAACCACAACCACGTACACATTCACTCATTCTAAACACGACCCCTCTAAGCTTCTCCAAAATGACTTTCAATTCATCCTCACATGTTAAGGATACAAACTACATGCCTATATATCTTTAAGTAACATTGGTATGCTCGGTTTGTTCAACTGCACGGGTAATTTCACCCTTTCACGTGTGAAGAGGGGAGGGAGTATTATGCAGGTTGTATATTATGTAAGCTGTGACATCACACAGATAACAATGTGGCCGAGCAACAAGTTCAAAGCCACAGAGCGACCGTGCATCGGCGAACAGGACCTGCGCTCAAAGCTAATCTCCCTCTTGTTTGACATCAATGCATATCGCAGCGGCGCGTCTCGATTACGTGCCGAACTTATTAAAAAACGGTTGTATGAGTTAAAAGCACTTGGTAAAGCGTGAGCTATGGTTTCTGCCATTCTGGTCTCAAACTGCCTCCGCGAGTCTCGTAAAAAAAACTTCTCGGGTTGATGCCCGCAGCTTTGATACGGGTGGTTTTTTTTGTCCTTTTTTTAAATATTTAAATAGATATAAAACTTTCTCTTTTTGCTTTTAAACAGACAGTCTGTACACATCTGGTACCAGTACATATAAAATTACAAGAGTTGTTAAATTAGAAAGGATATGTTCCTTCTGATACGTCATATCAAAAATATGCAGCTTTAGTAAACATATTCATAGTACTTTTTTCTAGTCTAACTTTACATTGCTACATTACATTACATTTCAGAGTTAGAAATATACCAAAGGTGAGAGAAAACCGTCTCGCTTTACCCCCTCTGTGAGTCCAAAGGCTCTCGGCACAATGCAGTGATGTTAAGCTGAGCAGCTGTTGTGCAGTACTTTCCACTCGCTCCTGCACGTCCATAAACCCTCTCAGCACCTCCACACCGCTCCCTCCCGTAACTCCACAACTCCAGAGCACAACTCCTTTCTCCCTATTGTCTCTCCTTTCAGTTTCCGCCTTGTTTCAGTCAATCTTCTCGACTTTTCCGATGATCTTCTCCTCGAAGATGGGCAGGATGGCGTCATCCTCACGCACCTCCTCGAACACCACTCCGCAGTCAAACTCGTCGCTTACTTTCTTGAAATAATACCTGTGGTGGTGAGGGACAGAGAGTGAAGGTGAATTGTACTTGTGAGATCTCAGATGGGATTAAAAGTAAATACGGTAAATCTGTTAGCTTGTCTCAAAGATATGAACAGGGATCAACAATATAGACTTTTCTCCAAGAAGTTCAGATTTTTTCTTTGCTCTGTCAGCAATCCACTGGATGCATCTACATACATTACATTCATAATTTAACATTTAGGCATTTAGCTGATGCTTTAATCCAAAGCGATTTAAAGAAATTAGGAAACAAAATGTTAAAATGGGCCAAAAATATTTATAGTACTTCTCAGACGGAAATAAACGTAAACGTTCACTCGTATCAAAGATATGAACAGCAATATCAACAATCAGAGATCAAAAATAAACACTTATATAAACACAAAATCTATATAAATGTTGTTTAAAACTTTTTTGTGTGTAAAAAATATTTTTAGTTTTATTAAACGTTGTCTATACAAAAATATGTTTCAATTTGCAGAAACAACCGAAAATTATTTAGCTTAGTTTGATAATATATAGATTTAATTTTTTTAAAGACACTTTTGCTTGTAAAACCTGATTATGGTTATTTTCAAAACCTTGCTTCCAATGGAACATCAAAAGATATTCTTCAAGGTTATTCTAAACCTGCGCTATGTTAACTAGTTGGATATTAATTGAGGACAAAATCTGAATTTATACACTACGTTTCTGCTTGCCTTTGTAATGAGTTTCAGGGCGACTCGCCAGCCGTCACGCTTCAAGTTTGCAGTGTTTTACCAGCAATTGTGAAGGAAAATAAGACTCTTTGTAAACCACGTGGAGACTCAGATTATATGTCTTGTGCTTCCAATTCTCCCAGAGACTTCTCTCTACCGCATATGTGAGATAAGCACACGTGATGCCCAGAGTAGGTAGCGTCTTGACCACTCAACGAATAGAATTAAAAGAACATAGAGAAATATCCCCATCTCTCTACGATGCCCATCGTAACATTTTTGCATCGCGAAATATCGTACTATGAAGTATCGTTACACCACTAGGGACTACGGTTTTGTAAACTGGCCCAAATCTCAGACACTAGACCCATGTAATCCTTACTGTTGAACCCTGAAATTTAGACTTTTTATTATCATAACTAGGGCTGTCACGATTATGAAATTTGATTGACGATTAATTGTCTAATAAATCATTGCGATTATGACGATTAATTGTCTGTTTTAGGGCTTTGATGGTTATGACGATTAATTGTCTGTTTTTGAGCTTTGACATTTAATTCTCATACATTTTTGATTCAGCGATTGAAACAACCATATTGTTCTGAATACACGACTGTTTTTTTTCTTGGAAATACATCGGAAAAAATTGGGTCATCATATATTTAAGGTTTAGGCTTTTCCCTGTCAATAATACAACCACCAAATACTTGTAAATTAAGTAAATTGATCAGGTGTGAATTGAAGCCACCATTAAAATACTATCAGTCATAGAAAAGCTTCTAGTCTGTTTTTTTCTCACTTGCAAGACTACAATAAAATTTTCTTGTATGTTAATGAAATTTTGGTAGACTGGTTTTCACACTGAGATTTGCTTAAATAATATTAAATTGTACTACAGGTAATTTGTATATGTTTTAGTTTTTTTTAAGTGATTGTGTTTTGGTGGTACATTTTACAAGTATTACCATGCTTTAGTAACAATATATACACTAAATTATGCAATATGCATATGCACTACAGCTCCCCCTAGTGTCTTCTATAGAGATGTGCAATAATTGCGATGATCTGAAACCATCGCGATGAGGTCAAACAATCGCGATGAGACGATTATTTAATAATCGTGACAGCCCTAATCATAACATAACATTATATACAGCTATTTGAGGACTGAAGACTTAAAGCATTTAAACTGAATACTATGGATGGTCTCAAGCTACAAACGACAAGAAAAAAGTGGGGCTTTACCTGTAGCTCCCTTTCTTGGTCAGCAGCTCCTTAAACTGTCCCAGCGTGACAATCCTCCCTTTGACGGACGTTCTGTAAGGGATGGGCTCTCCGCAGAAGTAATACGCCACAGTGATGTTCTCACAGGGCTGCTTCTTCATATTCTTGTGCCTGCAACAAACCACAATCTACTTAAAAACAGTAAAATGCAAGCGTTCATTCCTTAACACAGATTATTAACACATAAATGACAAAATGATGCGTCTTGCGTTGTCAGTGGCAAAATGAAAAACACAATGTCCTCGAATGATGTTTGGACCCAAGTCTTATTTTTAAGACTCTTGACGGTGCTCTGCCACCCACTCGTTCCCGATTTAACCCGACCGAAGGGCTGTCCAAGTCCTGCCGACTAAAACTGAGCTGTTGCTCTAGATTCCATCTGCCTGACAAACGCTCCCCTACTCGAAAGAAAAAGCTTGGCACTGTTGTGTAGGGCTGCTTTCATCTCCCCCACGCTAAAGCTTTGATGTGACTAAACTGCATATCTGCATGAGGAGCAGGTAGACGGCACACGTCAGTGGTGACTCGCTCTCTTCCGCCCATCAGCATGGAGACGCAATGCTTCGAGTGAAGAGTCTAAACATAACTACCGCCGGTAGTTGCTTGTTGTGCACGTGACCCTCCTGTAAAGAACAATCACCCGAGATTACCTGTTTTCTTCCTTTTGTGATTCACATGACATAACGTGATACTAGAATCGCAACAACACTGATGTGACCTAAACATTATCAATTTGAGTCGAAGTTTAATCTTTTAAAGGTCCAGTGTGTCATCTTAAGGGGTCTCTATTGACAATGCAATATAATGTACATAACCATGTCTTCAGAGGTGTATAAAGACCTTTCAAAATGAAGCGATAAGTTATTATTACCTTAGAATGAGCTATTTCTATCTACATACACAGCAGGTCCCCTTACATGGAATTCACCATATTGTTTCTACAGTAGCCCTAAACGGACAAACTGCTCTACAGAACGTGATTCATAAATCCGTTATCTCCTTCTGCAAAGAAGTGAAAATGTGGCGACATCTTAGTTCTATGTCAGCCACCGTAATGCTTCGAAAGGGAGGGGTGGGGTGCGCCGTTGGTTGCAATATGCAACCTCGCCACTAGATGCCGCTAAATTTCCTACACTGGACCTTTAAAACCCACAGAACTATGTGCTACAACAGTGAAATCCATAATCTATTCCAAACTACACTCCTTGAAGAATGCAGACAAGGGGGGGGGTCGCGCTACACATACAAACAAAGTTAGTGAACTACATGAGGGCGCACATGCAACAGCCCTGGTGTATACATGCATGTGCATGTACAGGTGGCTTGATATGACGTGCTCTATGGGGAAGCATGAGGTGGACGGAACGCTAAAACAGCAGACACATACTCCGTCTCAAAGAGCTCCGTGTCGGAGACGGCTGGCACCACACTGAGCAGGGGAATCAGAGCGGGCCTGACAGCGGCGCGACCCCTCTGGATCACTTCCAGCACATACCTGAGGAACAACCCTGAATTAGACACGCCAGCTGCTATTGCAGGCTTGGAACGTCTCGATATGTTCATGTACCCGAGCAGAATGCAATGTGTGCGAGCAAACCTGACTTGTTGTATTGTTGCCGTGTTGTTTTGTGGCAAACAGCCTGTGATTTTCGCTACATGCTAAAAAATACGGTTACCACTATCACGCTCACGTTGGTAACATTTGAGAATCTCTAACACCAGTGGATGGAACGCTCACCTCTGCTTGGCCTGCAAAGTACCAGATTTCTTCTTCTCCTCTTCGAGCCTCCTACGCGCCTCCTCCAGCTGCGTGAGGGGGTTGGGGGCAGGGTTGGGAGGCATGGTCGGATCCTGGATGAAGGGATGCGAGGGCTGCACGTTGTTGCGGAGCTGAGCTGTGACCCAGGGGTGAACCGCTCCTGGGCGCTCCACAGAGCTGGGCCTCGACACCTCGTGACTTTGGACCTTCTTGGAGCCCGAGACGCTCCTAAAGCGTGAGGAAAAAATTTGATAAAAATATAATCCCAAAAAACAAAACTTCATCTCTTTGTGATGTGGACTCACCCGTAAGGGCTCCTCTTGTATCGTCCAGCTTCTTTTTCTCCTTCCATCATCCACTGTAGAATCTTCTGGTTCCTCTCCATGTCCTCGGGTTGGAAAGGATCTCGCATCTCAAAGTTCCGTCCGTCGTCTCCTTTCCTGACAGTTCGCTTGGATAGCGTGCTGCCTTTACTGCTGTAATGAGAAACATCAAAGTCACTAACGCTGTTAGAAAACAGTTTCTACTAATACAAGACACGAAAGCATCAAGGAACATACCCGTAACCCATTGGGTCCATGGCGTTTGGGCCGACGCTCATCCCGTCCGCGTAGTTCCGCGACTTGGATCCGTTGTGGTGCTGCTCCATGTTCCAAGCGAAGCCTCCGTTTGTCCTCATGGCTTCCGCCTCGGCCTGCTCTTTGGGTTTTCCCCCGGCAACATAGTGCGTGTGGTGAACGTGTTTGTGATGGTGCATGTGGGCCGCCTCACCCTTAGGCCCCAGCCGTGCCTGGTGTTTGCCTTGTCCACCAGACATTGGCATCATCATGCCAGACATCTTGCCCGCCGGCAGCCCGTCTGGGGAGCGGGACTTGGGAGAGTGGCGGCCCGTGCCGGGAGACTGACACCCGGGCGTTTTCATGACGCGCTGCACGTGCTCATCCAGGATGCTCTCAGGGTTCTCCTCGTGCGCGTCTCGCAGCTGCAGCCCGTTGTAGCTCATTTCAGAGTAGCGACCACCATAATGCTGCACGTGGACGGGAGGAATCCTGTGATTGGCCAGAGAGGGAGCGGTGGAGATGTCGGCATCATCGCCTTCCTCTTCCTACAGAAGACAGAGGTTAACAAATACAAAATGTTTTAAGTGTATGACTTTGAATGAGATTTTTCTAGGTTACTTTAAAGTGATACCAAAATAAAAATTCTGTCATCATTTACTCACTTTCTTGTCATTTCAAACCTATATGACTTTCTTTCTGCAGAACACAAAAGAAGGTATTTTGAAGAATGTTGTTAACTGGTACCCATTGACTTTTTTTGACTGCTTTTGTGTCCAACAATAAAAGTGAATGGGGCCAATGCTGTTCGGTTACCAGCTTTCTTCAAAATATCTTTTGTGTTCTGACGAAGAAAGTCATAAAGGTCCGAAATGAGTGTGAGTAAACAATGACAGAATTTTCAATATTGGGTGAACTATCACTAAGTTACAAAATTAATTAATAATTGAATATGGTGGGAACGTCTTTAGGAAATCTGACAGACTCTTGAGCAAGACTGCAGCAGAGAACAATGAAAATAAAAGTGCAATAACAGGTTTAAACCAGCAGATGTCCTCCTTCCATAAGCAGGACAAGATCACACTTCTTTTGAAATGCCTTTGTTAGTCACATTCTCATTCAGACAATGACCTGAAACACATCAACAGCAGCATTTCCTTTTGGAAATTCCTCAAAGTGCGACTTTAAAATTCATCTCATATTTAGAGAAGACATCAGATGTTTTCTTCAAATAAAAAAAAAGTTAATATCCACAAATCTGGACTACATTTTAGTCAAAGTCTTGTGACTTCATTGCATTTTAGTCACATTCTACATTGTTAGAAAGAGACAATGTGAACTGAAGTGCTTTGTTATAAAAACAGCTTCTCGTTTGAAATATAATGAAGTTTCACAGTGTTCAATATAAATGACCACCTTTCATGACCTCCTATAAACTCCTCACTGTGTCATGCATATTATTGTCTCTGTATTTTGAACATACTAAATCCAACATTTACTGTAGTTTGCACCAATATTCATATCAAATGTGCAGTTTTATGTACTACTCTCCATTATGGAAAAAGCATCAACCCTCAGGACACAGCAGGAAATTTGTTTGCAATGCTTTGAATGTCTCTCCAGGTAGCAAAGCCGACAAGATTTGAGGATTTGGCTCATGCATATTTTTATTCGTACTAAACAGCTGTGCAGGTCAGCTCTCCAGACACAGATCTTTGACAGATCGTGCCAAAAAACAGGGGAGGAGGTGATAAACAGAACACAGCCGCAATGCGCAAACCAGCCAATTTATGATTGCCCTCTGTGGGTGATTCGACCTCTAAACTGGACGCTTCGATGCTTATCTGAGTCTGATGTTAATTACCCAGCAATAATAAATCTCTTATATCTTGGAGAGAATGTCTAAAATTGCCCAACCACAATACATGTATGTTCAAATCGAGTCTGTCCCTGCTTAGTCCTTAGTAATCCTGGATATATCTGATGTGCTAAAGTAAACTTCAATACCTTCACAGAACAGCGAGCTAATCTCCACATGTGAAGGACCACAGAGAGTATCAATTAAAAAGACACTGACATTCCTCTTTCGGTGTCTTAATAACAGAAAGTCGCTGTTCCGTGACGGAAGTTCCTCTTACAGGAGACCAGACTACATAAATAACCTTCGTTGGGACTTAACACCTGACTTTGTATGGAGAAAAAGATTCCCATTTGTGGTGTGTGTGTAAGCATTTCTTCACGCCCCGATTGACTTCAAACAAAGTCATTACACCCAGGCAGACTGGCAAGTAGGCGGATCTCGATAAGTGATTCACCTGACACTGAAGAAAGAGAGACTGAAGAAATGAGCAGAGTCGCACTGATGAGACAGGAAATCTTCAGAAGGCATCTGGCCACCCCGCTCATAAAGAGCGAGAATAACAAAGCTTTGCGATTTATGCACAAGCGACACCGAAAAACGAAATATTTCTACTTTAGAATACTACAGTATGTGTGTTTTCTGGGTTATCTGAACTGACTAATGGGCTGATTCAAGTTTCTTCAACAGGGGTTCTGAATAGGGCTGCATGATGATTCCTTTAAAGTGGCCGTGCAACGGTGTTTCATGCATTCTGACTTCTTTACAATGTTAAACGTGTTGTCTTCTCATTGCTTGGTCAACTTGTCAAAAAACGAGTTGGGCGTATTAAGTAGTATTCCTGTGCTCGATACACTCCCTCGGCGATCGTACAGGTTACGTAAAGTTTTTTTCAAACATATAAAACTGTTTCGTAACAATTTTTCTTAGTCCCTTATTGGACAATTTTCCCGGAAAAGCACGCGGCAGCAAGGAGAGCAGGAGAAGGACGCAGACGTCACTTTCACTTGTGTGCAGGAGAGAGAGAGAGAGAGCATACGTTCGCGAAGTTCAGGTGTTTGTTTGTTCACTGCATTTGGTTGATGAATGTTATATAAACGGTGGATATAACGCTGGATTTGGAGATCATTTGAAACCGATATATGGAGCCGTCCCAGTGCTAAAAGATGCCGGACATGAACTGCATGCGGTGAATGAAACTGATGTCTGTGTTTTGTTGGCAATGGGTGCACACGTGCTTTAGTTCAGCCTACCCCTCCCCCCGCACGTGTCGTATGCTTTCGGAAATAATCGTACAGCTGTATCTATCTTTTATAAATGTGATCAAACTAAATACTCTTCGAAGATACGAAGTATGCAATACTACTCTATAGGTACTCAAGATTAATATGAGATTGGCAGAAACCGCGTGTGTGTTACGGCCGCTTTAAAAAACACAATTAAACAATAGATTTTTTTGCGCAGTTCTTCAGATGCAGCAACATTTAACCGTACTTCACTGAAGCCAGAGGGCGCTCTTGCACAGAAACTCCAAATAAGCACCACAGTAGAAGTACAACACCACACATAGTTCCAGGAAATGCTTCTATCACTGTGTCCGTTTCTCAATATGCGCTCTTCAGCAGTCTTGTGTCCTCTCTCTACGTCATCAATAACCATCAAAGTTCACTTCCAATACTCAAGAACAGAGAACGCATTAAAGTCTCAGGATGTGTTCTCGATATCAAGGATGCATAGAATTCAGTCTTGCGCGCGTACGGCGCATACGGAACCAACTTGAAGTCCCAGAAGTCACTGTGACGCATCCATCCAAGTTCATTCTTCCGAGGATGCCTCGTAAGACCGGTCTCCGCGAAAACACAAGTCCGTTCTTGGAATTGAGAAACGGCCTGTTTTTCGAGCCTTCTCAGGTATTTTCATGATGATAAAGTATAGATACAGATGGGGGCAGCACTTATCAAAGACAGATCAAAGAGCCGAGCATCCTGGACAAGCTGCTCATAAACACAATCGAAACCATCGACATCTCATAATCGCACTATCACAATTGAAAGAATTCAAAATTTACTTTTAGAACTGGAATGATTTTGAACATTTTGAAACACTGCATATTGTAAAATTCATGCTGGACATCCATCTGACCATCATGACTTAGGCCTGGTAGCTGGAACGCACTCACCAGTCTAACCCTCTTGAGTCTCTCCTCCAGTTTCTCCTGTGCTTCGCGTTCTCTCAGCACCCCCTCCAGCCTGCTGATCAGCTCTGCTGCGAACTTCTCTGGCTCCACGTGAATATCCTTTGGAATCCGGTTTGTGCGCTGATAGATAAGAAGAGATCACCAGTCAGTGCTCAAGGTCACATTCTCATTTAATTCAGCGCTCTTTAAAAACAAACCATAGCTGTCTATTACACATGTATGTGAAGATAGAACAATACCATAATGCGTGTGAAATGATCAAAATCATTATTACAGGCCAATTTGAGAAACCTTTGTAGCCACTGAGAATTAACACTGGAACACACAACTGATACCCAGAAGCTCAATACAGATGCTTTATTGCACAATTTTCTGCTATAAAACCAAAGAGACTTCAAACAACAGAATTCCAGGGAATGTATTATTCCAGAAGTCTGGACTGAGAAAAAAGAAAGACAGAGGAGGAAAAGACTCATGAAGAAATACACTTGCAGGCAGCACCTGGATAAGGTCCAATGAAACCTTACAGGAGCCGTTAAAATTTTGATTACAGGGCCAAATCTGATCTAAAGTCTGTTTCAGCTCTCTTTGTTCTGCCCTTCTGTTTGCTTAAGATTCATCAGTCTCCTCCACAGCCCACACGGTTACATGCCCAGTGGAACTGCAGAATCCGTCAAGACTTGACAAGGCGTTTTGGTAGCTAACGCTGCCTTCCCGCTGCAGACCACGCTCACAGAATATAAGAGAGCCTCTTTAAACTTAAGACGGACAGAAGGGGAAATGCAACCAATGAAAAGGCGCAAGCAAGAGGACTGTTCAAGCCGGGACTGTTAACGTGGATATATCTAATTTTGCTTTGACCCCTTTGGTTGTTTTTTATAGGCATTTTCATCGGACTTAAGTGCTGGCTCGAAGTTAACTTTGAGTCCATGTTTGGTTATAATTTATTTTATGTTTGAATTAAAGGTGCAGTTTTTGATTAAAAGCGGCCACAAGCGTTGTATTATAGATTTGCCACGAATCGCTCAGTCTAAACACGACGGTGGCCACCACAGTACAAAAAGATGTCGTTCTCACGTTGACGCAGGGAAGAGATTTTGCGGGCATTAGAAAGACTGTAGAAAGAGCTATGTCTAATGTATTACATAAAATAAAAGGTCTGGATTTTAAGTTTAAAAAGAAGGATAAAGGTCAGGCAGGAGCAAGGACCTGTGTTCATATTATAAAGTCTTTCCAGCAGAGACACGTTAGGACCCGCGGTACTAAGGCTTTTAGCAGATATACTCACAGATATCTATGGAGATACTTTCCAGCAAAGAGACATTGGAGAGAAAGATCGTCTAAAAATCACCCCCGAGGAGGTTGCTTTGATTAGGATCAGTATGTGAGTAACATACTAACATACCAAGATATGTTGTTGTAATATTAGTTGTGTGACGGAGCAGTTGAGTGTCATTGTTTATCTGGAACCGCTTTAATATTGTACTCGACCAGATAACGTTACTGGAGAGAGAGAGAGCGAGAGCAAGTTGGAGCTGAAACTGGAAAGCGAGCGAGAGCGCGTTTTACTCTTTTACTCAATGATGAATAAACTTTCAGTTAATCCGCAGGTCACATGCGTTCCGCACCGGAGAGCACGATCCGTACGGCTCACGGATCATCCCGCGATCCATTTCACCACGATACCGCAGCGGAGAGGAAGAGGAAATGCGCGGACAAAATGTTTTTTTTAGTTTAGTTTATTTATTTATAAAGCACTCTTTAAACAACGGAACGTTGTACCAAAGTGCTGTACAATACACCAAGGTTTTTCCTGCATAGAGAAATTGGAGGCGGCCGCCTCCGTCAAATGTCGTGCCATCTCAGGCTCTCACCAAAATTATGTTGCGAGTCTTCACAAGAAATGCTGCGTGCATTTAACAGACTGTCATTTGTAACTGCAGTTGCGACATTACACCACAGTGGAGGCGCTGTTTAGTTATCAGCACACTGAGCCGCTAAAAAGAGTTGCAGAACAAGAGCCAGCCTGTGTTTCAAGGCTGTTTGTTTTGCATCCAAGTACGTTTAAATTCTTGAAATTTATTAAATTAACATGCAGCACATCATTGTAATGTCTTTAGCTGTGCAGTAGGATCGTTGAATCAGCGTATACTGTACACAGCGAGTTCGCCAGTATGAACGCACATTGCGTTTAGAACGACTCGCACACGCACAAGAATGACTCATTTGAACAGATTAATTTAAACTATTGAACTTTTCAGTCACTAGCGAATATAAGAGATCATTGAATCATTTAAAGTGAACCACAGAGAATGAAAGATGTGAATGAGCTTTGCTCATTTAGAAAGACTGGTTAATTCAGTTGGCTATTGTGGGATGAAAAGTTAGTTGAAATGATCAAAAAGCTTTATTTAATTAAAAAAACATTTCTGTTTGGTTGAATAAAAGTAATGTTTTAAATAACTTAATAATTGTCATTTTTATCTAATTTTATTAGAACTTTTAATATGTCAAACTCAAGTCACTTTGGTTAAGCCACTTAAAGGTACGGTAGGCCTACGTGTGCGTGTGTACAAGATCAGGATGGCACCACCTCCGCCTCATTTTTAGCCAGGAAAAACCCTGTACACTACACAATAAAATATGAGAAAAATCCACACAACATAAAAAATATCACATTAAAATAAACAGACACACAATCTCAACCCTTTACATTCTCAGAGGCAGTACAGAGGAGATGCATCTTCAGACGACTCTTAAAGGATGTTATGGAGGTAGGAGCATGTCTAATATGGAGTGGTAGTAATAATGTAAACTTCCTGATGTGGCATAAACTATAAAAAATATCAATTTTGTGTGTCAAAAATATGAGAGAAAAATATTTAGAGTGACATGTGGGTAAGTAAATAGTTAGTACAGAATAGTACAGGCGGAAATCAAAATTCAGTACAGGCTATATTAGTTGGAAAAGTTTGTACTTCTGCCATTCAGGTACGCATTCGAAAAAAGAAAACGCTGCAACGGCTCCGGTTCGTACCATCCAGTTTTCGGTCTCTATAGGTTGAGTGAAAGGCCCCGGTGAGGGGAAGTGTATGTTTGCTCTGTTAAATTGGGCTCTTTCTCAGAGGCTCCAATTATGCAGGAGCTGGTGCACTGGGAAAGCCAAAGCATCAGAAGGGAGGCTTCACATCTGATGGGGCAGAGCAGGCAGAGCTGACGAGAGCATCAGGAACGCTTTAGACAGCACCCTAGCGCTCGCTCACTCTCCATCAGCTATTCGCCGGCACATGATCAAAGCTCCCCAGCCACCACTGTGCATCTTAAGAATGCACATTCATTTTAGGGCCGATGGGAGAGACAAGGCAGGGGGAAGAAAAGAGAGCGAGCGAGAACGGTGAGGAAAGACAGTAAGATGATGGACGGAGACGAGACGCAGAGAATAGAATAAAATGAGAGGTGGGGGTGGGAAGGAAAAGGTAAAGCCAGAAAATGTGTTGTAGAGTCAACAAGGTGTTCTGGAAATCCAAAGCATACTTACAGGAATATGAGGTAGTGGCACTCGCCCGTTAACTTTGGCACTTTCGTGTATCTCGCGTCGGTGTGGTTTGCGGTATCTGTAAGGTGGGACTCCGTCTCTGTTGAGGAGAACATAAAAAAAGATTTCAAGATTACATTTCTTGATAAACATATCTCCACTATACATAGACGTTTAAAGATCTTCACATTTCCAGCTCAAACACATAAAATTGTGGACGATGTGAACCGAACACTAAGGGTTTAACCGAGTTTGCTAGTTATTACAGTATCTCGCTAGCCTCCGCGGCTTATAAAGAAATGTCGGATCTACAGGGAACGAAATGCTCCTTTCGCCTCATACCAATAAATATATGCATGAATATGAGCACACAACACAACTTATGTGTAAAAACTAGGGCTGTCAACGTTAACGCGTTAACGCATGAGATTAATTTTTTCAAATTAACGCGTGAAAAATATTTAACAATTAACGCAGCATCTGTTTGTTTTGACATTCTTTGTCTAGCGTTACATTATGTAATAACGCTCTTATTCGTGTACAGCAGGGCTAGTCAACTGGCGGCCCATGGGCCAAATGCGGCCCGTCAATCATCTTTACCTGGCCCGCCTTAACATTTCAAATAAGTGGAGAGACTTTAAGAATGGTGTGCTTTAAATGCACGTCCTCCTGAGATAACATAATTCCCACGGCTCATAATGATTTACGTCTTATAAAGCGATTTGATCGGTCAGTCCAAGAAACTTAATGTTATTTACAATGTTATAATCAGCAATGCATTGCACAGCCACAGGCAATCGGTTTGCGCACGCGATAGGTCGTGTTCTAAAACGCGTTTTGTGCCCTTGAAAGTAGGATAACTGTAGGAAGGGTACACCACGTGAACAGTTGTCTCAGATAAGGGGAAAACGGTGTTGTTTTTATTACTGCATTCATTATGAATAATGGCTATATTTACGAAAAATAAATATCTCCCCCAGAACTCGCACTATACAAAGGCTCTGCCCTATAAGTGCGTGGGGCACATGAATGCGATTGGAATTCACCCGAAGATGTGATAATAGCGTTCAGTTTCTTGCACAGATCAATTGACTGATTTATAAGACGCTTATTTAACATCACAAGGGGGAGGGATTACTTTTGTGTTGAATGTATTTGCGTTTTTTACTTTTATTGATTTAACTTTAATTAATTCAACCAAATATCTTCAGAAATATCTTCTTGAAAAAACAATGCCACCCACATCTTGGATGTACTGGAGAACTGTGGGTGAGTAAATTAGTAGCAATTTTTGGGTAAAGTAATGCATTAAGGAATATAAAATACAGTTAAAAAGACAATATCCCTTTTAATTTAATATCATGAAAAGGCACAAATACTGGATGCAATATTTGTGTGCATGTTTTAATATATGGCCTATAAGTAACAGCAACAAAAACAGTATAAAAGGAACAAAACAAAATAAATAACAGAAATACAAAATAACAGAAGAAATGAGGATATGGTAAAAAAAACTGGCCCGCATTATATTTATACTTTTGGAGTCTGGCCCACAAAGAAAAGTAGTTGAAGACCCCTGGTGTACAGGCTTTTAAACCACTTAAGCGCGGTTTTAAACAGTTGCTTTGATGCATTCAATGAAGATAGACAGCTTCTAAACTGTGGGACGCGGCAAAACGCAACGCGAGGTCCAGTCTGGTGTAAACAGTCATGATCTGAAGGCTGCGTCGGTGAATCTCTGTCAGACAGCACATCCGTGTTAAGTTCTCTTTCGTGCTTGAATGGATAAAACCATACAAGATTATGTCAGAAAGCCTGTTTTGTCTAGCATTTTCTTAAGCAAGACTTCAAAGTGTAAAATAAAGTCTTAAATGAATGCAAAGAGTTGTGAAATGGGAGTGCGGTGACGGTCAGATCTGCGTACTGAGACAGCTCTTAAAGGGGCCGCGCTCTTAAACGTGCTGCTGTGACTCCTGTCACTAACGTTAATCAAAGAACAAAATAAAAGAAGAAATCAATGTGATTTTGTAGCTTTAATGCTAAATTATAAATTAAATGCAGAAGAATTCTCATTAAAGACTAACTTCCTTCAATTTCTGTATATTTCATGATAGCTCTCAATTATACTGTTGAATGGCTATAATTAATGTTAAAATAATCAATTTAATAGAGACATCAGTTACAGTACTAATATCAAAATGTTTTCTTTCATTCATAAAATGACGCGGTTAAAGAAATATGTTGTTTCTACATCAATTTGAAGATTAAATGTGAAATTATTAAAATGTAAAAGTATATTTTAAAATATTATTATTATGTGTGATTAATCGTGATTAATAACAGAAAATGTGTGATTAATCTGATTATTTTTTTAATCGATTGACAGCACTAGTAAAAACACAACTATTGTGCTCAACACTTCAAAGAAATTGGAGTGGTGTAAGCTTTTGTTGTCGAACCGAAAGCAGAAGCAACATTTCCGCCCATCCAACTGAACCCCCGGGGCACTAGCGGCGACAGCTTCAGAGCAGATCTCGCTTGAGGTCTCTCAGTGACACCATCACAGGGAGCTTTTAATCCCCCAGGGTCCTGCTGCGGACCCCCCTGCATCTCTGCCTGGCAAACAGCTGATAATGGCCTCTAATCTAGCCCACTTCAGACACATGTTTGCGCCTATAATGTGTTTTTTCCTAACGCGGATCACTCGTGCCATCTCTGAACGCGGCGCGCTCACCGTTGCCGCCTCGCCACCTCAAACTCTTCCTGCTGTTCTTCACTCGAGCAAATCATATCAAAACACTTTTTAAAAAGCAACTCGCTTCCTGTGGAGGAAGAAAATGTACTCTTCTGCTAAAGAACAGTCTGACGGCGAACGAGAGCTGGCTTGTTTAAAAATACACCTTTACTTGCGTAAGTGGTTACCTAAAAGAAAATCATTTAACGTCGCAATATTTTCTCCGGCGGACCACATCCTCTCGTGTTATCCCCAAGCAATCATTTAAAATAATAGCATAGGGCCGAAATACTTTCGTAGCCGTGAAATAAGCGGACAAATTTGATTACACCTAAGGGCAAAAAGCTGTTTACTCTATTATAAGCTCTTCTTTTCCAACCTTGTTTGTTTTCAATAATTCATTTCCTGTTCTTTCAATAACCTGCATAACGTGAAGGCCATTTCCTTTGTTTTCGTGGAAAGTTAATTTAAAGGGAAACAAGTCAATGCCTTCAAATTACAGCTCGCAGCGCCTCATACCTCCCAATTTGAAGCTCTATAATTAGCATAAGTAATGACATTTAGAAGCTTTCATTGGTGTGGATAATGAGCAGATGGTCCTCCTCAGAGGAGAGCAGATTTGTTTCTGTTCTCAGAGCAGGGCTGGGGGGAAACGCCACTAATTCTGCATGCGAGAGACACTGTTCTGAGACCAGCCGTTGCTGATGGCTGCAAGCCTTGGCTTAAGACACTCCACTGACGGGTAATATTAAGCTTCGTCGCTGAAATATCTATGCCTCGGCAGAGTTTTTTGGGAGAGGAAAATCCTGCCAATTTGACTCTGGGATGGCAGTGAAATTGAATGGCTGTAAAATGGAATGAGGATGGGTTTATGTGTGCACGGATCAGCATGTGTTTTATGTGCATAGATGTGTACGTACATGCTGCTGTCGGTCAGAGAGAGAGTGTCTGCGTCGCTTGACATGCTCTGTTGCTCGCTGTCGTTGGCGCTGGTGGCGGGAGCCATGGCGTAGCCGGTGTTCACGTAGTATGGATTGACGGGCTCTCTCCATGACGAATGCCTGTTGATGAAAAACGAGAGGAGATTCTTGTCAGACTTCATTATGTAAACAATATCAGTCATTTTGGTGAATCATTTCATTTCTGTGCACTGACATGATGCGTGACCAATGTTTTTAATATGTCGTGTTGGTCACGTGACTCATTGTTCTGTGCCCTACCTGCTACTTTTATTCCTTAAATAAATAACCACAAACATAGTTGGCATTCTGATGATGGCAAACAACTACCCAAAACCTTAATCATCTAATTAACCTTAACCATTTACAAAATGCACTTCAGTCTGGGCGTGAGCAACATGAAAACAATTCTCCGAAAACCAATTATCTTGCATTTAGTTAATGCGGACTAATAGCGACATACCACACAGTTATATCACCATCTACTCATGCGAGGACTGCTGCTTCATTAAAGTGATAGTTCACCCAAAAATGAAAATTCTGTCATGCATTACGCACCCTCTAGTTGTTTCAAACCTGTATACATTTCTTTGTCTGGTAGAACACAAATAAATGGTAGTCAAAGGTGCCTCAGAACTGTTTGCTTTCCTACATTCTTCCAAATATCTAATTTTGTGTTCAACAGAACAAAGAAATTACAATTCAATTTTTCCTACTATGGCAGTCAATGGTGCCTCAGAATTGTTGGTTGCTAACATTCTTCCAAATATCTTTCTCTGCGTTAAACCAAACCAAGAAATTATACAGGTGTTTGGAACAACTAGATGGTGAGTAAATGATGACAGAATTATCTCTTTCGACACGCAACACTCTAAAATCAAACCAGGTACATGAACATCTCTAAAAAAGGCGTCTGATCGCTTTGGCTAACAAACAGCAATCTGGATGATCTGCTTCCAGACATCGTCTTGTAGCGTTCAAGGACATCAAACTGTTTATAACCGATCTCCACCTGACTTGGGCAAAACAGATTGCATCTCATCTATTCTTCACATCCCAGCTCACAGCAGGCATTAATACTTGCATGTTTACAAAGCACCTACCTGCCTAAATCTGCTTTAACGCTGAGACCGTTTCTACATTTACTAGGGATGTGCACTATGACTAATTTGACAATAGTTTAAATGAAAGTTTTTTATTTTATTTTTTTTAACCGTGTAGTCGACTAGTCTAAAACTAAGAATGGCCCAGAAGGCAGTCAAAAAACTTTGCTTAGGGCCTATATGTAGGCTAATACATTTTAAAGACTATAGAATGTATTAATCAAACTGTTCTTTTCCAATATTTAATGTAGCTAAAACAGGCATATGTGTTCCACTTTCCTGACATTATGATCATTAATATTTCTGCATTTGCTGATGCGCCAACCCTGACAGGATCGTTTTAGCGGCTCCAAGAAGTGACGCAATGAGCATTTGTTTGCTTTGGCTGGTCTGTGCCTGGGCTTAAAATATGTAGCCTATACGACCTTATGAAATCCATTTTATTTTCTCCTTTAAGTCTGTTTTTTTCAGACTCTAAAAGTTCAATTAAATTTTAGTAATCAAATAAAATTAAATTTTATTAAAAGTGTGTCTATTACACTGAAATCATGAAACTTTAAATATTTAACAACAATTAATTCATTAAACTATTTGTTTATTTAAATGATGATGAAAAAAACCTTTTCGTGAGCTTTTTTAATTATGTCGCAATTTAAGTACAAATTATAATTAGGGTAGGCATAGCCTATCAACAAACAAGATAGCCAACATTATATCATGTTTTTATTATTTATAAAGCAAAGCAATGTGTGTAAACAAAAAAAGCGAATAGAAAGCAATGGACAAAGTACAGAACAAGCTAGAACACATTTGATCTCACGCAGAGCGAATGAAAAAGCTGCTAATAAAGCAGACTGCCCATATTAGCTAATTTATAGAACATACATAGGCTAAACACTCGAGTCTGCATGTGAATATGATGTTAATATTATTTTACATGTTCATGTTGAGGAAATGCAAGCATTATGCTCGGATGAAAGTCGACTCAATGTTTGTGAACAATAAATCTGCGCAAACTTTGCACGGGCACACAGATGACAGTGCTAAGCGATGACGTTTATTCAAGCGCCTTTTTTTGTGATAAACATTACAATCAAAGAAAGTTCAAAGATCTGTGAATCTAGAAGCTGAGACATTCTCATCTCAGTTTTATTGAGTGTGCTCAAGATGCATTCACCACATTTACAGCTAATTCTGACATCAAATAAAGTCAATCCGTCTTTCATGAATTTTAAATATTAAAATATTGATATTAGGGCTGAAACGATTCCTCGAGTAATTCGAATACAAAAAATCATCGAGGCAATTTTTGTTGCCTCGAAGCCTCGTTTAATCCATTTAACTACAGTACACACTATTCATGTTACAGGGCTCTCAAGTCTCACGCATTCACAGTGAGACGCACGCATTTTAGTCTGTTCAGACGCTCACACGTATGTCTCATGCTGATAAATAAGTGATGGCTTATTGAAATAATGAACTGCTATTTTACTTAGTTTTAGTCTATTTTGCGAGTGAAACTTGTTTTCCGGCTGCATTGAGTCCATAAAACTAGATGCGGACTAGTGGATGCCGAATCCTGTTATTTACACATGTCATCTGGCTGGTCTGCGTGTCTGAGTGAATGAACTGCACAGTTTAATGTGCTACACGCGTGATGCTCATGAATTTGTCTGCATCTGCGCTTTATGAGAACATAGACACATGAACTTCATCTCCAGAGTTGCTTGGAGATTTTATTTCAGAACATTTTACTGAGTGAAGCTAACACACTAAAAAATAAGCGTCTTCTGACGACCTGCCAAAATAAAAGTCCGGTTAACTAGGTATTTTTATGTGGACAAATATATTACTATTTAATTGTAAAAAAAGAAACAAACTAATTTATATAAACTAAATGCATCATGCATAAACTGAAGTTAGTTTCAAACAACTTTGAAATTATTCCTTCTATTTTTATTAATGTTTCTTATTTATACATTAGGCCTACATTGCATTTTGAATGTAATATGGCAATGGAATGTACTAAATGGGTTTAGTTTTCACAGATATTAATGTATGCAATTTCAGCAATAAATATGTTAATTTTTCTAAAAAGGAAACAAATTAGTGGTTAACTTTAAGAGACCCGTCTTATTTTCTCTTGTATATTTAGTATTGCTTTAATAAAGAAAAAGTACGTATTATCCGAATACCCGATTAATCGATGGAAAAATCTGTAGAATACTCGATTACTAAAATAATCGATAGCTGCAGCCCTAATTGATATTTATTATTAAGTAATTGTTAACATAATTGTATGTAGCTTCAGATCATTATCTACTTTTTCGTTTTATGCCTGCATTCCACGCTTCCGTCCAAGTTTTCCGCATCGCTTCAATAACCCAATACAGTATGGTTACGCATGGCTCCAGTGAAATTATTATTATGCCACTTTGATATGACATAGTTTGCGTAAAACCTACCCGTTTTTATCCATCAAAACAACACCACAACTCATCTTTCAAGTGGTCATTTCTGAGCGTGCTGCAATTGGCACAAAGGAAACTCGTGCTAGATCTGACCTAAAATTAAAACATTTCATTCCTGATACACTTTTAAAGACTATTAATACTTATTTTTTCAAACATATTGCTTAAGTATGCTATTTAAAATGTTTTTAAACGAAACATTAAAGTAAAAGTCATTTAAATTATAACGTGTAATTTTTTCGTGTAATCGACTCTTGTTTTCAGTGTCGACTAGTAGGAGCTGTACCTTTTAAACAACTAGTCGTCTAGTCTCGCACATCCCTAACATTTACACAATTTTAGTTGTTTTAATGACAACACTCTGTGATTTCCTCCCAAGGACATCACCCTGCGGACACTACAGAGTAGTGTTGTCACGGTACCAAAATTTCAGTAGTCGGTACCAATACCAGTAAAATTCCAAGGTTCTCGGTACCAATTTCGGTACCAAAGCAAAACACAAGTACATGCTAATTGAAACACAATTTTATTAATAAAGCTCATTGTTAATATACATGTATAGAAAGCAATGCCATTTTGTATACATGAAGTATAAGTTAATTGTTGCTGAAACTGTTGTGTGCTCACTGGGGTCTTTCATGCTGATGAACATCCTCCTCAGTCTGCTGCTGTAGAAGACAAATAGAATAAACTTCAGTAAATCAACTGACTGAACAAACATGCATATGCAATATTAAAACATACCTCAGTTTTTATACTGCATTTACACAAGATTACTTGCATTAAGGTAACTGTATATTAAAATAATAAATGCAACAGATATATTTTTCTTTAGTTTAAATGTGGCTTTTTAAACCTAATAGAGTTATCTATCCAAGACATACACATTGCTAGTCATACAGTTAGTATGCTAGTTTTCTAGCACATAGATTGCAGATAGGCCTATATAAAATAGGTACTGTAAACCCCACCCTGTCCTCCCATTAATTTTACTCCATTACAGTTATAAAAGCATTAAATGGTTAAAAAGGACACTTGACTGGATTAGCATTGGAGCTAACAAATTAACACGCAAACAGGGATGTTTATTTTGACGTAACCTTTAACTTAACATGCTACAACATTCATAATGCAAACGAGAACAGAATTTGAAACTTACCGCTTGAACTTGTTAACTTAAATCCGGATGCTTCCTCGTTTCACCACAAAACTCTGTTCGTTTTCTTCGTGATATGACTTTAATCTGAAGTATTTCTGTGCGCATCTCTTGTGGATCGGAGCCGCGCTTATCCGCTCATCACGTCTTATTGCGTCTATAAAAAGTTTCCGACTGACAACCTGTCAGACAGAGCATCAGTACCCGGTTGACCCGGTACGTCGGTGGTACCGGGTCTTATGAAAATTAGGTACCGACAACTTTTTTATTTTTAGGTACCGACTTGGACCCGAAGTACCGGTACTTTTGACAACACTACTACAGAGGCATATTACACGAACCCGGACTCCCAATTTGAGCATGACAGATAGATGATGAAAACAAGGGGCAAAGAAGAAAAGGTAGTCCACCATGCAATACAGATTCAACTTTACTCCGCGTCTCCGTCTTTAAACACCCAGCTGTGAGATGCGGCAGAATACAAAAAAAACATAGGTGTCGGAATTGTGTGTAAAACAAACGCCTAATCTGATAAATTGCACCAAGTTCCCAGTTTAAAGCAGGAAGCATTTACTACTTTAACAGCGCCGTGTCTTTGCTGTGGCATTTCTCTCTGTTTATAAGAATGATAGGACATTGCAAACAAAGCTTATTTATTGTGTGGTGCTTAGGAACGACTAGGCACTGTTTGAACCGTTCGTAAGCGAGGCTGAAACATCTCTTTATTGCCAGTCTAAACAGAGAACAGAAAGAAACCGACAGAAGTGAATAGATGGAAATGTAGAAAAAAGGGAGGGGAGAGAGAGACCCAGGCTCTCTGCAGTCTCCTGTGGTTATTCCTCACTCTCAAGCCATCCACCGTCTTCTAATGATTCAAGCAACAGCCATGTCAATATTCACAGTATAAGACAAAAGCCAGAAGCCTTCAGAGACGATCCCAGCCTTCAGCAGCCTTCTCCACATGCCGGCATTACCCATTCCATTTGATTCTTCACAAAACAAAGGCTTTAAAACAGACAGGGGGCATCTGGAATCTCTGAATCATTACTGTGATTCAAAACCAATCGATCGCCTTCTTCCCCCCCAATAACATACCTTGCCTGAATCCAACAGCGCCGACACATTAATTACTGTGACATCTCTCACCAACAAGAAAGAAAACTCACTATTATATAGGCACATTAGGATTTAACTGCCTTTCCTCGCAACCCATTACCACTTAAAAATCCCTGCATCTAAAGCGAGTCTGCTGGGACAAAAGCACGATGCGCATCTGAAGGAACCATTACCTAGATACAGGCCGCATTGCTGCTCGTGAGATTTGTGCACCTCCCCACACTCAGAATAATTATGAGCTCTTTTTCATCCCATTTTGCATGTGATCACAGTTGACTCCAGTCTCCTACAGATTAAACCCTCAAAGGCAGCTCTGTGTTTAAGAGCACAGGTAAGAGAGGCCGGCTTTTATGTTACACTGTACATTACCTCTAATGGAGTCATGCATTAGACAAATCAAATTGCGCTTTTCCACTGCATAGTACTGCACTGTACGGCATGGTAGAGCTCACTTTTGGAGGGTTTTCCACTAGGTACAGTACCTGATACTTTTTTTAGTACCACCTCGGTTGAGGTTCCAAACGTACCGTACCGATACTAAAATGTGAAGTGTTTACACACAGATCACTGATTGGGCAGAGAGAATCATTACCAGCGTCATTGGATTTGCGACACAAGAATACGCAATATACGTAATATTAATACGTAATATTGGCAGTTCGTTATAAGCTTTGTGACTGTAATATAGAGATTGAGACTCTTAACGCAATGCTAAATGCAAGATAATTTTACCAAATTATCGTTGTCTGCTCTTTGCTGTAAGATTTCCCAAACTCTCTGGTATTATTGGCATTATTTTGTTTTGCTGCCATCTGCCATCGATATGCTCCATTACTCCTGTGTTGTGCATTTGTTTGTGTCGCGTTTACGATGATGCTACGGCAGTTCGAGGATGCGCGCATTGAGACATCTGCCTCCGTATCGATTCTGCAGCACTTTTGAAATTAGTCAATTATTATGCAAAACATATTGTGAAACAATTATTAGTGGTGTAAAGGATCTGTTCGGAGTTAATCCGTGTTCCGTACAGAACGGCCCTCACGATTCTATATGCATGTGACCCGCGGATTGACTGCAAAGTTTCACATCATAAAGTGAAAGTTTAAGAGCTCGCTCTCTTACCTAGTCTCTGCATTCGTGAGCACAGTATACATGAAAGCGCATTCTCGTGTCTTTCACTTTAACTTTACAATGTGCCTTAAACGCAACCGTTTGTGTCATGTGGGCGCTTATTCAACACGCACATGACGCAGCACTGCTTCTGCCTTTTTCACTATAAAAATATTGCACGCAAATTAAAATCAATGAAACTCACGCTGCTGGAGGGATGAAGTGATGCGCCGCTCGCTCACAGCAACGCGTTTTAAAATTAAGACGTGGAAGTAGGGCTGGGCGATTAATCGAAAACGATATTAAGAAGCTCTAACCGACATAATTTTTCAATGTCGGTTATTTCAATTACTTTCCATTTAATATCCATGTCGACGCATGCCGCTATACCTCACCTTTGTCTTATCAGAGCAAAAGAGACTTAAAAAATTCTATTTATTTTGGGCAAACACATATATGTAAGACATTATTAGAAACTATAAGTTGTCTACTTTTACGAGTGTACACTTACAATAACATCAAAGCGTTGTTATTTTGTAAAATAAAGAAAATAAAAAGGGCGCGTTATCAGCCGACTCAACTCCGCTCACATAAGTAATTTCTGAAATGCGTCACTGATACAAAACTCTGCAAATACTCATCACACAAACATGAAACGTATGTCTAAAGAAAGCTTAAAATGTCTACTTTTAAATGACCCGATTCAAATGGCAATAAAATATTCTGTGTTTATGTAATATGCGTGAAAGACAGGTACAGTTGATATGAGACATTTTTCCAGGTCTGCTCCTGTTTAGTAATCACAAGACTTTTAGTCCAAAAATGTGCATATTGTGAGAAATATAGATATACTGAAACACGTTTACTTCATATGTCTTTAGACAGACTGATGAGTTTTAAGCTCCGTTCAACTATTAAAAACTCTGTTAAACTCCATCTGTTTCTTTCACGTGACAGCTCTTGTGACGGCAGGACTGGTGTCTCCAGGCAGGGTCCTAAAGTACACCAGTTACTGTATGACACACGCAGACAGATGATTTGCTGATTTGTGTTGTGTTTGTTCTCCTGTCTCCAGTGGCAGAGGAAATGTTTCCGAAAAATAACAAAAAGATGTCTATTATTCGAAATGTTCAATAAATAACCATAAATACTTTGTATTTTCTTTGATTATCTAAAAATAACTTGAGCTATGAAATGTTTCATTAGAAAAAATACCCCACCTTTAGTTGGGCATATTTACACTACAAACCTCGTCAGTGATCTACGCGGGTAAAAACAAAGAAAAATAAACAAAATAATCGTTCAATAATCGTAATCGAGAGAAAATGTTCAATTAATCAATATTTTGATATGAGGCCAAACAGATCTGGGAATTTTCGTCAAAGTTCAGATTTTTCGATTCGCCCGAAACGCTCAATTCGCGCCACCTCATTCGCGCGAGTCGCGCCACAAGATGTCCTATCGCATCTTTGCTTTGACTTAACATGTAAATCACTCACGCTTAACGCTTCATTCGCGTTTGGTGGGAACGCAGCACGAGTCTGTGGCTGTGCGAGTGTGCGTGAGTGTTTCATCAGGTGTAGTTTGGAGGGGAACAAGTTCACACGAGACTAATGTGCACTTTAATTTCATCACTTGTAAATCTCAAATAAAATGTTATTAATTAGGCATATGTATATGTAATATATTTTAATGATTTCCTGCGTGTTTCGGTTTGTCTGTATTCTGTGGTGGTCAGTAGGCTACAGTATAATAAGGTTATTCAGTTAAACTTGGGGCAGTGATATGAATCTACGTGGTTGACAGATTTGGAACTACTTTATAGGTGTGTGCTTCCAGAAAAACAATGCACACCCTTAGAATGTTCGCCAGCCAATCACAATGAGGCATTCAACAGCCCCCATGGTATAATCAATAATAACAAATAAGCTTAGTTTATCATTTTTGTGCATGCTTTACAGTGTCAAATTAATGTTTCTTTAAAAAAATACTTCAATTGTCTGTGCGCCTACATGTTTAAATTGAAGGAGCACAAGTGCTCCTAAAAAAATAAGTTACCGTAGAGCCCTGAGATGAAGAACCAGTATCTTATATTTCGGTAGTGTCCTTCTGAAACCTTGTATTTCTGGACTTTTTTACTGTAAATCATTATTAGTCTCCTTTTCTGTTTGTCACTGGGTTTTGCAAATATCTAACCAATATAATGTATTAAAATATTGCATAAGCAGATCTGCGCAACGCGCACATAAAGTTGAACACATAATAAATCACAAACTAGCATTTTTATAGGCGTACTACTTACAGAACTTTTTTTTTTTGATGTGCTGTTATGGTAGGCCAGTTTCAAATTGCATATTTGGCACACAGCCTTTGTCTTGTCCTCAATGAATTTAAAGTGTTCTCACACACCTGAGGTCTTCTGCATTTGTGTCTTCTCTTCCAGATGAACTAAATCATGACGTTCACTAATGGAAATTCATATTCAAGTGCGAATGCGAACCGCTTCGCGGGGAATGCCAGGTGTTATGGAAAAAAAAGAATATTAGAATCTCAAAATTGAAAATAGAATGCCAACCCACCGAACGAATATTTGAATAATCGAATATTCTGGTCCAGCCCTAGTATGTAATCATTTAGGTTTTCCCATTTCCTAAAAAAACAGTTAATTTGGACATCTGAGGTTTCGAAAGGACAGAGACGATTTATAGTATTACTGTTCATGACACAGAAAGAGTTAATAACGGCCACAATAATGCCAAATATAACAGAATTTTAATTGGGATTGCAATTATCAAGCAAAATGTTAAAATCTTAACCATCATACACTGTCTTTTTAACCCTCATTAACAAGCTACATTAAACAGGGTTTCTGCAGGTTTCACAAAGTCAAATTTAAGACTTTTTAAGACCTTTTTTAGACCATTATGAATGAAATTTAAGACCTGTATAACAACAAAAACCGCACACCCAACATTCCCAGATCAATTTCTCATGACGACAGCGGAACTTGCTGTATTTTAATACAACTGAACGCCCAAAAGCCGTCGTGGTTTATATTCATTTATATATTTAATGTTTCTGTTGTCAGACATAAAATATATTTTTTTTTAAACAAATGTTTATGTATATATACAGTGTTCAGCACTGTCTCACATTTGTCAAAGCAGAAATAAAGCCGCTGCGCTCTGTATGTTTTTTCTGTCATTTCTAGTTGCGCTCATACAGTATGTACATTGCATGGACTTATTTCGAATATTCGAATGAAAGGCTTTTTCAGATATTTCTTGACGAAATCAGGACAGTAGTGGTAAAAAGTGGACAAAATAGACGGATCACAGCAGCAGGTGTAAACGGGTATGTGCCTCTTTCGTCCACTTGTGATCCATCGACCAAAGCGCATCTTATTACCAGGCATAAACAGGGCCTTATAAAGACTGCAGGGAGCCACATCAGGGTGGCAGAAGAGCCACGTGCGTAAACACAGCACCACTAAACGCCGTTGTGTGTAGTGGTCTGACCGTGAGCGCATTTTCCAAAACGGACCAGGCATTGTAAGAAACCCAATGAATGGGAAACACATGCCCCTTCGCGATCATGTTCAGGGCCGGGGTAGGAGCCTACGAAAACAGGGAGTGACAAATTGCCCTAATTGTAATCCGTCAAAATGACTGACGGTCTTCAGATATTTCCGTCACTGGTAAAAAAAATCTGTCAATAACGGAGAATTTTCGGTTAATGCGACCTCTGCATTAGAGGTAGCATTACATGGCCGTAGGAAAATTAAGACCCGTTTAAAATTATTTAAGACATAGAACACAATACTTCAGTGAATTTAAAGAGTAAGTAGCATGAGATCATGAAAATTACATTTCATGCAGTTTGTTATGTTGCCGTGTTTGAAAGTAAGCTGTCTGCCAAGTTGTAAGTCCGAAGGTGAATAAATAAAGTTATTGGCTTGTAAAAATGGGAGTCGACTCTGAATCATGCAAACAAGACATGAGCTAGTCCGGGTCTCTAACCGCCGCGTATCTACGTCACTACACATAGTCCCCGCCTACGTTTTGCTGGGACTGCCGCGAAAACTTCACTACCAGTCTCCTCCCCCAAAACACTGTCGCTTGTTCGTGATGCGTGTGTATCATCTCTAGAACTTGTGTTCTACGTTGTGAAACTAAGTCCGTCTTATTTCAACTACCAAAGGAAGAACTTCTGAGGGAACAATGGTTACAATTCATTTTTCAAACGACACCAAAGGAGTATAATCCCAGGGTTTTACTGTGCGCGTGTCATTTCACCGAAGATTGCTTCAATAATCTTGGCGCGTTCACTGCCGGATATGTGAAACGACTATCCTTGAAAGAGGGGGCAATACCAACCTTATTTGGACCTGTTAGCTACACCGAATCACAACCTGTAAGTGTGAATATTTAATTTTGTCTTAACTTCAAGAAATATTTGTGTACCTTATGTCTGTGTTTAGCTAATGAATATAACGCTATCATTAGCATGTACCGTTATTTCTGGGGTATTACAGTTTGTTTATCTTGCTATTAACTCGGCCGAGTCGAGTACTATCTGTATTGTAATAACATCTGAAGATATGAACACCGTACACTATATGCCGTGTCAACTAGTCCAAGTATAATACTGTTACAAGAGAATTGTAAATGTCTTTTTTCTTACTGACATCTGCAGAAGGATCAATTAATTTTCCAAATACTTTCAACGTTTATGAACTTAATAGAATGTTTTATGAAATGATTTTTATGACATCCAACCACCTGTAAACCGTAATCCAGTAATGATGGTAGGCGTTCCATTTGCGACACATGATGAACGCGTTTGACCAATCACAACAGACTACACCATCTGACCAATCACATGACACTAGGCTAGCGGATAGGAGGGGACAAGACGGATGAATCGCAGAACGAATCATTTGAGAGTCAGACAAGAAGTATGGTAAGAATAACTGCCTATTATTACGATATAATAGTGTTTTTACACCTTGTATGTAGGGCTGTCACGATTATGAAATTTGATTGACGATTAATTGTCTAATAAATCATTGCGATTATGCCGATTAATTGTCTGTTTTAGGGCTTTGATGATTATGCCGATTAATTGTCTGTTTTTGAGCTTTGACATTTAATTCTCATACATTTTTGATTCAGCGATAGAAACGACCATATTGTTCTGAATACAAGACTATGTTTTTTTCTTGGAAATACATCGGAAAAAATTGGGTCATCATATATTTAAGGTTTAGGCTTTTACCTGTCAATAATACAACCGCCAAATACTTGTAAATTAAGAAAATTGATCAGGTGTGAATTGAAGCCACCATTAAAATACTATCAGTCATAGAAAAGCATCTAGTCTGTTTTTATCTCACTTGCAAGACTACAATAAAATTTTACTTGTGTGTTAATGAAATTTTGATAGACTGGTTTTCACACTGAGATTTGCTTAAATAATATTAAATTGTACTGCAGGTAATTTGTATATGTTTTAGTTTTTTTTAAGTGATTGTGTTGTGGTGGTACATTTTACAAGTATTACCATGCTTTAGTAACAATATATACACTAAAATATGCAATATGCAGATGCACTACAGCTCCCCCTAGTGTCTTCTATAGAGATGTGCAATAATTGCGATGATCTGAAACCATCGCGATGAGGTCAAACAATCGCGATGAGACGATTATTTAATAATCGCGACAGCCCTACTTGTATGTACATAAACTTGTTGTTGGACACTCCATAAACCAAAGTAGGACCTTAAAAATCATATGCTACTTACTCGAAGACTTTTTTAGACTTTTTAAGACCCCGTGGAAACCCTGATTATAGTATAGTTATTGTTATAGTGCAGGAAAATACAAACATTAATGCTGTTATAAAAAAATGAGAAAATCAATTTTATATTGATCTAGCCCGAGACACAACGGTTTCATATTTCAAGCTCAGCTTTTTGTATAGTCCACATGGTTTTACTTTCAGTCAAACACTTGGTGAACATTACAGATCACAGATGATCAGTAACACAAAACTAACTAGGAGTATGCTCTCATCCTAAACTTCTGAATTCCCTCGCTTACTATTATTTGCTAACAAATAAAAGGCATATGACTCCTGCAACATTTAAATGCATAAAACCCTAAAGCGTTGACCTAAAAGGCTATTTAAAAAATAAACGTTGCGTCTTTCTGTAATCCCAGCCAAAAACTTCATGTAGGCCTAATGAAAAAATCATTTGAGAACAACTTCGCATATCCAATGCTCTCGCTAATTAAAAACACATCAGGTCCAGAGGCGATGGAACATACGTTCAGTTGGGTGGAGCGTGTTTCTGTGGTTTATGAATATCAGTCTTTCATTTAGTCATGTTATGGCTTGTTATAAGAGGAACGCTTTAACAGTTTTCAAAAAATTAAAATGCCAAACGGAGCCCTCCTAATGCTAAACGTGAACTGCTGGGAGAAGACGCGAGTCAAAAAAGTTAAAAGCCACAGGAAAACAATCTTGAGATGAGAAGCGCATCCTTTTGTAAAACTCCTGGGGATGTTTCTCGTGCTTACAGCTCACCTGAACGTCTAAAAAGCTGAGATTTTGGACAGAACAGGGTTACTGCATCATCACCAGATGTCAAGGCTCCTCTCAGACAGTTGAGAGAAAACTGGGTCAAATTTAGATTTCCACAATTTTCAATCTCTTTTGCGGGAAGAGTGCCAGCGGAGAACACAGTTCAGCACATCAGAGCAGAGGAACACAATGTATGCCTGAGCAATTTACACAGGCTAAATCAGGCTGTGTAAATCCTCCTTTCGCTCCTTCATGCCTGCTTAGAATTTAAGCTTTAGCTTTGATAAAAGAAAAAAGACACTGCACTCAGAAATTCGTAATATAAAACTGATAGTCCCTAGTCTATATTCTGATAGGATGAGGTGGACTCGAAGGCATTGTAAAATGCCAATAAACGCAAGGCAGTGACTGCACATTGTACAGTAAACTGGCAAACGGCAAAGTTGCTTGGCAACCACAAACGATGAACTTACAAATTGCTGCCTTCCAAATAGGGCTGCTTGATTATGACAAAAAACAATCACGATTATTTTGGCCAATATTGAGATCCCGATTATTTAACACGATTACTCATTAACTTTTAAAACAACATAGAAAATGAACAACTTTGCATTTAAACTGTGAATTCAACTGAAAAGTAAATGTAAAGAAATAGCACAGCTGAACCACTTTAAGGAAAGGGGTGCGCTGTGGATTTATACCACAAGAAAAGAGAGGATCCTTGCAAAATGGAATGTGGCACAATAATCGTTTTACCTCGATTATTTTGTTTTTGTAATTGTTGAAGGCCAAAATTGACGATTACAATTATTTTCGATTAATTGCACAGCTCTACTTCCAAAATATGTATGAATGATTACTATCACAACTTCCTAATTATTAAACATTGACACTTCTATTATTGAACAGCTCTGGAATACTTGATTTTGATCATTCACAGAATTCTGTTGTTAAAGCGATAGTTCACCTGAAAATGAAAATTCTGTCATCATTTACTCACCCTCAAGTCACTTTAGTCCTGTATGACTTCTGCAGAACACAAAAGAGGATATTTTGAAGAATGTTGGTATGGGAACAATTCCCTTCTATTGTATAGACACAAAACCAATGTAAGTCAATGAGTACCGCCGTAGTTTGGTTAACAACATTCTTCAAAATTGCTTTTTTCTGTTCTGCATAAGAAAGTCATACAGGTTTGAAATGACAAGAGGGTGACAGAATGACGATAGAATTTCATCTTTTGGGTGAACTATCCCTTTAAATATATTTGCCAATCTTCTACGCAGTTTGTTTAATTACATGTGGGTACGATATGAAATTATTTCAACAAAACATTTTTTTTATTATTAATTTGCATACATGATGCAAAAGATAAGATAGCGTACTGTCAAACAGTCATCTTGATCAACTTCTAGACGTCTCCCAACTTACACAGCTACTGCTGCCATTTTACATAACACACCACACGAAACAGTACTCGGAGTGATTGTAGCACGGTCAAGGGGTTCAGACACTCACATAAGTACGGTAAAATCACTGTAACGCATTTTAGAAAACATCAATTTGAAAGCACCTGTCGATATTTGCTTTTAAATCACCGAAAGCTTTGTAATCTTCTTCAGAGACTGTTCAAAGGCCCACATGCACAGCTTTCTATTCCAGCAGGACAAGGATTAAAGTATTTAGCAGTCACATCTCAAAATCCCATTTCGCTCGTATGGAGGGTCTCGAGGCTCTGATGCATCAAGTGATTCGCTGTAAATTTCACAGCACGGCTTAAAAAACAGCCTCTGCAGATTAAACGATGTCTGCGCGATGCACGATATGAACCAGAATTCCCAGCGCTAAAGCGCACAATGGACCATCACAACCGGTGGCGAGGAATGCCTTAGGAATGTCTGAGCACGAAACTTCATTACAAAACACAATCCCTGAAACAAACATTCCAATATTCACATTCTGTGGGCAGAACGGGGCGGTACGGACAAAGGGAAACAGCGATCTAAACATACAGCTGTGGGCATTAAGTCAGATAAACGAAAAATACCTGAAGACTTCGGTACGCCAAAACCTTTCTTCAGACTGTGTGCATTTTTACTTTTTTGCTAATATTCAATCCGGTTTCTCCTTTGTGCACATTCTAAAGAGAATTCATGTTGCGGTTCTCCTGAAGAAACCTTTATTCTACCTCAAAAGGCTGCCATTCAAGAGACACCTGCATGGAGAACACAAAGAGAACCCACTTGCACCAACTCGCAGTAGGTAAAGACACCGCTGCGTCCCGGTATCAGTCTCGCAACCACAGCCACAGTTACTTAGAGGTTTCTGCCTATACTGCATTCCTCTCATCTCCTGTGGAGGGCTGCGCTTAACTCAGATTCTCCTTTTATCTTTTGCTTCTAACTGTGCCTGCACCAGGAAAAGGGAGAGGAAAGAAGCAGACAGGAAGGAGAGAGAAAGAGAGAGAGGCTTTTCAAAGCTGCTGGGGTTTACCTGTACTCAAGGTTGTCCTGATATCTCTTACTGCTGGCCACCCGCTGAGGCACGGTTTCCATAAGCAGCTTCTGGGTCAGCCTGTTGCTCGGGTTGGGGTCACTATCCGGGTGCTGTTCCTCGCCCTGGTCGCACCGCCATTCCTTGTCTTCGTGCAGAGTCGGCAAGCAGCCCGGCAAGACTTTGCCGTTCCCCGTCACCGAGCTCTGGTCACTGAACAGCTTAGGACTTTCCCCACCCGTCCTGGTGTATTCCAAATATATGTCAGACTTCAAAAACAAAGGGTAGGTGTTCTCCTCTATCATAGTCTGAATCTCAGTCTGAGCCTGGTCGAACATGGCGGGATCGATGTGAAGCTTCATCACACAGTCCTTGATGAAGCTTTTGGTGGCTGGTTTGATCTGTCTCGAGACGATGCCGTTGTTATCCAATATGTACTTTTTGTAAATGGCTTTCGCTAGCTTCAGCATCTTCTCCTCGTTGCCCTCTTTCGTCTCCTGCTTCCGGAAGCCGCTGCAGGCGAACCAGAAGTCCAGCATGTCGGCGCATTCCTCCTGTTTGAGGAAAGTCCTAAACAAGTGGATGCCGTCTTGATCATCCAGGAGAGAGTGCAGCGACTCAGCCCACTTCAGGTAGGGTGGCGTCGGTGAGGCGCTGCCCTCGGGCTCATAGCCCAGATCCAGGTCGGGCCTTCTGGGCGTAGCTATGGAGGCCTCGTTCTTGAGGCTCTCGCTCTTGGAGGAGTAAAAACTGTGGCTGTACGGCCGCCCATCGCTGGACACCAGATCGCCCTCCTCCCCGGGCACCGGGGGTCTGGGGGATTCCTCAGTGAAGCTGCCACCCGGGTCTGCCAGATAACAGCCCTTCTTGTTTACACTCATTCTCACAGTGTCCATGCACCCCGTCCCAGTACAGCCCACGAGCCAGAAAGTTTATATCCAGACTCCTTTTAATGCCACAGCAAAAGAATTCCTCCTGTAGGAAAGAAAACGAAACATTAAAGGGGTGACACATTGAGCCCTCCTGTGTCTGTGTACAGCAATGAAGTTCATTTGAAGAAAAAACTAGTGCAAGGCTGCTCGTATTTACAACATTTCAATATTAACACTACCAAGCAGGTAAACGTGAATGCCGATAATAGAAAAATACATCAAATTCAGAGTGAGAGAATATCGACCAGTACAGCTACACCAAAAGGCGCACATAAAAAAAACACAACACATGGATTTGATATATCCGATATTGTTCTTATTCTATTCCTAATTTATTATTAAATGTAATATGACTTCAACAAAAAACTGCGCGTTGACGCACATCAGGTCACGTGTCTCACAATCTGTCCAATCTCAACTAATAAAAGGTAGGAACTATTTTATTCCCACTACAGAATATAAGACTTGTGGATAGCATCAAATGATTAAAAGACCAAAAAAGACTATATAGTGAACATTTCAATGCAAGTTTGAAGCACACACGTCACATCACATAGTTATATTGGACGACGTTATAATGAACGTATCCGTTTTCTGTGCTATTTAGGTTAAATTAACCCTGCAATACTATAGAGGCCCGAGGCATCTATATTGAAGCAAAGACAGCAAAAAAGCAAACCATCATAATACACACACTCTTTAACTCACCCGTGAAAGGCCATAAATCCAACACTTTCAAGCTTCGACCTTAAAACCTGTGACTGCCTGCCAAACAGACCTGATCTGATCTGGAGAAAAGAAGCCTTGAGCTATCCTTGTCCAAGCCTAACAATAACTTTAACAGCTCAAACTTTAAGGAGCTACAATCACAATCCGTTAGCTGGCTAATCCAGCATCAAAAATACACACATGCGCGACACGAAATGATCACCTCACCACACCGCAATAAAACCATCGCGGAGAAAAGCGGAGCTTTCGAAAAATAAATCCCCGTTTACCACTACGATCGTAAAGCGAAGCAGCTATTCCGACGCAAGTAGCTACATGCAAAACAACCTACGGTGAGTGACAAAAACAAGTGCGATGAAAAGCAAAAACATCAAAGATAAACACAACGAGCGAGGAGAGGAAGTACGTGCGGCGCGAGACCTTCCCGAAGAAGTGAACACAGATGGCGAAAAACACTTTCACCATCTTCGAGCGCGTTAGCCGACATTGCTAGCTAGCTTGCTCCGCTGCAACTGAAGCGATCCGACTCAACTAGTGCGAGAACACGTTGTTAAAGCACGCTATCTTTAATCATTATTAACACAGATCTACGTTCATCTCACGTATGCGCCGGTACATCATAAAAAACGGGAACCTAAAAGCAGATCCCTTCCACTCTCGGTGCGTTTTTTCCTCCCCTAACGACATTACAACACCCCTTTCGCTGCCCTCCCGATTTGCTTTGAAGTGAGCCCCACATTCATCGCATTCATGTCTCGGCCTCAGCAGCAGGAGCGGATGGGGGAGGGGGAAGTAAGAAACAAACTCCATACACACACACACATAGCCAGGCCCTTCCGCAGCCCAGCGAATAGTATGCAACTTTGCAACACTGATTTTCACACTCCAACACGCGCATCCCGATCAACGCTGGCGCACCCGCCCTCGCTTGCGTCGCGATCCGATAATCCGACATCGAAAACCCAGCGCGACTGGTTTATAACCGAGCGCGTGATTCAAAGGCGAGCAACGAAAACGGCACGTTTCATCTCTCTCTCTCTCCGCTACCGCAAACCCCCATTACACCCGAGCCCGGAGGAGAAAAAAGTGGCCCGTACTCTACCTGTGAGAACCTGCTTTCCGTTTCCGAGCGCATCGGGAATAGCGTTGTACGCGACTAGATGCGAATCGTGTCATCGATGCGGATCTCGGAGTTTAAAAATAACAAAGAAAACAGTCGCTTCTCCACCTCTCCATGGCTGTCTCTCACACTCCTGTGCCCGTGTGCGAGTGAGTGAGAGAGAGAGAGAGGAACAGAGATGTGCAGCGCCGCGCGCGGACAGAAATCGTACTGCCGCCAGGAAAAATAAAGGCGAGGAAACCTTGGGGTATAATCCACTTCTATAGTTTACTGTAAAAACGTCATATAATAAACATTATGTAGGACATTTCGTTATGTAGTTTGAATAAGAAGAGACCACAACTGCGCCCCGGCTTAGCCAGTGTTCTATGAAGAAATTATTTTTTTGTCTGTAGCAATGACGCACATTACACAGCCATCATGTGACCACCTTATTACCCTATCCAACTTTCATTATTTATTAGCAACGTTTTTTGTTCCAGAATGTGCTTGGTGTAATAAAGTCTGCCAACATCTCATCGCAACATCTTTAACAGTCTTAAATTTGACTTAGCCATAAAGAAATGCGATTTCATGTGATGCTTCTGATCTCAGCATAGACTAAAGCATGACTATGAAACAGCCTCCACAAGTCAATGTGGGATGAGATTACAATCATGGGCACATTTTGGACTGTATCTCTCCATCTGCCAAAACATGAAAGTAAGCTGAAATAAAAAAGAATGCAGGAGATTTAAACTCCGTTTCTTTCAGTCATGAAAAAGCATGCGGCGGTAGGTATGCATCATTATAATCCTTTTATACACACAAGTTTCTACAGTCAAACCTCACAAGTCTCACAAGAAAAAAAGTTTTTTGTTCCCGCTTCCTTTTTTAGCCCCTTGTTCACCCCGCAGGAACAAAGACTAAAGTTGAGTTTAGAAAAGAAAGTTAAGAATAGAGTATTGAGTTAAGAGATATGTCAGAATTGTTGTGCGAGATTATCAAAAACCTATGCAGATGATATGTCGAAGGCAGTTCCAGATTTATGGGAAAGTTCAGCGAGGGCAATCGTGTCTTATGACTCCAGGTCATATAGTGTTAAAGGAACTGGCTTTGAAAAAATTAGCAGGCCTTAAAGACGAATATTACTTTGTATGCTCCAATCCTCTGAAGTTATGACTCAACACCTGGATATAATCAGGCATGTAATCTCATGGATTCATTGTGAAAAGATCAAAGGCCTTTGGAATGCGCAGTCCCGTTCCTCCTTTTTATGACTTGATTTGATTAGCTCATCTGAAAATGAAAGAGCCGTTTGTGTGGAACCGTGAATTTTATGACATATAACAAATTGTTCAAGATCAAGATGGGGCCTTGTCCAAATGACTTCATCTTAAAACCTGACACACCAACAAGTTTGGTGACGTGGCGAGTATATGTCTTGTATGTTTTTGGGTAGAGCAAAAGAATTTCGAATTATTTACATGGCTTTGTCCGGGCTGTCATATTTATGGGCTAAATAAATGCTTGTAAGGCTCTCAAAACAAAATCTTTGCTATAATAAAACAAAAAGTGGCATTTCCATTTCTGTCTTTAAAGGTCCAGTGTTTGAAATCTAACGGTATCTAGTGGTGAGGTTGCGAACCAACGGCTCACTCCACCGCTCAGCCCTCCTTTACGAAGCACTACGGAGGATGACACAGTACTAAGATGTCGTCACCTTTTCGCTTCTTTGCCGAAGAAGATAACGTATTTACGAAACGAGCTCTGTAGAGCAGTTTGTCCGTTTAGGGCTACTGTAGAAACAACATGGTGAATTCCATGTAAGGGGACCCGCGGTGTATGTAGATAGAAATAGCTCATGTAAGTGTATTAAAAACATAACGCTTCATTATGTAATGTCTTTATACACCTCTGAAGACAGTTATGTATGTTATATTGCATTTCTTTCAAAAGACCCTCCAAAAAATTACACACTGGACCTTTAAGAGGCAACAATATCGACAATTACATAAGATAATTAGATTTTCTCATATCATTTTATATTACAATGCATAATCTGCTTCGGTGAGTAAAGTACATGCACATCTATTCACAAACAAGAACACTTTTAGTAACATCACGCAAAGGTATATTACCCAACTTCATTAAGTCTATAAGAATGAAAAGTAAAATGCATTACCTGGCGAAATCTTATTTTTCTGTCTTGCGTTTTCTGGCATCCCCCAACTCTCCATCCATAGACAGAAGATTCCATTTCAGTATCATTTAATAAATCAAGTTCCAGTAAAAACTGCATCCTCTGTTTTTTCACAGAAACCAAGCTGGGTGTCCTCAACAAATCTGTCCATTCCAGGTTATTTACTGCGTCCATCCGAATCTGAAACACAGGTGGGAAAATCTTCAACATCACACTTGAATATTATTGTTTAACAATAAAAAAAAGTTTCTTATTTATTTAAGAAATGCCCGTTTCAAACATTCTTTGTTTACAAAACATACCGATACAGGTTTTGGCTACATTACTTCATAGTGATATTGATTCCCTTACCATTTTAGATTAGATTAGATAAGATTCAACTTTATTGTCATTACACATGTACAAGTACAAGGCAACGAAATGTAGTTTTGTCTAACCAGAAGTGCAATAGCAGCAAGTGCAGGATATACAGCGGTTGCATAAGTGCAGGAAAAAACTGTATTATGGAAGTAGTTTACAGATGGGTATGTACAATGAACATAATATACAGGTGGCTATTACTATAAACAGGAAATTTACAGATGGGTATATACAATGATAAATTATAGCAGTAGTGCAATGGATATAGAGTATCAATCAACGGTTGGTTCACTTGTATTTGTTGGTAAACAGTGAGGATTTGTATTTTAAATAAAGTTTTACAGTCAAATGACTATGTATATTCCTCGGTGTATGGGCTAGTGAATAGCATAAGGACTGCTGGGCCAGTGTTCAAATCAGATGGCATCAGCAGCTGCAAACTCAGATCTATCCTTGCCCTTCCTGAGACCTGGCTTTGATTACTGGGCCCCCCACCACGAGCCAACACATGGCCATGGGTGCATACCAGCTCAGTGCACAACCTCTGAGCAACCACTTGGAAACAATCAAGGGGTAAATAGCATGAAATAGAGGTGTTTGGAAACGGTTTGGAGAGATTGTACGGATTGGGAGTGCATTTAGTAATTGCTCAAAGACATTCACGAGAGGACCGAGGAGGAGGCGAGCAGAAACCGCGTAAAGCCATTTGGAAAACTGCCACCAGAGGTTAATGTCGTATGGATGAGTGTCAGATTGTTCTATAATTGTTCTTTTACATAGAAGTGAAAGTCACAGTCCCAGAAGAAACTATTGGAATCATTTGACAGCTGTGTTCGGCAGGCCTGCTGCGTGAAGTTTGATGTACGTTGTGACAGGCAGCTGTAGCTGCCATTCTGCTACCTGTTGAGTGGCCTTGGAACTCTTAGACAAATGACATGACAGGTGCACTTTCGGCTTAAGTACCTGCTCCTATACAAAGCAGCTGGTAGGATAAAGAAATGGACAGCAGGTCTTCTCTGGTTTACACTAAGTTTGCTCATGGTGTCCTGTGCTTTCCTCGCCAGCATAAATAACAGTTTGTCAATAGCTGTCCGATAAAGAAATTATATTTTAAAGAGCGCTCAAATGAACACCCAGGAGACACTTACAGCTGCAAAAACAGATTCTTTGCATTTTTTTCAACAGTGGCATGTGCTTTAATGTATTATTTGCTATGCATTGTGGTCAAATTAGATGTATGACAAATGAAGGCATACAAGGTATAAATATAATGCTCAATCAATGTAACATTTAATAATGTACTATCCAGGGTGTACCCTGTCTGTGGCTCAAGATGCTGGAATGGGTTTCAGCCGTCCCGTGATCCTGCAGGGGATGAGCTGGAGAAGGATTGGATGGATGGAACTTAATGTACAATGCCCTTTCTCTGTAGCCATGTAGAGTATGTACATGCACAATTTAGTCCTCTACCTACTCCCAAAATAATAAACCGGCAGACAAAAAAAAATGATGATAAGTAATGATGTGAGATTGTCTTCCTCAATGTCTTCCTGGTTTTGGGGTTGCCATTTTTTATGATAAATCAAATTGCATCATTTTACAGTTATAAGTTACGGTATCTTTTAATAGTTAGATATGTCTCAGCGTTCCTGTCTTTAGTAATATAAAGGCTTTCCCTGTGGATCCAGTGCAGCTTTTACCCAAACTGCCATATGAGGAATACACTGTGAAACACATTTATTTGTTCCAACTGTTAAAGTTTAAAGGCAGTAAAGGATTCACTGTACATTATGTCGTATTTTATTTATGCTTTTATACTATTTTTTTTTTAAACATGCTTCTTTAACAATGCCTGCATTATGATCACATTATAGACAGTTTCATTTCCGGTCTGTGTTTGGTTTTTCTATTTAATTTATGTTAATATTAATTTATATTCATATTTTATTGTATATTAATTGTTTTAAATTACATTAAAACTACTCAACAGCTATTGATTATTTGCTGAGGTCTACCTGAAGTTAAGTTTGGGCCACATAACGTTTATGTTGTTTCCGCTGAAAACATCTATTTTCAACTTCCTGTCACACATTTACAGAATGTTATGAAAGTAAGATCAGTGTTTATGCACTTTCAATATAATTGACTCTTTTAAGATACAAATGCTATCGGCAAAGGTCGAAGAATATCAAAGCTTTAGGCTAATCATTTACAATAATCCTTGATTCTCTACTGGCAATAACAAAATACCCTTGCTTATATGTTTGGAATATTATACAGTGTGACATTGCATTCTTGGAAACTGCAGTCTGAATCATATGGGATTGAATCATATTGAACAAGGACTGAATGAATCAATCATAAGGGATATTTAGTCAGATGCTTCCAGCTCAACACTCATAATTTTAAATTCCAAAGGTTTTCAGGTCTGACTAATGGGATTGCCATGGGATCACTATAGATTGTCTATATCAGCAAGAGTAATTTCCAGCTTCAAGGACATTCCGCACCATAAACGCAAATGAGAGCTTTGTGGTACGTGACACATGGCATGATAGCGGGCCCATAAAAGTGCCTTTTTTTTACCCATTTGCAATGTCATCACAAACTTTGTGTCCAAGCATAACTAGTCTGATGAATCATATTTTATCAAAGATAACTAAATACAGCAAACTGCTTTGCTTTTATGTTACTGATTAAAATCATGAAAATTATTTAAACTATTAAAAAAAAAAAAAGTGATACTGCATTCATTTTTTTATCAGTATTCTAAAAAGACTTTTAGAAATTCACAAAGATGCAAGCGTCTCATTTTGACTGTATCGAAACTCAGATTGCATTAATTCAAAATGCTCACAATGAACAGCACAGATCATAATGTGTAGCAAGAAACAAAACAACAGGCAACATGGACACAAATGTATGAAATTCTCATTAAGGGGGCAGGTGTACAGAATGTTAAAATGAAACATGCAGTAAATATGGTAGGAAACAGATACAGTTTTGTCCTGAGGTACATTTATTTTCATTTGTAATCACCTCTGACTAAACACGCAGCGGCACCCATCCGTTTGCAGAATCTCACATCTGGTGAGCTAAGCGGGATAAGCTAAGTCAAGCCCACGGCAGTCTTTCGTGAGACCTATTGTTTGTGACTGCCCCATCTGCTCAAATTCACCAGTATCAAGCACAAGAGCAGATGAGTGGGCTTCCACGGGGACCCCTGCTGTAACATCACAGAAGGAATGTTTCATTAGAAGAACCAAATCAAAACCCCTCTTCAACCAAAAATGAGATGTGTCTCAGAAAACAGTTTTAATTTGCTCAAGTTCATGATGAGAAATAAAAGAAATCAATTATTACGCTTGTTGACTAAATTTTCATCATCTTTTCAATGGCATCTGAATGTAATTTTCACAGTCATTTGACTCTCCGTATAAAGTGATAGTTCACCCAAAAATAAATATTATGTCATCAATTACTCGTCCTCTTGTCATTTCAAAGCTGCATGACTTTCTGTCTTCCGCGGAACACAAAAGAAGATATTTTGAAGAATGTTGGTAACTGGCACCCATTGACTTGCATTGGTTTTGTGTCCATATAATGGAAGTAAATGGGTGCTGGTGCTGTTCGCTACCAACTTTTTTCAAAATATCTTATTTTGTGTTCTGTGGAAGAAAGAAAGTCATACAAAATTGAAATGACAAGAGGGTGAGTAAATGATGAGAGAATTTTCATTTTTGGATGAACTACGTATCTATATAATTACAATGTAATAAAATAGTTTTTCACAACATTGTTAAACATATTTTGCATATGTAAAGGTGTTTCTTCAACTGTGGGCACATTTTTAATAACTTTTATGCAAAAGTTTCTTACCATTAACAATTTCAGCAACACTCGTTTTAAAAGTCAAATATTTAATGTGTGCAAATAATGTTTTTTAAAGGTTACTAAAATAAAATAAATACAATTGTTAATGAAAGTAAACTTGAGGAAATATGAGACGTTTAAGAAAATGAAGTAAATTCAAGTAATTATGGCTTATTTTTATATATTACTTTCAATCAAGCTGTAATTCTTTCAAATAGTGTAAAACTATTATTTAATTGTGTATTTTAGAAACATAATATCCCAGCTAGTGACGCATGTACAGTACATCCATGCTTTTCTTAAACTCCACAGGGACAAATACGGAGTTGAAGAAACACTCTTTCATTTATGTAAGATAGATATCGCAGCTCTGCATTGCTTCCCATTATAGCTATTTCCTTTAAAAACAATAGGCACTAACTTCATGGCATCTGCAATTGGCCGCAGTGTCCCTGAAGACTGTAACACAACAACCAGCCTCCAAACGACACAAAAAACATTCCGATCTCTCAGCTGCATGTCACCAGTTCTTGAATTGCACCGCTGTGGTCTAACCATTTCAGTGGCTGTGACAGACTAATATGCAACTCAAGCTTTCAATAAAAAGGCGATGACAGCCATATTAGGTGAATGAGAATTTGAAGAAAACGAGTGAGTCCAGCAGGTGTTCCTTTAGCTGCTTATCAGTTTAGAGGGAGATCTTTGTTTCTCTGGTTTAAGTGAAATGTATATTTATTAACAAATACAAATGAATATATATATGGTGTATATATATATATATATATATAAATGGATTTTTCTAGATATCATCACACAAGTGTTTGGTTGATGTAAACCGGTCCTTTGAACAAGAAAGCAAACCGCCACACCATTACGACCAAAAATGAAGGGTTTATTCTGATGTCATGATATAAGTCATCTTGACAGGAGTAAGAAAACACATTTCTGCCAAGCATTCCACTGTGTTGGTTTTTGTTACAGCTGCCAATGCACATTTACCCTCCTTGTAGGCTGTGCTTGAAATAGGCTTATCTTTGAGGGGCCTGATCAGTTGACAATAGCCCATTTAGATGTTAAAGCTGAGTGCTGCTCTTCTCATTTCTACAAAAGATAATTATTCCTTCAAATAAGTTACTTCAAGGTTCCTTTTAGCGCTTCTGTAAAAAGTGGAATAATAAGGCTTTGAGTTATGAGGGAAAGTGAGATTTTGAAGATACAACCCACAATAGACAAAGAAGCACATGCCCGAAACGGTCGGGCTGGGAGCACCATGAAACAAAGAGAACGAGGGTCTGCTGGAGAAAAGCAGATTTATGTTTGAATGATTGGGACGTCATAAAGAGAAAGTGCCTTTGGTGTATTGATAAGCTGCTCTTTTTAGCGCTTGAAAGTCTTGGGAGAAAGGTGTTATCTAAAGACTGTCAGAATGCACTCTGGAGTCCTGCTGATAGCTTTTGTCATAGCTGAATAAATCGAGACTAACAAGGCCAAGAGTGGATTAGGCACAGAGGATTAAATAGTTTGTTGCTTGGGTTGAACTACTGATTAAAGTTTCCAATTGCAAACACACACAAAATGCAAAATTTGGCTACTTGTTTAGTCAGCAAACATTGTTGCGCTAATGACGGGGTTACAGCTAGCCGTATACTAATGGACGAACGACTCTGTCGTCGATTGAACGCTAACAAATGCACAGTCAGAGAAGCTTAAAAGCTTGTTATTATCAACAATACTATGAGCTGGAAATGCACAGCAAGCGGTCGTAACAATTGATGCGCCATCTTCGAAAGCGAGAGGGCCGTAAGGGAGGCGAGACTACGAGACGCGAACAATAAAGACACTGACAAACAATGCAACGCAGAGGAAGACGAAACCACCGCCAATACAAATGATGCTAAACATTCTATGCCACACATCTCGTAAGGTTACCTCAGCGTGTGTAAGAACAACTTTTTAGTCGTTCCTAAATGCAGACTATCCTGAATGTCTCTCAACGGATCGGGTCTTGCGTTATGCAGTCTGCAGCATGCCCGGCCGCCATCTTTAAGTACAATTTGGTTTAGTTGACGATGGTCCTCCGTCCATCTTTCTTTATCCTTGCGTTTTCCACCCAGCCCCCTCTCGGTTACGAAGGGTCTTCTTTGGACATCATATGCTGTGATATCGACAGGCTCACGGACCGCTTGGTAGGGATTCGCCGTGGACGTGGAGCCCGTGCTGCTGTGCTTAACCAAATCGTGGATTCTCTGACCATACTTGATTGGCTCAAAATATATCTGCCGAGGACAAATATTCATCCCAGATCTGAGGCCTTTGATCTGATGAAGGCCCGATTTGAAAGCCCCCTCCAAAGAGCCCTTTAAAGACAGCGTTCCCTCAGATGTTCCAAGTAATGAGATTTAGAGTGCTATGATTAATCTAGGCCAGTTTCATACAGACACACATGCAAACACAAAAGATGCGGACATATGCATACTCAGAGCGATCGAATGAACTTTGCGGACCAATTCCTCCCAATTTCAAATTAACAGGAAAACGTACGAAAACCGAACAAGAGCCCAGCTGGAGTTCTTTGATCGCGGTTTGGAAAAATTGATCTGAAGAGTCTTCGACAATGATATTGAAAACAACGGCCGTGCTGTTTTTTCTCGCTTTTATTTTCCCGACGCCCTGGACTATCATCCCGGATTTAGCAGGCTCCAAAATTATCAGCGTTTATTTTTACTGTTACGCGTTAACGCTAATCTTCTTGACCACCATCTCCGACACATTTCACGGAGTAGTCTACAAGAACAATAATGTGAGTGAAGTCTCAAAATGGTTGATGCTCTCACCTGCCTCTCCTGCTGGGTGTCTCCTCCGCTGTGATTTCTGCCGTCCGCCATGACTGGGCGCAGTCGACTACTTGCCACCCCAGAGTACTTTCTTATACTCATGAATCTCTTTCTGTTTCTTACTACTGTGTTGCTGAAAGATGTGCATCTTTACTTTATGTTGCAGCTTCAGCTCTGCAAGCTGATTGGTGGACGCAAGGACCAGATGATAGACCTCAGAACCCTATTGTAGCTATGGCAACAGACCCCACAGGCATGAGTGATTTGCTCCTAATTGCAAAGTAAACATAAGAAATGGAACTGAATATTATCACAAAGCATGACGAACCTGGGGTTGACGAATACGAAAACGCGATAAGCTCAAAAGGCAAAAACAAAGCTCAGCACTGTCCGACACGCTGCCCGTTCGAAGCAGGATGAAAGGGGAAGCACAAAGACCATAGAGTAGCCGTCCTTTTCAAACAGCTATGCACAGTTTCAGTGTTTAATGTGCATGATCGATTATCTTTGTATGTATGTAATTCACGAGAAAAACAACAATGTTAAAAAAACAATGTCAATTTTTCTCTGAAATAAACACAGCGAGATGAGAAACAAAATCGATGTAGGCAGATGAGAGTGGCGGAAAGGAAAACGTTAAGACAGAGAAAGATGATATTGCCTTTGTTGGGTAATGTTATCAGCTGCTTACCTTTCATTTGGATTTCACACTTGCTTGTCTAGTAGCAGCCAGGGTCAGACCCAGCAAACCCTTTCCACAATGACCGATTTTCCATTCAAACCATCCTGGCGAGGATCCTCGGTATTGCCTGCCACTTGCATTTGCATTGGCGCCGCCACTCTCAAACAAATTTACCACACGCACTTCGACTTGTTTTCAGGACTTCTTATCGTGCTGGCTTTGGGGTCGCGTCGGGCTGCAGCCGATTGTTATTGAAAAGACAGTTCTGATTCCGCACACTGCGCCTTCAAGAACAGCTATGTGACTACTGAGAAAAGAAAGTCACAACAAAATAGCAGCTGGCTATTAGTCTCAGTGGCCCCTGAGCACAGTGCACAGACTCATATGTTGGGGGACTCGGGTGGGGGGATCTTGACTGAGGGAGGGAATCTTGCGTTATGTTACATTTAAAAACATAATTATTGGTTTACGATACAATTTAACGTTAATTACTACTTATTATTATTTGTTATAAATATTTTAAGCAACTTTCTAAAGGGACAAAAATGAAGAAAGCAATAAAATAAATAAAAAAATAAAAGTGCATCAAAATATAAGTGTTTATGAATAGTTGTGAATGAATCTCAGGTCCTTACTTACCGTTAATTTTAAAAGTTTAACATCCAAACGTATGCTATTCTTATAATATTCTTCTTACCTCCCTCAGAGTGTTTTTGGGGTACAATTTGCAAACAATGGCACACTAAGACAGTAATGCAATACTATGTAATTTAATCTAGTACATTGACTAAATTTGATTTTGTTTATAAAAATTATTCTGGTCATCAAAAAAATGCCCACTGTATAGTCCTTTCCCTGAACTGAATTTCACTAAAATAAGCAGCAACATTTGTTATGTCCATACTCACTTGAAATAGGCTGCATGTGTAGAATTATTAAGTCCATATTAAGACCAAATATTTTCACTGCAGTATAAATATAGTTGCAATCGGACATAACATCAATGATAAAAGATGGACGGTGGTTTTTCTTTAGTCTTGTGTAAAACAACAATGAGAACATTATTGAAGCACTGACCACCACCTACAGAGCAATTCTGCTGAACATGGCACAGAAGCCAAGACGCCAGAGGAAATTCAATATACTTTTGTTTAGCTCATAAACAAGAAATAACTTCCATACTGTTGCAAAGGTCATATGTATAGGTCATTATACAGCAGCCTGATGTATTATTCATAGAGAATTCTCCTCTGAATAATACAGTAGATTCAACCATTTCACTGCCATCAACACATGATCTCAAAATCATGTTGATTGTGAGACTGAATGAATGTAATCTATTTGATTAAAGCTGAAATGTGTAATTGCAAACAATACGACCATTTCCAAATAGGTTTCCTTGAGACTCCCCATCTCTCTCATTGGTGGGACAAACAAGTCCTGTCCCAAACTCACATCAGTGCTTGAGCAAATGTGAGGGTGGGGATGCTCCAATAAACACAGCAATGTTTTCAGGGGAATAGGCCTACACGTGGCTTATTAGTGGCCTTTGCGAGCCAAATAATCGTATTTTTGACGTGAATAAATAGGACTTTTATTTTGGTGTTCATTTTTTCCTCCCGCTATTTGGTCATCACTAGAGATAGGAAAAAATCGATATGGCGGTTTATCGCGACATTTCAGCCCGCGAGACGTTATCGATACTCTGGCACAAAGTATCGATTTTTTTTCAAATACAAAAGATCTAAATTCATACCTACACTGTGCTTACCAGAACGGCAGTACCCACATATTTCTTGTGGTGACGCTCCCAGATTACAGATGGTCAAATGAACGGAAATTGTAATCACAGCGGGGAAGAAATACGAGCATAATGGCGGACCAACAACAAATTAGAGATGCGCCAGCGTCTTTTAAATCAAAAGTTTGGGCGCACTTTGGATTTCGTAGTGAATGTAAATAAGTAGGCGTGGTTAACTCGCGCTCTGCAAGTTGGGAATACTCTTTTGACCTTCTTTCAGTCTGTAGTTTCGTGATTCGCTCCAGTCCGGCGCTTTCTCTCTCACCCGCAGTGCTCGTTGTAACGCAACGTAAGGGGGCCTTGTGCAACGAGGGAAGAAAAGTTAACGTTGCCAGGAAAAATATGAAAAAGAAACAATGCTGTTTTACTTTCCACGGGTTTATTAAGTCCTCACATCGTCTGCTCGTCAGCATACATGCGGGCTGAGCGACAAAACACAAAACATCCTCACGTTGGTAAACAAAAGAAAAAGGATAGAAGTCGGCAGAGCGGTTCTCTCGTCTTCCCCCCCACTGCTTCTCTACCACCCGCCACACGCATGCGCCGTGTCCTCCCTACCGTAACTGCTCTAAGTGGCCGTTACATCGTGCATATTTTTTAATCTGCGCGTGCATATTAAAAAAGCTCATTCTCACGTATTTCAGAAGTCAGATTGTTTTGTAAAGCTTTAATAGTTTTTATAAAGCTCAACTTTAGGCGAGCCGAGGCGAAACTTGGGTTGAAATGCGCGATGATCCTCATAGCGCGAGCGCTTTGACGTGACGCGCCGCAAACCCCCGTTTTGGGAGACGCGTGTGGAGTCACCAGAGACTCACAGTCCAAAGACAAGCGCAAGAATAAACAAACATAAAGACAGAGAGTCGCCACACACTAAAAATGCTCATCTAATAGATCATTTTTCCCTTCATTTACAGAAGTTGTGATGTATTGTTATAGAATTGCCAAGCGATATACCGTTTATCGCAGAATCGACGCATTGTGATATTACCGATACCGTGAGCCCTGTATCGCGTACCGAATCGTATCGGGAGGTACCCTGCGATTCCCACCCCTAGTGATCACAGTATCCTTTGTCGTCATTGTTGTTATCCAAAAGTAATCGAAAATAGCTTTAAATGTCCTGAAACGTAATAATCTTAGCATTCATTGCTAAATAAGTCAAATAAAATATCTCCAAAACGGTGCCAAGTGTCACAGATGTGGCTATGCTCTGAAGCTTTAACCATTCCTGTCACTATGGAAGTGGCGATCGACATGTCGTTTTCTAAATTAAAACTAATTTAAACTTGTCTGTGTGTGAGAAGTGTAATATATGAGCCAGAGAGACTTTCGGAACTTGCCATTCTCAGCATTGAAAGCCAGCACACGCTTTATGGCAAGCTCACACTACGTGACTTTTGGCTGGATTTTGCTGTCGTGGACAGATTTCCAAGGTCTGCGACAAAACCTTCAGATCGCGACCAATTCGGTGCTCGTTTCGCTCGTCTCGTTTAAGTATAAGCAGGTGTGCAACGTGATCCGGACCCGTCTCGAGCTATCCCAGACGCTACGATATTTTCAAACCTGTTTGATATTATCGCCAAGTGATTTCGTTGTGTGTGACACTGTGGAACTAATTCAGCCAATCACAGCGCAGAAGGTTTTGCGTCAAATTAATGCGTGGGGGAATTAAAAACTGCTGGCATGTATTCATTAACATTACAGAGCGTGTTAAATGTCTAGTATAACAGACATAAAGCTATTTTAAACTATCCTAAAGCAACAAGTCTGTAGAATGGATAGAAAACACTTCAATGTTTCACGCTCAATTCCAGTGGATGGAGAAGTGTTCACAATGTGGGAGGTGTTTTCGCTGTTGGTCCTTGACCAAAGTCTTGTTGTTAGCGCACTTTGTCTGTGTTGTTGCGTGCTGCTACAAAAAGAAGATGAAGGATGACAAGAAACCTTGTTGTGTAGTGTAAGCGCCATAGCAATTCAAGTAGTCTCACAGTCCCGTAGTGTCGGCTCTGCTTAAGGTGGCACAGCACTAGATATAATTTTATTGCAACTCATATATTGTTGTATTTACTGAATGTCTTCACAGTAAATAAAAAAGAATATTAAAACTTTTTGTAAAAAAAATACACTTACTGACACTTGTCACGGTGCTCGGGGTGAGACACGGAGACAAGGACAGAGGACCCAAGTGCAGACAGCGGGTAAGGGGTTAACAAGACAGACTTTAATAATAATTAAAAAATACAAAACAAAGACCCACGTGGGGACCATAACAAAACATAGCAACACGGACAGGGACTAACTAGACTAGAAATAATAACATTAGACATGACCACTGTAAACTAGCCTAACTACACAACAAGAACTCACCACGAAGACAAACACGACGCAACAGCACGATGATCCAGCACAAGACAGAAAACACAGGGACCTTATAAAGGGGACAAATCAAGAGGAAGCAGGTGCGGGGCATGAACTAATTAACAAACAATAACGAAGAGACGAAAGGGCGGGAACAGAGACGCCACACCGGAGAGTGGAAGACCAACAGGGACAAAACGTCACTCTCCACATAAAACAAGAGGTTCTATCATGGTTCTGCCACTAGGTCAAGAAAAGCAAGACAAGGTGGGGCAGGACCATGACAGACACTATCACCTGAAAGAGTCTACTGGCTCCACTGGACCTATTTTTTCTGTTCTACCTATTAGCACACTTGGACCCCTACCACTACCATCACTTGCACATATCCTGAATTTGAAATTATTCATAATTGCGATGATAGTGTTTGTAATGCTTTTGACAGAAAATTGACAGAATAAATAAGAGGGTTTGGTTGAAGTCATGACAACGGTTGTTATGCTTCTGTCAGCTGGCTTTCTGATTGGGTATCGTTTTGTGTCAATCAACAGAGTTCTTGTGCGTTTGTCCTCAGGGTTTCCCCCACACAGCAGGATTTCTGATCATAATATTCAACATGATGAATATTTACGATTCACCATCGGGGCGGCTCCGATGTTCTGATCAGATTCATTCACTCTTAACACACACCACAGGAAAATCTGATAAAATAATCTTTAGAGCTGTTTAAGATCATCGGGACTTTACCTCGGATTGTCGGGGAGAAATCGACACGATTATCTTGTGGTGAGGCCCCGGCATAAGTTACGCGATTTTTAAATGCATTAATTCCACTGATTTGATTATTTACATTTAGTCATTTAGCAGACGCTTTTATCCAAAGCGACTTACAAAGAGTTTAGGGAGCAATAAGCGATATGTCATAAAGGAGCAATAATACAGTGCCAATACAAAGTTACTAGTTTCAACAAAAGCTAGACCACTACCTGTTGAGAGAAAGAGAGAGGGTTAGTGGGTTTTCTTTTTTCATTTGTCTGTAAAGTATTCACAGAAGAGATGGGTTTTAAGTAGTTTTTTGAATGTTGTGAGAGATGTGGTTGACCAGACCGAGTTAGGAAGAATGTTCCACCAGGAAGGAGTTGTGAAGAAGAATGAGCGGGAAAGCGATTTACTGCCCTTTTGAGAAGGCAATACAAGACGCCGCTGGTTTGCTGAACGCAGGGTTCTTGATGGGGTGTAGGGGTGTAGGAGGGTGTGAAAGTATGCCGGTGCAGATCCAGTGATAGTCCTGTAGCCAAGCATTAGTGACTCGAATCTGATACGGGCTTCAACCGGTAGTCAGTGGAGAGGGATGAAGAGGGGTGTCACATGGAAGATGAGGCGTGCCGCAAGCCCGCAACTCCTTGTCCAAGCCCTGGTAATGATTATATGGTAAAAGGGCCCGCCTCCACAATTGCGGGAGGGCCACGGCAGTTTGCTTTACGCCACTGACCTTTGCATCTTAACTAGAAATAGTTTTAATCATTTTAATATTGAATTAATATTGCACATTGAACACTGAATTGAATGAAACCTTTCAACTTTAACAAAATGTTTGCGTTAATAGTAGTCGTCGTAGTAATTCAAACAATTGTTTCCAGTTCACATTTTAGTCAATGATATAACTGATTAAATAGATAAAAGCATACAAAGGTGTAAATTTATACTGAGGTGTCAATTTCAAAAACTGAAACTGACTGGAAATGTCAAGAGGAGGCGCTTGAAACATTCAGCAAAAACAGAGAGGAATATCCCCAGGGTTTGAAGGTGTGTCAAAAGAGTATCCAGTTTCTTGCTGTTGAAAAAAGGGTGCCTTGCAATTCATATGACTTTAATGTTACATCTCCAGAATAGAGAGCCAACCTGATCATACCCACATTGGCACTACATTAAACAAAATCATACCTAGATTGACTGAACAGCTTCCACAAAGCAAGCCCCTAAATTCCACTCAAAAATGATGACGGTTCATGATAAATCAACAGAATCATCAGTTCTGGGTCTTTTGTTATCCGCAGTGAGGAGCGTATATGTCTCATGATGAAATCAGTTTTCCTTTGTAATGCAGACGGCCTTTCATTTTATCCTCAGGATCATCTATCAGAGTTGCTTTTACACGAGCTGTACCGAGAAAGACTTTTCTCACCTCAAACAGCGAACCGCTTCACCTACCATAATTCACAGCTGGAAGACATTCTCAGAATTCCCTGTTCTCACAAAGAGGGTTTGAACAGATGTTTTAAGTTGACTATTGCATGAATAAAAATGCTTCATTAGGAGCACGTTGAGACCCAGGGATGGTCATGAGATTGTGGTGCTGCATTGATTTAAGATCAATGGAGACCAAAGGTGTTCAGAACACCGAATCAATTCTGCATAATATTAAGACTCAACACCTCAAAGCTTTCTCCATCCCCCCAGTGACACAAACTGACTTCTGGCATTGAGAAGACAGCTAAAACATTGTAGGTTGATTGAAGTAAACACTAAAAATCTAAATTCACCTCACGTAATATTATGTAAAGCGTGCACGATTCTGGTTTTCAAATACATTGTTCTGAATTTTCACATTTGCATTTGTCATGCATATAAAGTGCTCACAATGCTGTTTTATAGCAATTGTATTATTGTAATATGAAAGTATTTATCCCGCCATAAAAATTACATATTTAATATTGCCAGGTGGTAAATATATCTGAAATACTAAAATATTATTCAATACCGACAAAGAAAAGAAACACCTTTTTTCAGCATTGTGTCATTACCATATTGAACCATTATCCCTAATAAATCTTACATTTCCCACTTTAACATGAAACTTTCTCTTTGTTTTTAAAAAGCCTGGGCAAAGGTAACACTCACATAAAAGTAGATATGACAGTGTGCTTTAAAAAAATATCACCTACAGAGCATTATTCAAAGTATGCTCCCTGCCTGTACAGCACCTTTCCTGTTCGCTCCCCAAATCTCAGTCAAGAGCTCGGCCTGCTCAGGTTTCAGCAACAAAAATGAGCTCTTCTCGCTCCCACCCCCATCTTTGTACTTCTCCCCCCTCCCACCTCTAGCTGTCTCTCCCAGAGACTCTTGTTTATTCCTCCCCTCAGGCTGTAAGATTGGAGCCCGGGCCTGCCATGAAAGAGTGCACACAAAACAAGGGAAGATTAAAGGACACAGAGATATAAGGAGTGCATCTGACCAAACCATCTGTGCTACTCAAAACCATTTTTTACCCTACGATTACATGCAGAGGTGTAGGAACCACACCATAAACAATAGGAAGAGGAAACATAAATACAATTGGATATGGATCATAATACCTTTTATAATAATATCACAAAACTATAATTAATATTAAGGTAAATTCATTATGGTTAGAGGTCCTCTCTCTCTTAAGCATTGATACAATCCATTTGAACGGATGAACAACGAAGTTGTTAAAGGGATAGGTCACCCAAAAATAAAAAAATGGTCATTATTTCTTCACACTCTATCTTCTGTGGAACACAAATGAAGGTATTCTGAGAAATGGTTTTGTGTCCATACAATGCAGTCAATGTCAAACCAAATCTTGAACTAATTGTTTTCCTAGAATTGAAAAGTTGCAAAAAAAGTTGCAGAACCTAAAGTCAGACAATTAAAGACATAATTCACCAAAAAATAACAATTCTCTCATAAGCTACTCACTCTTATGCCATCTCAGACAGATGTGTTTTTCTTTCTTAAGGAACTAGTTGTCATGTGATACGACATGCAAGAACCAATGAGATTTTAAATGATCACTGCATCATATTTGCCTAAAACATTATTTTAAAACACAAACGTGTGTTGGGTTTTATGGTTTTAAGAGGACTTTCCATAGATGTAATGATTTTTATACTGTGCAAACAGTATATTTTATTGTATGCCCTAACCATCACCCTGTATCTAAAACTAACCCTCACAGAATACTGCATTTTTATATGTTCAGGCAGGGGCGTAGCTACATGGTGGCAATGGGTGGCCACAGCTACCCCTGAATGATGGATGGCCACCTATCTGGCCACCTCTGTTGTGCGAAGCAGTTTTAAGATGTGTGTCGGAGTTTACGGAGTGCTGCGCAGTTCATTTAGCGTATGCACTGAAAGTAACGCGAGAACATTACTCTCGCGTTAATATGATGTCATATGCTGATGCACTGACGCAAACAGTCTGAGCGCTATAGCTGAACAGCTGCTAACCGCTTCGTGACAGTGTATTGTCTGTGTACCATGGAAGTTCATCGCGAGCAGAAGGATCAGGTCAGTAAAATCAGTCTTGTTTAACTGGATTTCATTCATTAATTACATTTTCGCGAAAGTTTAAATTGGGGTACTGCAATGTTTATTTTCTATAGAAAATGCTAACTTACTGCAAATGATAGCTAGCAAATTATTTTAAAATAATGTTAGCACATGAAAGCATTGCAAATAAATTGTTTACTTTACGTTCTTTGTGTATGTTTTTGACCAGCAAACTGTGTAATGAAGAATTGGTGTAAATTACAGTAGAAGTTAAAGAATTTCTGTCTGTAAGGATTTTTTGGTCACCCTAATAAAATCACTGGGTCTTACCTGGCCACCTCTAAAAAAAAGTTCTGGCTACGCCCGTGTTCAGGTAAGCATCATTTAGTTTTAAAATAAGATGTTTTCCTCACAGGGTCCAAGGTGAAACATTACTGGTATTACTATCTTTGTGGGGGACATTTGATTATTTTTTTAGATTATGTACAGTTTGTGGTTTTTAACCACAACAAAAAATCATACATCTTGGGTGGCGTGAGGGTGAGTAAATTATGAGAAATCCCTTTAAGAACAGGACGCAACAAGATCATGAATTTAAGAGAGCAACAGCCTCCCATAGTGGCTTACAAGAATATGACACAACAACCCAGTGAGAGTATCGTCTGCATAAAGATGAACAGACTGCGACTGAGGAATGCTAGATTGTATATTCAGCTAAAACGATGGGTAATATTTGTATTTAATATGATGATACAAATGACCATATATGCAAAGCAAGCTTAAAATTCCCCGTGAAGACACAACCAACTCTAAAGTACCGTTAACCAACAGTTTGATGCTGTGCTAACCAGGGATCCATTAACTCGATACTTACACTTCGTCAAGCTCGATTTGCTAGTTTGTACCTCTAAAGAATCGCGTCATGTAGTACCACTTAATAGATATATTTTTTTTACAGGAATCACGCATTCCAGAGCGCAGGCGCGGTGGCCAAGTGGTAAGGCGTCGGTCTCGTAAACCGAAGATCGCGGGTTCGAACCCCGTCCGTGCCTTTTAAACACGTTGCGCTCTGGCGTTCACTCCAAACACAGATGTCAAGCAAAGAGATCGATCATACAACGCAAAAGCATCGACTTGTATAGGTATACAGTCAAGTTAAATGAACACTGAGCAGTAGTCAAGCTAGTCGAGGTTCAGATATCAGTCGTAGTGATGTATAGCTGACTGGACTTCTTTATAAATAAATGTATTAATGATGTGGAATGTTGCCGTAATAATTGACGATAAAGTATAACCAAACCTCAACCGTAACAGTTATGAACGCATTACGTGTTGTGTTGTGTGTCTCAAAATTAATTGTCATCCCAGTAACAACAGTGTTATAAGCACTGCCGCAGTCTCGCCAACAGGGTGCGGCAAAGAGCAACAAATCAGTTCTGCAATGCTACAGGTTTGATTGCAGATTTATAATTCATATTTCACAATTTAATGCATTTATATACGTTTGATTGACACCGTCTCTGTCACATTTGCGAACAAATATACTCGGTCAGTGGCACCGTATACGTACAAATAAAAGTTTTACATGTACACCAATATAACACCAACGTCAAATTATTTGGGCAGATAAACTCATTCTAAATGTTTGGCTGCTAATATACAACATTATCCATTATATTTAGCTGACCAAATAAACTCGGTCATTTCAGCTCGGGGTTTCTAAGAACGTCCCTTCCTAGTTTCTATATTTGGAGATGACTTCTAGGAAAACAGAAACTGCCAGCTACCCTATCCAGTTCCACGTGTTAAACTTTGCTCCCTTTTAAAGCAAAATAAAAGCATTGGTCAGCGTCGCCCCAGCATATTCCGACGTGAGCGATTTTACATATTGCCACCCATCGACGATCGTTGATAGACGCAAGAATGTCAGCGCGGAATTTAGCGCGCAATTGGCGTGCGTTGCTGAAAATGGGATCTCCCCCTGCGCGGCCCCCGCTTACCCAGTAGCGTGACCATGAAGCAATGCATGAGCAGAGAGATCTTAACATGCACTGAGTCAGTCTGCTCCTCCAGACGCTTGCTGATCTCACCACCGGGAGCACGTATATATAGCGTGCACTTACAGAAACGATGTCTGATTCAAATCGACCAGGTGTTTCTAATAACCACACAGCGCTTAACGCATTCGAGGTAAGTTTAAAGCGATGATACATCGATATGCGTTCGCGCGTTTTCTTTATCCGAGTCAGTCGGCAGGTGTGATCAGAATTCGCGCAACGTGCAGAATACTTATTAATTCTGTTGATGATGTCATAATAGACATCTAACCGTTAGAGTGGGAAATTAAATAATGATTTAAATGGAAAGGATGAGGATGAATTATGTGACGTGTCTTTGAGGGCAACGTTGATATTTTAGGCGCGTTATGCCACACGTTATATTTTTCGCGGATGTTGCTTCCCGACAGAGGCAGACAGATTGTGTCTGAGAGAGTACCTGAACTCTCTGGGGAGCCGAACACACTGTCTGGGACCCAATGGACGATCAGTCGTCTGCAAACAAAAAGCGTTTAATAGGGCGGCTTCGATCTTAAAGCCTTGGATGGATTCTTCAGATCGCGCGCTTGGACGGCAGGTTTGAACTTCGCGTGATAGCTTTTGTAGCCACTGTAATTATTCCATATGTTGGCGTGTTAGCCTTGACCGAAGAAGGTCACCTACTATGATTTATGATCTGAAGAAAGTAACAAAGAGAACGTGGAGCAAATGTCTGAGAAGCAAACCTGAAAAACATAAAATTAACAAGGTTGTGATTTCTTTAAGAAAACTTGAATTTATGGGACAGAAAGGTTCAGGAGTCGGATGTCGAATAAAGGAAATTATTAGTTACGTTTATGTTAAAAGCAGCCTTTAATATTGCAAAAAATCATCGTGATTTCAGTGGCGGGACTTTGGAGGCAAGATGAGTGTTGATCACGGTCCAACTGGCCCGCAAAGTCCCGCTTTTGGGATTCACTCTCACGGCATGACAGTTGTAAAAGTACATATTTCTGCATCTGTATCAACCACACGTAATCGGTATATTTAGACCATGTCATGCGCCTCCACTTGATGACAGCAGGGAGGGTTTTGAGTGTAAACCTGTCCCACAAATGTGTCTGATCTGAAGTAGCACGTTATTAAATGTAAATGTTACGCCGCAGGGAGAATGAGGGGCTTTTGGGGGCACTTGTGTTTCAGTTTCACCATCATAATGCCCCTAAAAATCCTTATTGCTCTTGCACTAATCACCATAGTGATCATAAGATTGTGCTCTTTCCCACCTCATAATGTTGTGAACGTGTAGGCTGCTGTTTTTACAGACAAACCTCGTTGGTTTGGTGCAGTTGTGTCTATTGACCGTTATGTTAATGCACTTTGTTCACAGCCATTAGCATTTCAGATCTGATGCAGACAGAATTTGTTTGTTCAGACTTATTTAAGATGCACCTATTATAAAACATGATGTGGACGTTGCTAATGGCACCACAGCAGTAGCACTTTCAGTGTAAAGTCTATATACCTGGAATAAAACATATTTTGGAAATATCACATATGTGCTTTGTGTGTACAGATATGTTGCACTTGTGCATTGTCCTGTCGTACTGAAGGCAGCTTACTCAATGCCTTAAGGATCTGCTGCATCTGCTCAAACATTCTTTCATTTAGCTAATGGTGGTAACAAAACTGTCTTATTTTCAATCTCCATTTTATGTCATACACAGTTTTAAATTCCTGACGAAACATGGGCCCCTGTCCCTGGCCCTGGCCAGACATGCACCAAAAGAAATTCTGCTGTAAAGCTAAATTCTCGTTTACTTTATCTCTTAATGAAGAATGCAGGTTAAAAATTGAGAAGTGTGACACCAGCTATTCAGCCATGCTTTAAGTGAAATTACAGCTGACAAGAGTCAAGATGTAACATACAGCCACTTTGTGTAGCTTTATAAACAAAAGGGGCAACACTTTAAAGGGATAGTTCACCAAAAATGAAATTTCTTTCATCCTTTACTCACTCTCATGTCATTTCAAACCTGTATGACTTTCTTTCTTCTGCACAACACAAAAGAAGATATTTTGAAGAATGTTGGTAACCAAACAACACTGCCCCCCCGCCCCATTGACTTCTATTGTATGGACACAAAACCACTGAGACATTTCTCAAAACATATTTTGTGTTGCACAGAACAGAGAGCCATACGGGTTTTGAATGACATGAGGGTGAATAAAAATAATGAGATTTTTAATTTTGGGGTGAACTTCCCCTTAAACCTGTCATATCCAAAAAGATGCTTTTATCCGAATCAGTTCACATACATTTAGAATATATATTTCATCAATCTATTCATTCCCTGGGTATATGAGCTAAGCGCTGAACCAATGAGACCATAAGCATTGCTAGCTACTAGTTGAGCTTCAGGAACATTTCAAAAACACAGTGGAAAAATAACAGAAAAAGTGACTTACAAAACATACAATGCCATGTTATTATAAGAACAAGGGGTCTATTGCTAGTTGAGGGAACAGGATGTGATTCCAAGAATGTCAAGAGTCTTATGCCACATGTAAGTAGTCGATAGTTCTGTTACAACTTGCCAAATTGCAACAACTGGGAATATGAAGTTGTGAACTTTCACATACTTGATGTCTATTTTTTTCTATTTTTCTAACAGAATTAACTATGTTTTAATTGTCTATGGTTTGTAACTAATATAATAAGATGACATTTGTAGATGTTTTGCACTGGCTCGCAGCTCTTTAAAGTCTCTGGGCACTGAGCTGGTTACTTGAGGAGGAATTAGCTGTGGCGCTTCCTCTCTGTTCTGTGGCTCTGTTTATGGCTCAGCTCATGGTAATAGGAGAAAGGGAGACTTTCAGCTGGGAAAGTAATTATTGACACCACACACAGCCAACAGTGAATCCTTCCTAACCAAACTTATTTAAAAAAACAAACTTGTGTTGCCTGTAGCCTTAATGTAATTATTTTTTTCTAATGGACACAGTTAACTTATCACAGTCGATTAGGTTAGTACTGACAGCAAAAAATAAAATGAGCATCGACGTCTTTTTAAACTAAAAACATTTAGCATTTCTTGCAAAATCACTTTATTACTGTTCCTTTGGACGTCATTAAAGCCTCTGAATCAGTTAAGAACCACTGGAACGTCATTCGTGCTGAGTCGGCAGTTCACATTAAGTGCATTTACACATACTTTAAACACCCACTGAAGTGCATTGAAATCTGCAGCTTTGTTTGATGCACTGACAATTTCCCCTGAAACAGGAAATTAGGGCGGGACGTACTGAGTGGCTCCTGCCCTCTTAAAATAGCCAATAATAAGAATGAACACTAGATTCTTTCGATTCAGCTTTTGATTGGTCAGAAAAATCTGATGAGTGGCTAAAGTGCAGAATAAATGATGTCATCAAATGTGATGTCATCACATTTTCGCTTCTTTGCTGAAGGAGATGTCGTATTTACAAAAAAACATAGAGCAGTTTGTCTGTTTAGCGCCTGTAGAAACAACATGGTGAATTCCATGCAAGGGGACCTGTGGTGTATGTAGATAGAAATAGCTCATTCTAAGATAATAAAAACATAACGCTTCATTATGTAAGGTCTTTATACACCTCTGAACACATAGTTATGCATATTGCATTGCATTTCTGTCAATAGATCCTCCAAAAAATTACACACAGCACCTTTAAGCAATGATTCAGCTTTTTAAAACGTATTGTAAACATTACAGTTACAATAAAATTGTATTTATATTATGATTGTATCTCAACCATGTTTATCAAGCTATAGCCTACAGCTCGATATCATTGGATTCGGCTTTGTGCTCCAAAACAGAGGTGAGGCAAGATATGTAAATATTTTTACCCACTGTGTTATGTATACTTGGACAGACAGATTAAACAGTTTGACTAGCCCAAACCATGTGGTGGTTTGATTGTAGCTCGATTGCAGCCGCCCATGTAAACATATTTATTAACAGTGTTATTGTCATGATTCTGCCTCATCATGTCATGTTTTTCTTGGTCTTGTGGCAGGATCATGGCAGAGCATCTTGTTTTGTGTGGAGAGAGAGACATGCCATTGTTTGTTTTGACATCTCATGCGCTGCGTCCCAAATCGCATACTCAATTTCAGTAGGTACTCAGTTTCAGTAGGTAGTACTCAATTTCAGTAGGTACGTACTCAACGGGGCAAAATGGGTATGTACTGTTTTCCGTGAATGGATGTAGTATGTATGCGATCAGCCGTTGTCCGCCATATTGATGATCTTCTTCTCCTTATTAATGTCGGGGAGCAAATTACGTTTGTGGTGCATATCCGCCACCTAATGTACTGGAGTGTACATGGGCAGCGACGAACCATGTGGCGTAATAACAAGCGCAACAATTAAAGTTATGAGAGACAGGTGCATTAACATCAGTAACGCTACAACTTTACCTTCCATGAGTTTTCCCAACATTTGAAACATGTTTGTAATGCCTTCACAAAGGAGACGTCAGGCAGCTGCTCGAGGATCTCGCCTTAGGAGAGCACTGCTGATTTTATTGTCAAGGAATATAAGTATTATTGCTTATAAATTAAATGTACCCTAGAAATGCATTGCTAGCCCACACCTACACTTGTGCACAATACTATTGATAAGTGGCGTGCTGACCAATACTTATTCATTTTTTTCCTGAAAATAATATATTGTATTAAAATAGGCTACTAAATGTAATTGTATTGCCATATGCCATCTATGCATTAATACAGACTAATACAAAAGTGTGAATGCATACGTTTTCAGTGAATCAATGACATAATGCATGAAGTAATGTAATATGTTTTATTTACAGGAAACTATAGAATAAACATGAATAAAAAATACGTAAATTTGATGTAAGAAAATAAATGCATTTAATAATTATTAATACATATACAAGTAAACATCACATAAATCAAAGCTTCATTTCAATTTATTGTTGTAACAAATAATCCTCTACAGGCGTTGAACCCCACACCCTACTGCCATCTCGTAGCGGATCACCTTCCCCACCTTCGTGATTTTAATGAGTGTGCTCACCTGTCCCTGTAGTCAAACAAGAGTCAAGTTACCTCTGTGATTTGTGCTCAATACTTCATTTAAATGTGGAGGTAGTTGCACATGTGTTAACTCGCTGTTTATTTTCCTGAATTCATCATCAGTACTAATGGACAAATAAAACATATACATTATGTTTAGTTACATAACTTCCATGTATCTATGCAAGCAGTGAACAATGCTTTGTACCACATGTTAACAGACGTAAGCTACATTGTTGTGATGTGTTGTGCTCATTTGCAATACTTTATCGAGAAAATGACAGGTCACATGTTACACAGACATTAAAAAGCGTCTGTAACATGCGTATGGTTTAAATATTTGTCACGTTAAGTCTACTTAGAAGACGCTTGTGTGCGTGGAGCACCCCTTTATGCTATACATATTAAAACACTGCATTTTCACAGCAAAATCAAACATGTACTAAACTATGTAGCATCTTACAGGTTAACTTTACGCTACAGCACTTTAACAAATGCGACTGCAACGCCAAGAGAAGCGTTGTTGGCTAGTAAAACTCACATTTGAAAACACCTGCCTGGCAGTTCTCCGCCATGCTCCTGTTTGAACTGATCAATTCCCGTGGGCTCACGGGATATAGTAATATCCCAAGTATCTGTAGCTGGGTGCTTCAGAATGTGGGCGTAACCAGTAAGCCATCCGGGAATTTCTCACCTACTCTTTTATGAATACTGAGGTTTGGGACATACTATATTGTTTTCACATACTATATATAGTAGGTAAGTAGGCGGTTTCGGACGCCACAGTAGTATACACACGTCCAAATCTCGCGAGAAATAGTGCACCAGGCGTAAATTTCTCGCCTACTGTTTTATGAATACTGATGTTTGGGACATACTACTCTTTCGCCTACTATATAGTATGACAGTATGCGGTTTGGGACGCAGCATTGGTCTCGTCTTTGTCCCCGCCCCCTCGTTTCCTCATTATTGCTTGTAAATGATGTCATGCCCTGCACCTGTTCCCCTCTTGATTTGATCCCTTTTTAATGCCCCTGTGTTTTCTGTCTTGTGCCGGTTCATTGGGATTGTATGGTGAGTTCCTGTGGCTTGTCAAGTGTTAACTTTAGGCTTGTTAAGTGTTAACTTTAGGCTTGTTAAGTGTTAACTTTAGGCTTGTTTAAGAGTCTGAGTCTGAGTCTGAGTCTGAGTCTGAGTCTGAGTCTGAGTCTGAGTCTGAGTCTGAGTCTGAGTCTGAGTCTGAGATTCCCCTGTTTTGTTATTTTACCCACTGTGGGTTTTTGGTTTTGTCTTAATTATTATTAAACGTCTTGTTAACCCCTTACCCGCTGTCTGCACCTGGGTCCTCTATCCTTGTCCCCTTGTCTCACCACTACGATCGTGACAGTTATATTAATTGCTTTACGTAGTTTAAAACCTGTGTATAATGTTTTCCAGAGTGTGTGTACAGTCCTTAAAATCTGTAGCAATTCCTGCTAACACGTGCTCTCCTTGCCCTTCATGTTTGCCCTTGCTTTGTTTAATGTACACAAATGAAGGTTGAACTTGTCAGTTACAGTTAATAATGCAGGTTATGTTGCTAAATATCACTCCCTACTGTCAGTTTCTGTTAGCAAGGAAAAACTGTTACTCCTTTACAATATTTTAAAGACTAAGCAGACTAAAAGATCTTGTCATTACCACGAGTCACCAAATCACGGGTCTAAATGGAAATCTGTGGAAGTGAACGTTTTGAGAAATGCACACACGGACAAACGCACTGAGAACTGACAGTTTGTGCGTTCTGAGCATCATTCAGTTAATATTTTTATTATAAACTTATCTTTAACCCTCAGGAAATAAACTTGTTAAGAAATAAGTTGAGAATGCACTTATTGCTGTTTAAACACTGCTGTAAACAACCAAATCATCAGTATGACTCACAGCAGGCTTGTAAAAAGCCATTTTTATTCTTTAGTTTAGCTCATATAGTCCCGCACTGGATAGACCCTCTGTAAGTATGTAGTTGTGTTAAAACGCCAAAATTAGAAACGTAATTCATTCTTATATCAATTACTTTTAATAAACGGGAAGAAACACTGAATTTGCAGGGTCAGAAAAATCACAATAACACTAAATTGTTTTACAGTGCTTGTAATTGCTGGTTTGTAGAGACACCATCACCTGCAGTGCGTCTCAGTGCGCAAGGCAGAAGGAATATGTTTACTGTTTCTTGCTCTAAAGTTATATTTAGAGATCAACAAAGTTTGAACAGAAACAGGGTGCATGTCAGGAGTAAATATAAAACAGCCCTCGCTGCTGCTGCTGCTGTGTTTTAGTGACATATTGAAGGATCAACCTGTTGCTTTAATGCAGTTTTGGTATTTTGGTTTTGGTCACAGAATATTGTTTACAGATATATGTTGGAGTTGTTTTTGGTTTACAGATATTTGTAAAAACAAAAGGTCAGCTTTCTGTCTGTTTAATAAGGTGTTGGACCACCATTTGGTTTAAAACGCCTCGCAACATAATCATACAACTTTTGAATAGTCTCTAGTGGACTGGTACCATTCGTCTATCAGAACATCTTCCATTTAGGAACCTCCCTTTCACTCTTTTCATAATTGTGGAAACTGTTACTCATAAAAAAAACAAAGTTGGCCTGTTAAGGTTACAGATGGTCCTGCTAAACGGGCTCCCGAGATTTGTCCCCTCTGAAAACTGACAACTCGTACATTTCCCCTAATTCTGTACCAAAAATGGTTTGGCATGCAGCTTAGACCGTAACAAAAGATAACTTTGAGGGTTTTTTAGCCTACACAATTAATATGACACTCTTAAACTGTATTGGGCCTAAAGGGGACAAACCCAGCCATTAGGTTAAATTAACCCAGAAAATGTTTATATTTGACCCAATGCTGGGCTGAAAATAAAACCTTTTTTTGAGTGTTACCCCTTAAACATTGGGTCTTTGCCTTATGTTTTATTGTATATACACACATATAATACATATATTTATGAAGAGTTTGGCTCCAAAATGAGATAACTCCACTTTGTTTTATCTCATTTTGGAACCACTCTTCATACTGTATATATATATATATATATATATATATATATATATATACAGATAAACACACACACACACACACACACACATATATACAGTATATATATAATCTTTATGAAAATTATGTGTTAAAGCTGACATTTTACATATTGCTTGATGTTATGGCAGACTACCATATACTGACATTCGCATTGAAACGCAAAAACGTTAGTTGCCGATGCCATTGTAGAAATTTGCTTTTTGAAGTCAGCCGTGATTCATTTATTCCACGAGCGACAGTGTCCAATAACAGGGGGTTACCGAGAGACCAGCTTGGGTCTTATGATCTCAACATATCGGTGCGCATGTGGTGACCCTCTCCATCTAGAATAAAACGGCTCTTATTAGGTTCCTGGTGAGTCTTTATCTTGTGAGCGTTGATGATTTGAAACAGAAGTACAAATTATATCTGATTGGTAATACGTTTATGGGTAAAAGCGACTGGGCCTTAAAATGAACTGTAATTTTAAAGGTACAAATTTGTACCTACACAATTTGTAGTGTGTCAAAAAGGTTTGGCCTCAATTAAGATGGTACCTTGCTATCATCTTTCCAAGATTATGTAAAAGGACCAGCACATGAGATTATTCTCAAAACTGATGGTGAGAGGTTCAACAGGTGAATACCAGCCTGCTCCAATATGTAGACCTTGAAGTAATTGCTCCAATCAAAGATCCACCTGAGAGCTGAAAAATGATGTATTTCATAATGAACTCACAAAATAAGCCTATATGAGAATATAAAGTGGTATGAAATCTGCAATATAAATTTTCATATTGTTTGGCAGATAACGGTAGTTACATTTAAATTTGATTTGCATTTGGCCCATGCTTTTATCCAAAGCAGTGCGTTTGATCTCTGGGAATCGAACACATGACTTTGGCATCGCTAGTGGCATGCTTTACCATTTGGGATTCATCTCTGGTTTTCTTTTCTTTCCTTCTTTGTTTGTTGGTTGCTATTGTTCTCTCATGATCAAACAATGTCAAAATCGATGCCAGGCCATTTGTCACCACAACAGATAACCGTGAATGGTAAGACATATTAAAGATGGGTGTTTACAAAAGAATGATCTTTCACCAAACTCGCTATTAAAGTTGCCTTGCCGTCTGTTGCACATTTGAAAGAAATTATAGAACCTGACAATACTGGTTTTGTTGTTTTGATTTGCCGGTGGGCTCAGTATGATCTAGCATGCTGTAATGGATCATGCTCTTTGGCTGGCTACACTGTCTTTGTGGTTATCACGAGTCCATCACACACTGCCTACATGCTCCTGTGATACAGCAGTTTGGTCTCTGTACACTCCAGCCAACTTGTTATTTATTTCAAATAAATGCCAGGAGGGTTTTTTTTCACAGTGGATCATGAATGCTATAATATATGTGGAGACACAGTCATGGAAAAAATTCATAGACTCCAGTTTAACTTTTAAAAAGCATTTCTACATGTATAGTGTTCATTCTGGAAACAAACTTCACACTGACTGTGAACAAAATCACCTATTTCAACTTAAAAACTTAAGTTCAAAAGCTGCCTTAAATTTTTTAAAAGTTAAATCAAATTGTCTTTACAAATATTTTGAATTGAATTCATATTATATATTAGTTGAATTTCATATTAAAAAATCAAGTTTCAAGTCATTTTAAAAGTCAATTTGATTTAAATTACAAATTTAATACAGATATTAAACAAAAGTTTTTAAGTTGAATTTTTTACAGAAGTGTCATGAAGTCAATTTTGAACTGGTTCTAAAAGACGTAAAAAACACAACGTATTTAGTTGTTTAAACATGAATATGAACTTGAACTCAGTATTCAAGACCTGAAAACATTGCATCTTTTTTTAACTAGTTTGTCCTGTTTCAATATTCTGCAAATAAATGCAAATAAAAACATTATTTTTATTAGGGATTTGGCAGAAATGTTGTCAGTAGTTCACAGAATTGAACACATAACCTATTAATAGTACATTTGCATACATGTAAAAATATTTTGGAGTGGTCTCTAGCAGCAACAACGGCAAACAGACCCAGCAAAGATGACTGATTTAATATTGAATCAATGTTAAATAGATTATTCGGAACATTGTTTCAAGATTAAACCAATTATCTTTGCTATGCTCCTGGGCTCCCACTGTTATCTAAAGAGGTAAAAGTCAATTACCATACAAGTTTGACTAAACAGATGTCTTTTGCATACAGGTTAAGTGCATACTGGTAAATTATCAACGATTTCAAAGTTAGGATGAGATATACAGAAATAAAGGCCGAATTGACTCCATTGACAAAGAATGCCATGCAAGACTTAAATTTTATGATCCATGTATCCTTTTCAGGGGGGTATTACCGCGTGGCAAACCATTAGTCTGCATTCTTTGTATCTGTAATGCTCCTGTTGTGTGGGAGAGGAGTGTAGCCATGCTGTCATGAGTCATGAGGTCAGGGATACAGACACACACACATTAGACTGTAGCGAGCATATGCGTCAGTTTAGCTCTTAACTGAAACCACATGCCGCCCTCTCACAGCCAAACCAAATGAATGAATGACTATTTTGAATAAAAACTGAGCCCAGCTCCACGCATTTAAGGTGCCTGGCAGTCATGTGATATTCATTTGCTAGCGTGTTCGTTTCATCGCTTCCATTTCTCTTCGTCAGAATCTGTTGGAAGCCTTCATGTTTTAAGGGGAATCTTATAGTTCGAAGCGATAGTTCTTGAAGATTTCCTTCCCGTGTGCTCCCGAGTGCTTTTGAGACTGCTGTTTCTTGGGAAATTAGAAAAGAAGCCAATGTACATGGCTTTTATTTCTGAGTCACATCCTCAGTGTCTCAGCCCAGTAAATGGATTTATAGGTTCAAAGTGAAGGACAAGATGTGCGGGAATGATAAGACAGTGTGTGCGACATCTGTAAAGATCAGTTGTAAGATTTGCAAATCTATCGTTTGCTTGTTAATGTGACAAGGGCAAGGAAGACTTGAATTTCACCTACTTTTGAGACTGAAACAGATGAGACAGACAGGTTAAGACTTGAGTCACTGCTCCCAGAGAAACATCCAGTTGCTTCAGAAAAGATTCACTGTATGCTGCAAGTCCAGACATTACTCTGATCTGTCAAATAAAATGATGGATCAATTACAAATCTCTATCTATCTATCTATCTATCTATCTATCTATCTATCTATCTATCTATCTATCTATCTATCTATCTATCTATCTATCTATCTATCTATCTATCTATCTATCTATCTATCTATCTATCATCTATCTATCTATCTATCTATCTATCTATCTATCTATCTATCTATCTATCTATCTATCTATCTATCTATCTATCTATCTAATCTACCTACCTACCTACATCAGTCAATCAGTCAGTCAGTCTGTCTGTCTGTCTGTCTATCTACCTACCTACCTACCTACCTACCTACCTACCTACCTACCTACCTTACCTACATCAGTCAGTCTGTCTTGTCTGTCTGTCTGTCTGTCTGTCACTACTGAAAAAAAAAATATTGCGATAGTTAAATGTATCGATATTTTTGCACAGCCCTAACACACACACTGTACAGAGATTTGCCACAAGGATCTCGTCTCTGATGAGGAGAGGGCTCTGTTTCCTCCTGTTCAATCTTTTGCTATCAGTGTCACACATACAGTTACGTATAACTTTGTACTATTGAAAGTGAAATAAGTCAGTCTTGTGCATTATCAATGAGTGTCATTACAAACTGAAGCCATAGTTTACAACCAAAAATACTCAAAAAAAAAAAAAATAAAGCACCCGTTATACTGACAACATGGCTAAACATTTTGACTGTCCTGTTTGTGAACAATGACAAAAGGTCTTGCCATTTTCATGGGACTGACATGTTCACTGATGTAAAAATGTAATTTTGAGAGATGAACTAAGGATTTTAAAAAGGTTACACGCTTTTGCAGAAAATCCATGATGTTGTGCAGTTTGTACAAATTGTTCTGAGAAATACAAATATTATTTAGCTAATTTTAAGAATGATTCGAGAAATGCTCCAAAGCAACTGAGAAAAACTGTAATGCATTTGTGGATTAAAGAAATATAAACTCCCATGGGTAAAACAAAACAATGATTCCCTAATCCTGTTGTGACACATATATGATTTTCGTTTCAACACAAGTGAAATCCAAAGAGCAATTTGGAATGGTTTGTTTACAAAAGCAGCGGTTAAATCATCTGTGCCAAAGAGGCGACAGTTCATTCAATAAAGAAACGTTTAGTACGCGACGTGGCCTCTTTGAACTGGCAATGGTGTTATTAGCATGTTGGATTAACAGTGCATAAAAACAATAGTTCATTCATCCAAACCTGAACAGCCTTGTTTGTATAACATGAATAGAAACCCATGAGAATATACAGCAGCGAATGTTCTTAATCCTTGTATGAATGGTTGGCTTCACTGCCAGTGAGCACAGGAAAATAAAAAACTACCACAAAATTAAAAACGGTTGATTTCAGAGTGTGAACGAATGTCATAAGACCAAAGATCAGGAGATGCAACATCATCTATAATACCCAACAGGCAGCTTTGTTCTTAAAGGGACAGTGCCCCCAAAATGAAAACTCTGTCATCATTTACTCACCCTGATGTCTAACCTGTTTGACTTTTTTCTTCTGCAGAACACAACATTTTGACAAACGTTGGTAACCAAACTTTTTGTACAATTTTGAATGATATGATGATGAAGTTTTATTTTGTGGTGAACTATCTCTTCAAGCCAACCACTTGACAGAGATTCTCTCCCACTTGCCAAACAGTCAGGGGAGCTCCTGCTTGCTGTGTTCTCTGGAGACTTCATTACATTCATCTCTCACGGTGTAAAAGCCACAAAAACAATTAGACCACGGTCAGCCTCACTGGATGATCATATTGTTCTTCTATGAGTCAAAGGGGAGTTTTAAATAGTCCTTTTTTATAGGTAATGCCAATCTCAATGCAAACCCACTGATGCATGTACCTTCGGCACTACTTGAATTTGTAGAGCTGTCCGGGTGCAGATCATTAAACCTTGAGAGTAATTATACGGCTTGCTATTATGAAGGTGATCATCTAGGCGGGATTACGCATGAGAACAAAATTATATAGTGCTTACTGAAGAGAAGCAATTACACCCCCCTATCCCCACCCCTGGTGAAATTGTAGTAATGTTATAACATTTTATGAACTGTTCTTTCTTTATAACAGCTAGTAAGTTGGTCAGCACTCATGGACTGTGTGCTATATGTATACTTCACAGTGTTATCTTTTTTCTTTCATTATGTGTTCGAAGACATTATCACAGACAAAACTCTGCCCTGGAGACCATTCAGTTCCCTTTGCTTGACAGGTTTGAAATAAATTGCGATTCCCCCCCCCTATATAATTTCCTGTCAAAAGGTCCTGGTGTTTTGGAGTGAATTGCACAACTTTATACTCATGAATTCATTATCATGTTGTCATTGTCTTGTGATGTAAATAGGAACATATAAAAGTATTTGGACATTATTTTGTAAATAACTGCATTGCATAACAAATATCAAATCAAGTATTTATTTAAAGGGACAGTTCACCCAAAAATGAAAATTCTGCCATGAATTACTCAACCTCAAGTTTTTCCAAATCTGTTTACATTTCTGGTAAAACTTCAGTATGGGGGGCAATTCTCACTGTTAACTAGTTGTTATTAGCATGCCTATTATTGTCATATTGGCTGTTTATTAGTACTTATAAAGCACATATTCAGCATGACCATAATCTACATACCTAATCCTACCTTAACCTAATAACTATAATCAACAAATTAAGAGTTAATTGGGGGAAAAGTCATAGTTAATGGTTTGTTAATAGCGATAATTGCCCCCTATACTGAAGTGTGACCAAATTTCTTTGTTTGGTTGAACACAGAGAAAGATAATTGGAAGAATGTTAGCAACCGACGGTTCTGGGGCACCATTCAATGCCATAGTAGGAATCGTGTAATGATTGTGTAATTTTATTGTTCTGTTGAACACAAAAGAAGAAATTTTGAGGAATTTAGGAAAGCAAACAGTTTTGGGGTACCTTTGGTGACTATTTTATTTGGTTTATTACTTTGATAGTCAATGATACCCAAGAAATGTCAGTTGCTAACATTCGTCCAAATATCTTTCTTTATGTTCAACCGAACAAAGAAATGTATACAGATTTGGTATAACTTTGGTGGGTAATTCAAAACAGAATTTTCATTTTTGAGTCAAGCGGTATTTGTTTACAGTTGACACCTGGTTTGATGTTTTTGACACCAGCGTGATGTGAGTGTCCAAATTATTTTTGGGACCACTGTATTAGAAACAAGATCTGTATATGCTGTTTAATTGTCTGTCTTGAATTAAATCTAAAAGTGTTTGGATTGATGACAAAAGTGGGAAAATCGTGGTACTGTAATTTCTGTGAATTAACATATTAAGAACATGTTCATGCCATCACTGTAAAAAATAATTTTTGTCTTAAATTTTAAGTAACATTAACTTGGATTTACAAGTCATTTCAACTAAATTGTAAATGATGCCAATGGTGACTAAAAAATAAGTTGAAACTGCTTAACTTGAGTTACTGTAAAAAAGTTTTTTTTAATAACTCAAACGCAAGCTGACTGTTTTTAAAAATTCCACAAAGATTTTTTTAACAATGATTCAGTCCAATGTTTGTATTGTTCGTATCTTTGACCTGTGCATAATTTCACAACACAGAAGGATGTCATTTACTATTGAGATGTTTTTCAGGTTTCAGTAACCAGATGGACATGGCGATCGATAAAGAAGAAACCTTGTGCATTGAGTAAAAGCATTTAAACAAGTAAGGCATTGTCGACAATTTCAAAATTGTCTCTGAAGAAGTAAACAAGAAAACATACAGACGTGAAATTAAGACCCCCCTTATTCCCCACTTCCATGTGACTCCAGAAGCATATGACTTCCATAACTTCATCGCTTATTAACCGCTGATGGAAGGACACAAATGAGTGAGTGTTTGTGGAACTTTCCCCAGATATTCAGGTCCCAGCGGTTGGGCAGATCTTCTCCTATTTCACACAGCTTCACCCTGCCTGACAACAGAGCACGAGGAACTTCACATGTGTCCCATGGAATGCGAAGACCAGTTCTGTCCGTTAAAATCCAGCATCCCTTAACAAGTCTCACACAGAAGATTATTTACCATTCCTGTGTTATTAAATGACCTCATTTACACTTTAGTGTCAATTAAGTCACTTTGATGGCTTTGTGAATACAAAAGTTTTGTTATAATAATGCAATGTGAATTTTTGTTCATTCATGGTTGTGGACAGAAAAGGAGCCAGAAAAGGCTTGGGTCATGAACGTTTAAATGTGAGGATTTCCCATAAAGATCTTCTAGTTCATGTGTTACATGTGACAAAGGTCATGCATGAAAAGCGACACAGCAACAAAACAAAAATCATATTTTGATTAAGTATTTTTTGTATTTGTTTTAGGAATTAAATATATTGAGTGATATCAATAATGCATATTTTATAATGACATATCAGTCGAAGAATAAAGCTAAGGTGAGTGGCGTTGTCTATGCGTCATGTTTAGATGAAAACTGGACGAATGCTGCCACCTACTGGTAGGTCTAGAGCAAGCGTCAGTCTGGTTTATTACACATGCAGACCTTTATCTCTCTCCAAGGTTCTTGTTCATTCAGATCATACAGCTTATAAAGAACAACATGCCCTTTAAATGAAGCTGATGTCATTTCTGTGTAATGCTGGGAATGAGAGAAAGGATAAGCGTTAGTGGAGGACATATATGAAAAGACTTTTAAGGACACGGCGAGCTGGATTTCCCCCTTGGCCTAGAAAAGAAAACACAAGCTTTGCCAGGGTCAGGATTCCCATCATTCTCTAGATATTATTACCACATTTGTAAGGGAAGTTGCACACCAAACCAGCTAAGGTAATACTTCAGTATGATCCATTCATTTTCTGTCAGATCTGCTCAGTGGTGTGTGTGTACTGTATTCTTATGTGTTGTATTTCTTAAAGTCATAGATATGCACAATGTGTTAAAACTAAATATGATTTTGAATAGACTACGGTGGGTGAAACACTATTTTAAGTGTGATGTACAGTATATGGAATATTTGCAGAACACACAAGATATAATGATCTTTTTATTTGTTAGTTTTAAGATCAAACTTTTCTGTGATTTGATTCATACAATCAGGGAATTTACAGGCATTGTTATTGCATTATTGTAGCATTTTCTTTCTCTCTTCTTTTTCTTTTCTCCTAAGGAAACCGCAGTGGTTGTCACATGGATCCAATTGCATGTTTTATTTTTATTTATAAGTGATGTAACATTATTACATTATTTAGATTTCTATCATTGAGGATCATATTTTGTAACAGTATACAAGTCAAACAATTCTTTCAGTAAAAAAATGAAAACAATGCACCCACACTGACACACAAGTGTCAACTCTATAACGAAGAATAATGAGCAACAGATTCAATTCCAATTTTAGGAGGAGTGTGTTTTTCATAAATATCATGTCTGGATAGGTCCTTTGTGTGTGTGATTTATGTTTTAAAACTTTTAATACAATTTCTGTTGGCCAGAACAATGGTTTGACAATTTTTCATTTCATTTTTCATTATTGCTGTTTTTTATGTGTCATGTTTTATTTGCTTTGAGCTTCTTTTTCTTTTTTCTTACTTTATATCAATATTTTTCCATGTCATTAAATGGAAAGTTCCTGTTGTGACAACATAGCCCATTTAGTTACAAGTGATCAAAACTGTAACTTGTTTGTAATAAATTGTTTCTTTATAATGGTGGAAATCTTCTGTTGTACTCAGTTTTTCAAGGTTGTACTAATACAGAAAAAAAACACAATATTCACTAACGTAACATAACGTAGTGACAATTTGGCTCAGGTCTCTCCCACAGAAACACTTGGGAGCTTATGTTTGACTAATGGCATCATAATCTAAAAATAATAATAAAAAGACAATAGGCACATTGTAATTAATTTGTTCATTTTAATGCATTTTCCTAGTAAATATAGAACCCTGCCTGTGAAAACCTGTAAAACTTTGCCAGTTTGCCAGTAACTTACTGTAGATTTAATGACAACTTAATATACTTTCCAATTAGTACTGTTTTCAGTTACTTTAAAACACTTTGACTTTTGAGATTCAAAATGTGCAAGAGACTGGCATTAGCACAGCAACACTACTAAAAAATTACACTCTTCCTAAGCATTTTTCTCATGTTTTCTGTAAAAATATTTCATATTTATAACATAAAACTTATATTTAGTCTTGTTTTATGAAAGAAAAATATATAGGTAAGTTTATGCTTAAAACAAGATTTTACATTAAATCTACAGTAAGTTACTGGCAAACCTGCTGTGAAATTACAGCAAAGTTTTACAGTGTACCTAGTCATTTTTTGTGATTTACTGTTTTTAACATAAAATCATCCTACTGTTATATAATATTCTGTTAAAACATAACCTCGAAATAGTGACTGAATAATACCATGTCAAGGATGAAAATTTTGGAAGCCATTCTCTGGTATTTTTCCAAAATAATAAGGCAAAGTGTCAATAAAACCATTCATTTCACTATTTAAAATAACTAGGTTTAGAATCAAAAATGAAATTCTGAGACAGTATCTTAAAATCTATTCATTTACAGTGATGAACACACATTTAGTCATTATTATGGCCATGACTACTTTGATGCTCAAACTCTTTAACCTGGCAGGGTCACATATTTCAGATACAATCTATGCAATGTTCTCGACGATTTGTTTAATAAATGTATTAAATTAAATTAGTAAATGTTGCAGGTAGGATGTTCATAACCACAGAGGAAGTCAGGCCACAGAATGTATTCTTTGTTGAATGGTGCTTTTCTCAGACATCTGGCTGCCTCTCTGTCACATCGGCACAGGATTGTCGCACATCTGTCATTAAGCGAGTCTGCATTGAAGAAGCATCAGAGAAATGTCAATGATTGAAAAATATTACAGCCATATTGTGGGTATTACAGTTTTTCTCAGTCGCTTTGGTGCATTTCTCAAATCATTCTCAAAATTTTCAAAATAGTAAGTGCATTTCTCAAAACAATTCATACAAACTGCACAACATCATGGAATACCTGCAAAAGCCTGTCAATTGTTCAAAACGATTAGTTAATCTCCCAAAAGGACATTTTTACATCAATGAACGTGTCCGTGCCATCAAAATGACAAGTCCGTCCTTGTGTCATTGTTCACAAACAGGACAGTCAAAATGTTTAGCCATGTTGTCAGTATAACGGGTGCTTTATTTTTTCTTTTTTTTTTGGAGTATTTTCGGATGTAAACTATGGCTTCAGTTTGTAATGACACTCATTGATAATGCACAAGACTGACTTATTTCACTTTCAAAAAACTTTCAAAGCAATTGCAACTTGTTCAAAAGAATAAGAAACTACTTTTCTGATGTGCACAAGTGACAAGATGATGTGAAAGTTGAATAACTAGTTTTGAGAATTTCATTTCTGATCTGAGAAATGCTGCAAAGCGACTGAGAAAAACTGTAAATAAATCATAACTATAACAACAAGCTGTAAATCTCATGAGTGCTGCCTGGTGTTTACTGCGGGAACCTAAAATATCCTGTGGTTTGGTGAAGAAAACGACCTCTTTTAGCCTGAACTCTTCAATCTGCTATAATACACACCCTGTATTTGTACTACTTCCTGAAGTTGATGGGAAACCCAACCAAAACATTTGTAGTATTTCAGTTCCACCTCCGGAGTTTCAATGACCAGGATGTTAAAATGCAGTCAGTGTAATCATGCGAAAATCAAATCTAGACTATAAAGCCGATAGTTTAAGATAAATAACACATACCACAGTCAACCTCCTCATCGTCACACTTCCACTGATAAATTTCTGTATTAGTTTGACAGCCTGCAAACTCTGCGTCTGCATAACAGCAGTCGTGCTTGTGACAACACCTGGATCAAAGACAAACAGAATAGATGACCTGCATAACTGCTTTATGTAAACAATTTATTTTTGTTTTTATAAGACCTTTAACAATTTCTTTAACATTTTAAATAGACTAGACGTTGTCAAAGCGCAATGTAATCTCATATGTGAGGGAATGTTACAACAATGACACAGTCGAACGATTAACTGCTGACTGTGTAAGATCAGAATGAACGCGTTCTTGGTGGAATGTGCTGTCATAATATGTGCAGATTTGTTTATTCATTTTCATATCATGCCATGATGTCGCTGGCTGTCATAAGATGGATCTGCATCCTAAACAAATCCTGTTTGCCCTGTATGTTTGTGTCTGGAAATACACGGCGGTCATGGTTTGTTTATGTGTGTCATGTGCTGTCCTGTCTCGTGACCCCTTCCCTTGTTACCCGAATAATTGATCTAATTATTGCCTTATGCCCCTCACCTGCCTTTTGTATTAATGTCTTGTTTGCTGCCCTGTTTATTGCCCTTGAGTCCTGTGTTGGTTTGTTCTGGGGTCTCCCTTGTCTGGTGTCTTACTGCCCTGAAGTGAAGTTTTGAGGTTCAAGTTCTGGTCAGACTGGTTTTGCCTGTTGATGTTCTAATAAAAAAAAAAATGTCCTGAATGCTGTGTGCGACAGCGTTCCATTTTGCAAAGCCTGGCATTAGTGAAATGGCTTTCATTTTGAGTGTGGGCGTGCTAAGTATACGTCTTTTCCAGATGTTTGAGGGAATGCCACACAAAAAGCCACTTAAGGACTAAGATTGGGCTTATAGAATGGGCAAATCTAAACACTGCAAAAAAAGTGCACGAGGTCACAACAATGTTATTTTTACCAGTCTGCACTGTCCCTGGGCCACCCTTGACCTCCAAGGCCACAGTAACATCCATACATCGTATAAGCTAGCGCTGGTCTTCCCGTGCTGCACCTGATAACCCCGGCCAGTTCCAGGAGACCCCTTTTGGTCCGCGAAGACCTCTGTGGCTGCAGGGAAGCCATGCTGACTGAAAAGGGTAAAACGATGACATTGAGAAACATCGAAAACCCTACACCTCCACATTCCACAACACTTTAAAAGCGACACTGTTATCCAAAGTAACCTGGAATGGCGCAGCACCTTAAACATATCGTCGCCGTGGAATTATCTGCATTCTGAGCAGGTTTGACATAGCAAGCTTGAAAGTTTTGCTTTCCATTTGACTTTGTAAATAGAAACTTTTTGTTTTCTAAAAAAGTCGCAAAATGTACACAACGCAAAGAAAAACCCCACCACATAATGTAAATAAAATGTCACAGAATAAGGATATACGAACAACTCAATTAAATAAAAAAAAAAGTCAGATGGGAACCTTCTGGGAACATTCCAAGGTGACGATATAATGTAAGGTGTATTGTTTTAAAACCCAATTCAACATTCCTACCACATTTAAGCAAAGAATATGGTGATTTTTTATCAATGGAGTGTTAGATTCCACTGAAGTGAAGTGTTGGAGTCCTGAATGTGGTCATGTTATAAGAGTTATAAATAGCTATACGTGTAAAGAGGTTGATGGTTTAATTTACAGTCAATTCTTGTTTTGACCCGGTTGTTGTAATCATAAATACCATAGGTTTACAAAACATTGTAGCCGAAGTGTTTTTTTACCACCACATGTATGACTGTCTTTATAAGGTCATTATTAAAAATGTATTATATTATATAATTATGTTGCAGTTATATTGAAGTGCAGTTAACAGCTTTTAAATAAAACCGAAACCATTCTCTAAACAGGTTGTAAACGTGTCCATTGCAAATCGAGATGTTTTAACCTGTTAAATGAATAAGCACAAAAGAAGAAATTAAGTTGATAGATAGTGAATGGGTGAGAGCTAAGCCGACTCACCTGTAAAGAGCAGAAAGGTCCAGTACAACGCAGTCATTGTACTGTCAGGTTATATCCGAGTGTCTGTTTACTGTGGGATAAACAGACTGCCTTCGGTGCTGAGCTGCTTTTTTCAGACGTTACTTTACCTCAATGAGTAATCTCAGGGAAACGCACTCCTTCCAGCGTCCTCTCTCTCTCTCTCTCTCACACACTCCTGAAGGCTACTAACTTTGAAGGGAGGGAAATTCAGCGAACGTCGAGTTGTATCTCCAGACGGGTTGGATTTTTTGATTAAGGACCGCCTCGTGTCATTTGTATTCGTGAATTCATGAAATAGTCCGAGGCCCATTGTTTGCTTAGGGCGTTTGCAGGCCTGTGGTTAGGACAATTAAGCTATCGACCTTTTAGGTAAAATACCCTTTGTTGTTTGCACAAATCGATAAGGCCTATTTACGTTTGATCTGAAAGTAGCCTATATGAACTATTCGGGTAATCTTTTTTTGTTAGTAGCCTATTTGTGCAGCAATTATATTTACTAATGCAAATTATTCGCATAAACCTTGCATTTGTGAATCGCCATCATAATTCGAGCCTATAGATACACTCGTGTTGTTTTATAGCTAACATTTATAACTTTTGTCGCCTTTAAATGATAAGGTTCTGCATTCTGAGCAGACCTTTTAAAAAAGTCCCAAAATGTACACAACGTAAAGAAAAAACATCACATGTTAATGAGTTGTCACAGAATATAAATAGGCTATGTGAATAACAAATTTTTGACAAAAATGTCCAATTTCAATACGTTTTGTCTTCGGTGCATATATATATAAAGTGATTGAAAGCCTCCGTCCTCGTTTACTCTCGTTTTGTGGAAAACGATTTTCATCCATAATCCAAATTTCTCTCGTGAAAGGAGTAAAAACATGAAGTCATGACAGAATTTGACTGCGCTGTTTGCATTGATGACGAACGCTGTTGTGGAGCGCGCTCAACAGGGGGCGCTCTGACCATCTTCAACTATTCACCAAAAAAGTGAACAAGACGTGTGGATCACGTTGCCCATAGATGAGACTGATTGAGATACACATGAAAACATACGCGTTTGTACGGAGACCTTTATTTCCTACTGATTACAATTATCTTTAAGGTGAGTTTTTACAGACAACAACATACATGTTCGCGTACGTACGAAGGCTGTTTCAGCTGGTCTTGTGGCCACAGCTGCGCGGGTAAAATGCTACCGCGCTAGTCTACCTAGCGACTGTCCAGTGTCCGTGTAACGTTAGCACAATAGGTTGCATGGCCATCCGTCAAGCTAACACACAACTACATACATACATCAGTCCTAGTTTCATCAAAAACAGCCCACATACATTCGTTGCCATTTTAGCACAAGTTAAAGAAAAAAAAAACGTTTAAATTATATAACTTGGGAAGGTGTTGGCTAGGCAAGCGACCTGTCTCAAACATTGGTGAGATACTTATCTTAACAGTTTATTTAGGGATCCAATAGGGGTTTATATTACCAAAGGTATTGTTTGAACGATAATGTGACGTCCTAAACTGCCGTCTAGGTCGTTTTAAACGCAAATGCAGTGATTCTTTGGCGCTGTTGCGTTAAAATACAGATTTTCCTAATGGGCTGCGTCAGAAGTTTCCACAAGTCACCGTCAGACGCCGCCTCGCATACTTTGGGATGAAGTGGTTGACGCATATCTAGAACGTCGGGCTAAAGTTGAGGAAGTGTGTTGTTTTGCTACGTTGTCGTGTTGTGCATCGCGCCATGTTGATTGTTGTTAATATCGCCAACCCGTTGTGAGAAAGCTGCTGGATTGAGGCGTTGTTAGATGCGCTTGTTAAACAGAGCGGAACAGGAAGGATTTTCCATAAAAGGATTCCGCCACAGGACGCATTTGAAAAATCTGATGCTCTTTTAAATCTGTCTGCTGTCGTGTGACCTGTCTGTATATCGAAATATTCGCAGGTGAGAACAAAACCGAGTCTCGCACGGGAAGATGTCAGTCACATCACAGGACCGAAGAAGCCGGTGGCAGGACATTGAAGAGGGACTGAAGTTTATTCAGTAGGGTTTCTGCTTTTAAACGTCTTCATATGAACTGAAATGACTTTGATAATAAAGTATAGACTGTCAAGGGATTCACTTTGGGTTGTAGGTGGGGGAAAATGAGGGGAAATAGCGCAAATAGTTGGAGCTTGACGTCATTTAACGTTGGCGGTATTTTGAAATATGAATGTAAATGCAATTCAAACAGGGTGCCACTTTATATCTAGGTAGAGCTCATTTTTCTTGCTTTCATAACAAATTGGTGTTTTTTTTGGTAGTTGTTGTTGAATATTTTCTTGAACTTAAGTCACATTGTATGTTAATGCCATTACATTCCAATCGTTCTTTGTTAGGTCCACCTTGCCTTTTCATGGCACTCAGGAGCAGTACGAGGTTTGTTGCTCGCGTTCATAGAAATAATGCAGCCGTTGAAGTTCTTGAATACATATTTATCCATTCGTTCCTCCAGGAATTCATTAAGGCTCTTGTGAGAAATCTGTTCGCCGAGGGAAATGACGTGTTCCTTGAAGGCGAATGGGCGAAATCTGTTGAATTACACACAGAGGCCTTAAACATAGCGGAGTATGCAGAATCGGAGGATATCGGCACCTCTCAAGAGATAAAGGAGAAGCTTCACGCTAACCGTGCCGCATCCTACTTAAACATTGTAAGTAGGGCTGTCACGATTATGAAATTTGGCTGACGATTAATTGTCTAATAAATCATTGCGATTATGACGATTAATTGTCTGTTTTAGAGCTTTGACTTTTAATTCTCATACATTTTTTATTCAGCTTTGAAACGACCATATTGTTCTGAATATAAAGACTATGTTCTTTTTCTTGGAAATACGTAGGAAAAAATTGGGTCATCGTACATAAGGTTTAGGCTTTTACCTGTCAATAATACAACCGCCAAATACTTGTAAATGAAGTAAATTGATCAGGAGTGAATTGAAGCCATTAAAATGCTATCAGTCATAGAAAAGCTTCTAGTCCGTTTTTTTCTCACTTGCAAGACTACAATAAAAGTTTACTTCTATGTTAATGAGATTTTGGTAGTCTGGTTTTCAATATTAATTTGTACTGCAGGTTATTTTGATGGTATATGCTTTAGTTTTTTTTAAAGTGATTGTGTTGTAGTGGTACATTTTACAAGTATTACCATGCTTTAGTAACCATATACACTAAAATATGCAATATGCAGATGCAGTACAGCTCCCCCTAGTGTCTTCTATAGAGATCTGAAACCATCGCGATGAGACGATTATTTAATAATCGTGGCCGCCCTAATTGTAAGATTATACGTTCTTTGTTTTCCATATGTAAGGGATAATCCACGGCTAGCACGACGTGGAGGCCAAGAACCACCCGATGCGAAGCCTCCGCAAAGTGCATTAAAATCCTTTAATGCTCGGCTAGCCATGGAGCTTATACCATGGTCAGTTGCCAAGTTAAAGCTTTTATTGACGTTTACAGTGTCATTTTTGATCAGACAGACAGTTATTTTCATCAGTTAAATTCAAATGTTGAACAAGCGGACTGGAACTACTTGTGCATAAAACGGTTTTAATGCACACCTTCCAGCCAATCAGAATCGAGAATTCAAACAGGCCATGGTATAAAGCGAATTATTGTCCCGGCTGGTTTGTTAATGCACCGTAATGCGTTTGTTTGTGGTAACTGATGCAGGGGCTGCATGATCAAGCCCTGGAAGACTGTGAAAAAGCTCTTCAGCTGAACGAAGGCAACTACAGAGCACTTTACCGGAAAGCTCGGTGTCTGAAAGAACTGGGAAAACATCAGGCGGCGTATGACGCTGTGGCTAAATGCTCGATGGCAGTGCCTCAGGTCAGTGCACTTTACTATGGAGATTTATTGAAATAGTTTATGGATAGATTAGTTCTTTACATTGAATTTTTGTTGCAGGATGCTCACGTGATTGAAATGACACAGGAGCTCGCCAAAATGTTGGGCCTGAAAATCCGTAAGCCTTATGTGAGAAGCAAGGTAAAATTCATGTTTTTCAGAACAAAAACCAAAAAAAGCACACGTACACATTAAGAGCGAATTTGTGTTTTAAGACCTAGAAAATAGATGTGAGCGATAAACGTGAAGTATAAGCCAAAAACTACAAGAAAATTGTGATTTTTAATAATCATCCCACAAGTTTGCACTAGAAAAATTGTAACTCGTTCTCTTTGGGGTTTTTTCACACAGCCTGCCTTGAATGTTTTGCCTGGCACAAGTCTATCAGGAGCTGGAAATGATAAGGTAAAACTTATCAAGGTCATGCACACAGTGTCTCAAAAAGTAGAAATGTCCTCACAAAGTTTCTTTGTTTCCTAACAGCATTCTCAAAGCTCTGCCTCTGTGGAATATATTGAAATGGGTACGTCAGTGTTTTTCACATACGGTAGTTTTTCACAATGTATTATTTGCAGCATATATTTTGCATCTAATTTATGCTTCATTGCATAGAACTGGGCTCGTCTGTACAGGGTTTGGAAGGCTCAGTCAGCATGCCGGTGTGTTCTACTGTAAATGAGAATATTGAGGTAGAGTCTCAGCCTATGGTCGGCGTAATCTCACCACAGATCATTCCAGTTGAATCCTATAACCCAGAGCCTGTTCCATTGCCCATGCACATGCCCCTGGTTAATGGAACCAGACACACTGACTCTTACACAACAGAGACCCGTTTGGACTATGATACAGATATTATTGGGGATGATCTGGATGAGCTGTTGGACAGAGCAAGTCCTCCCGAGCCTTCTTTGGTAAGCTTCAGAACCACATTTTTGGTCCCAAGCCCAAAGGTTTGATGCAGATGAGTGTACAAATAATCAGCTAAAGCAAGAATTTGTTGTAATACTTTTTCTTATCTTATCTCAACAAGGATATTCCCACAGTAGATGGACCTATTCCTTTACCCACCAGTATTGCTGTCAGTAGTTCCCTGCAAAATCCTCTCCTCATGCCCTCCCATCTGAGTAACCCGTTTATGACCGTAAATTTGCCCGCCCCCTACCACAAAACAATTTCATCTTATTCTTTTGGTCTGGACACATTTTCCTCACCGTTGGATTCGTTGGATAATTTGTCAATTTCAGAGTCTCAAACAGGTATGTTGACTCTTGAGTGTAAAATTATGCCGCACCTGCAAAATGATGGACGAATTGAGAAAATCGTAGGCGTTATGATTTAAAAGGTGTGATTTTTGTGGTGAATCATTTGTGCCTCATTATGACCTCATATTTAGATCACATCATTTTTTAAAAAATCCTAATAAAGTTACTGGCTAACTTATGATCCCCTAATTTATGCTTGGTGTTAATAAAGAAATTTCAATTGGGTATTTGTGTTTTTTGCTTATAAATTCTGATTTCTCTTTTTGAATCTCAAAAAAGGGCCAGATAAAGGTTTTAGCCAGCATCATTTCATGTCGGTAAGAGGTTATTTTCCCCGTGGTTAACGTTTTCATAAAAATTCAGCCTTTCTTTTCTTTAAAAGTCAGCTTTTTGCTCTTTCAGCTGGCCAACAGTGACATGTCCGTGTCAAGCATTCCACCCATCGGGATGGGTTTCAGCACATCCGACGGGCCGTACGCACAGCATTATCCCCCGCAGCTGGATCTTGCCAAGAACCCACTTGCTGATAGCCACGATTTCAAACAAGCATGTACTTCATGCTACATTAAAACTGGTAAGCATTAATCAATCATGCAGGAGCGTTGCTAGGCAGCGGCTGCGAACGCCGTCTTTTTGAAGCCACAGGTTTTGCAGTGTTATTAATCACCTGGTGTCCACAGGACCTGGAGTACTGGATTACAGCTACCATCCAGAGGACCACAAATGCAAAAAAGATTTGCTGCTGGGGAGACGTAAGCATGATGAGCTCCCAACGTGGAAGCTTATTCGCCCGAGACCCAAAAACCAGTACATGGGTCCTTTTTATGTTTGCAAAGGTAATTGTTTGTGGCTTTTCTGCTTTTGTGACATTTACACCTATGCATTTAGGTAGACGCTTAAATCTAAAGAGACTTGCATTTAAGGTATACAGTTTTTATCAGTGTATGTTCCCTGGTAATCAAACCCTTGACTGCTGTGCTGTTAGCAAAATGCTCTGATTATTCAAGTGATAGTTCACCCAACAATGAAAATTCTGTCATTATTTACTTACCCTCTTGTCATTTCAAACCTGTATGAACCACCCATTCACTACTATTGTAGGGACACAAATCACAAAAAAGTGAATGGGGGACAGTTAACAACATTCTTCAAAATATATTATTCTGCTCTGCGGAAGAAAGAAAGTCACAGGTTTGAAATGGCAAGAGGTGCGTAAATTTTTGGGTGAATTGTCACTTTAACTGAATGCACCTAAACTTTTTGTAAACTGTTGTTTTATAGATGTAGCAATTGGGGAAGAATGCAAATATCTTGGACACTGTACCTTTGCTTACTGCCAAGAGGAAATTGATGTTTGGACGCTGGAACGCAAAGGCTTCATTTGTAGAGACAATCTGTGCGATCCACATGGACCTAGACCTAAAATCAATTTGACCGTTCCAAAAATCCTACAGGAGCACCATGGGATATTTATGTTCCTCTGTGAGGTAAACCGCACCTTTTCTTTCAAATGGTTTGCTTGGAACAGATGGAACGATCAGCTAACACCTAAACAGTAACTGATCAATTTAAGGGACATTTTAATGTTATGAATTAGAGAAAATTTGTTTTTCTGTAGCTAAACTGACATCTAAAACACTTCCCAGGATTAGAGTTTTCCGTATAAATACGGATTTCCGTATTTTTTGACCTCGCTGGGATCACCCGCCCAAATGGCATAAATTCTATTTATTTTAATTTGTGACGGGGTGAGGGATCGGGGATGTGTGCGTAGTCATCATACAGCAAGAGTCCGTGAAAAATAGACACCAAACACAGCTGTTTTGGCACTCAAAAAAAATCTATAAACGGAGAATAAAATAGGCCATTCTGCAATTTAATGGCTTGAAACAATACAAATGGCCGATCTAGTCATGGTCTAATATAAACGCGTTGAAGTCTCTACTGAATGCATACATTTCAATGAACTAAAACCGCAACATGCAGTGTTTGCAAATACCTTTATTACATGCGGACAAAAGCCGTAGATGCGCCATTTAGTGGCTGTGTACGGAAGTCTCTTGAGGCCACAGTATTCTTTTCTTGTGTTCAATTATTGTTTAAATTTTATTGTAATCAGCAATAATTCATTAAAGTAGGTTTAATATAAACTACTTAAGGGGAGCCATTTGTTAATGCCATCTTATTTGACATTAGAATAAGATATTTGCACAAAGCATCAACCTATTATTAAATATTGTTTAGGTGACTGTTAAACCAATAAACATTTGAACTGATATTTCCAAAATTGCCAGTCAGAATTAGTTAATTATAATAGTTTATTTTTGTGTTGCTAAGTGAAAAAGATCTATTTTTGCCATCCATCCAACAGTTGCCTGTTTTTAAACATGTAACATTTAATTAGTAACATTAAAGACTAATTATTTTTTAAGGGGGATTGGGGTTGGGAGAGGGTGTGTGCAGTTTTCTTCTTTTTTTGACCTTGGTTGAACGCATGCCTGCACTTCATTGCATCATTAAACTAGAACGACCGGTTTTCTAATGAAATTCCAGTTTGTTCATAGGGAAGCACAACTAACATGTGACTTGCTCTGTAGGTTTGCTTTGATCACAAACCCAGAATAATCAGCAAAACCAATAAGGACAACCCCGGTCTATGCTCGCACCCTGTGACAAAGCATGCATTTGAGGAAAAGAAGTAAGCATCTCTTCTTGTGTGCTTTACAGTGAACGGAGTGACTCTGAATAAATCGCTACACTGCAAATGAATCATTTTCTTGGTATTTTTGTCCTGCTTTCTAGTACGAATATGTAAAGTTATTCATTCAAGCTGCATGTACTTGAGAAACAAAATAACCTGAGATATAAAGTTTTATTTTCTAAAAAATTGTCAAAATGTTCCTTTTTTATAACTATAAATATTAATAATATAAATCATTAAAATACATTTTTTCTATTCCCACCGTAGGACACATGTATGGTTTATTTGTCAACTACCGATGTGTATGTCATTTGCCAAAGGACAAAAATACTAAGAATACATTTGAATTCTGATGTTTTGTTTTATTTATATACACGTTATGCATGTGTATACATAATGGAGTCTGCAAACTGTATCCGTTTCCATTTTTAGAGCAGAACACTACATTTACGTTTTTTCATATAGCAGATGCTTCTGTCCAAAGCGACTAACAAATGAGAGAGCTTTTAACTTTAACCTCAGTGCTATTGTGTTACATTGGTGCAAATACATTGTGTTCATCAGTCACAGTAGTGTATTCCTGGGATATGTCAAAAGCGTCTTTTTTGAATGTCTGCTGTTTAGCCTAGTGCTATGTCAGATCTCGTTAATAACTGATATCTGTTATTGCTGTATTTCTCAGGTGCCTTGTGCATATTTTGAAGGATAAAACCGTTAAGTACTCCAAAATTCGTCCCTACCACATTGCAGGCCAAATGGATTTGTGTAGGCACGAGGTACGTTACGGCTGCCAGCGTGAGGATTCCTGCTTTTACGCCCACAGCCTCATCGAGCTTAAAGTGTGGATGATGCAGAGTGAACAAGGTGACGTTCTCACATCTCATGAGATATAAGACATCAGGGCTGACAGAAACACTAAACCATTTGTTTTCAGGCATCTCGCATGAAAATATTGTTCTGGAGTCCCAGAAATATTGGAATATGAACGCTGCTCCTCAGGTAGACTATATATATATATAATGACCCACAGACGTGTACTCATGTTTCTGTGAATGGTCTCTTGGAAATTCTTTTTTGTGGCAAACTCACAGGAGCTCCCTGCAACCCTGCGCAGATTTGGCCCGCCCAACCTAAAGATGCAGTTTGTATGCGGTCAGTGTTGGAGAAACGGCCAAGTCATCGAGCCAGACAAAAACAAGAAGTATTGCAGTGCCAAGGCGAGGCATCCGTGAGTCCCTTTTGTATGTTAACTTGCTAAACTGCTGTTATAAGTTTAATCTTGTGCAAATGTCTGATAGTATTTCCTTCTTTGTCACTTCCTGTTGACCAGTTGGTCTAAAGAGAGACGGGTGGTGCTGATTAGCTCAGTTGAACGGAAGAAGTGGACCACAGTTCGATCTCTCCCAACAAAAAAGCCTGTTCCTCTGCAGTTTGAAGTAAGTGTAATGTTTTGTGTGACTCAGTCTGAAATCCAGGCTTAAGTTTACAAATCTTATGTTGAGATAACAAGCATCAAAGTTTGATTACTACCATTGATTACATTATGATTTCAATGTTTAACATGGCCTTAGTTAATATTAGAAATACCAAGGTTATATTTTTTACAGAATGTTCTTTATATTATGTCGGATGATTTTATGTAGAAAACAATAAATCACACAAAAAAGACTTTGGTTAGGTTTCTACAGACTGGGTCTCATTTGACAAGAGTAATGTAATCAAATTTTTGTTTTGTTTTTAATAATATTGTCTCTGCAATAATCATGATTTTTATGCTTGTTTAGATTTGCATGCATGTGGCAGCTGGTAAAAAATGTCAGTACATTGGTAACTGCACATTTGCGCACAGCACAGAGGAGAGAGATTTGTGGACCTTCATGAAGGAGAACAATAGTAAGTTTATCATGCTTTGGACTAGCAAACCCTTAAAGTTACTAGAACATCATTTACATACAGGAACCTATATGTACATTTATCATTCACCTATAGGAATGCACTGCAAAATATATATCATTTACTGCTTTCTTTTTTCCTCTTTTTTTGTGTGTAGTAAAGCTTTACTGTTCATTATTTTTGTGCTATGGCCAAAAACCAGAAGTGGACAGTAACGAAGTAAATTTACTGTATACTTAAGTAGTGTTGTCAAAAATATCGATATTTCGATAAGTATCGATACCGAAGAATCTGAAACGGTTCCAATACCCATGTCCCACGTATCGATATCAGCTGCGCGTTCCCGCTCTCTTTCTCTTTTCCGACAGTGAGTTAACACACACTGCACGTGAACGCATAACAACAGAGCCCCGCCTCCTCTCACAGACTTGACTCGTTTGCGGCAGTTAAATAGTGTTTATGTTAGAAAAGATGGCCAGTCTCAGTAAAACATCTGGCGTGGTGCACGCTCGTTACGCTTCCCGTGTTTACCATCGCGATCCATGTATGTGCGCTGATCAATAATTTTATCCACTCGTTTCATTCGCCCTGGTTATATGTTGTTCATGTTAGTACAGAGTCTCCGCAACAGTTCTCATGTTTAATGCACGCGTTTCTGTCTTTATGTGCGCTCATCAATGATTTCATCCACTCGTCTCGTTCGCTCCGGTTAATTTGATGTTTGAAATAATGCTGGTGCGAGTAAAGTCTCCGCAACAGTTCTCGCGTGTGATACACGATAGCGCTCTATGTGTGTGCGCTGTTCAATGATTTCATCCACTCGTCTCATTCGCTCCGGTTAAAAGTTGTTAATGTTAGAAAGATGCGGAGTCTCTGCAACAGTTCTTGCGTTTAAGTTTGTGTTTCTGTCTATATGTGCGCTGATCAATGATTAGGCTACAGTATGGGCCTATGCGAATAAAAGCCAATTTAGCCAAATAAAAATGTAGGCTATTAACTAACATTAACGAACAATGAATGAGCAATACATTTGTTGAAGTATTTATTAATCTCTTTTAAATGTTAGTTAAAAAATACAACTATTTATGTAAGCTCCCCTGTTGAAAAATCCAGTATATGCTGGGTAAGGTATGTTTTGATCGATGCTGGTTTGATCTTAAACCAGCTAAGAACCATCTTAAATCAGCATATGACCATCTTAAACCAGCACACGAACAGTTTAAACCAGCACAAACCAGCAAACCAGCAGCAAAACATACAAAACCAGCATAGGCTGGTTTTTTCAACAGGGTCTGGTCCATTAATACTGACAAATACAACTTTGATTTTAAATAGTAAATGTATTCGTAAAATTATTTATTAATTGTTAATCTAATGTTAATGTAAAAATATATACCTCATTGTCTAGTCTTGTTCAATTTAACTTCAAATAAAATTTAAAAAGGCCTATATTGCTATTGCTTATTAGGGCCTTATTGCTATGGCAGTTTATTCCCCATGGTATCGAATATCGATATTTTTTTAGGTATTGAATCGAAGTTAGAAATTCCAGTATCGTGACAACACTATACTTAAGTACACTTTTTGAGTATCTGTACTTTACTTAAGTATTATTTTTTCTGAGTACTTGTACTTCAACTTCACTACATTTGAAAGACAAATATCATACTTTTTACTCCACTACATTTATAAAAAGGTCCAAAAGTAGAAAATGGTTTCTATGCAGCGGGGTTTCCTGTGTGCGCAGTTTATCTGGCTTGCGATCTGCCAGGACCTTTTACTGTTGCCAAGTATTTCAGTTTTTCTAAGCTTTGAATGGCCATTTGGCGGAATTTTTTACGCAAATCTGGCAACTCTGGGATCTTCCCCGCTAAACTAATGTAAACGTAGGCGCTGCTACACCATTGTTAGCGCTCTAAAAAGGCAAATAGAACAATAAAAGACGAAAAATGTTAAAGTGTAGTTTAATCATCTGTGGATTACGATCAGTCAAATATCGTAGAAACATTGTCATGAAAATGATCGGCTAAACGGTAAATAAGCATCACATACACCTTGAGCTACGCGTGCGTGTTAACTTCTGATCTGCTGCTGTATCATTTAATGCGATTTGGAAAATGAATGATGTTTTTACTGAAGTAACTATAGTTGAAGTATTCCTGTTGAAATAAAAACAATAGAATCCTGCCCAAAATACAACATAAAATGTAATGATTTAATGGTTATAATGGGACTTGTACTATGGATACTTGTTGTCTACTTATATGTGATGGATTCTATTGGTGGGATGGTAAATCCTATTGGAATAAAACCCAAAACACACTACAAAGAGGAATTTTAAAAATTCTAATTCAAAAATTCATTGTTTTTTTCAGCAGGGATGGTATTTGCAGTAAAACCACAGTATCCGCAAATTTGCCGTTTTCTATATATAGGAACCATACTCCAAGTAAGCTATTTTTAGTAAAACCACAGCAACTAAACATACCATAGTTTCATTATATACTAGCTATAGTTTATGTTTGTAGTTAAATTATGGTAATACAAATGGTAATCAATCCAACAAACACATGGCTTCTACACTTGACTATTTACAAGAACCTTACTACTTACTGGTAAATTGCTGCTAAAACTGGTAAAGGGAATATACAAAATAAAAGAACACTGCTCATAAATACATATAGGCCTAGGGGGCTAATGAGGATAATTAGGCTAAATGATCATACAGGATTATATCTAAACTGAACATATATGTGCTAAACATATAAAGCTCTTAAAGGAGTTGCTCACTGCAAATGACTATGGAAAGTCAATGGGGGCAAATTGTGAAGTGAACTACTCCTTTATACCACTGATACTGTGAGATACTCAGTGTATTCAGTAGGTTGCTTCAGAGGCACAAGGTATACGACAATAAAACAATGCACAACTGACATAAAGGAAATTTACTTTTAATACTTGAGTACTTTTAAAAGCACGTACTTCTGTACTTTTACTTAAGTAAGAATCTGTCTTTACAACTTTTACTTGTAGTGGAGTAATATTTGACCAGTAGTATCTGTACTGTCACTCAAGTAAGGAAGTTGAGTACTTCGTCCACCTCTGCCAAAAACTAAATATATTATGGGTAATGTTCAAGTTTGACATTTTTTTATATAAAGTTCAGATTTGTGTTTGGAACATCAAACAGTGTAAAAGATGTTTGCATGCTTAATGATCATTTGTGTTTGTAGTTTCAGACATGGAACAGCTGTATGAGATGTGGCTACAGTCTCAGAGGCCAGGCTGGAGTGAGGAGACCTTCAACAGTTCTCTGAGGGAGAATGGCAAACAGATTCACATGCCCACAGATTATGCTGAGGAAGTGGTATGAAAACATGTTATCAAAATACAAGTTTTGTTTTGTTTTTCTGTACGATTGCTTGATCTTAGTCTGTGCTTTTTCTTTTTTAATTTATATCGAACATTTTATTTTTTATTTTAAATTATTTGATTTGTGATTATTCATTTTAAAAAGTAACACGCCACCCAAAGATTAAAGTTCTGTCAGTATTTAATCACCCTCAAGTTGTTCCAAATCTGTATCATTTTTTTGTTTTGCTGAACACAAGTAAAGAAAATAAATGTATACAGGTTGGGAACAATTTGAGGGTTTGTAATTCATGACAGAATTTCATTTTTGGGTGAACTATCACTTTAATTCCATAATTTCCCATCCTCACACCATAAATTGCTTCCTAACCAGAATCTTTATAACCAAAATGATTTTGTTTTTTTTTAGGCTGGAAACCATTGTTGGTTGTGTGGGAAAAACTGCAACAGCGACAAGCAGTGGCAACAGCACATCACCTCCGAGAAGCATAAAGAGCGGGTGTTCAACTCTGAAGATGATCAGAGCTGCTGGCAGTATCGCTTCCCCACTGGCACTTTCAAAGTCTGCGAGCGGTGAGTCGAAACGTTATGGAGCGAAAATTGTGCCTAAACTTAACAAACAAATCCTGGACGATCACATTTGTGAGAAAATCTGGACGATCACATTTGTGAGAAAATCTGGACGATCACATTTGTGAGAAAATCTGGACGTCACATTTGTGAGAAAATCTGGACGTCACATTTGTGAGAAAATCTGGACGTCACATTTGTGAGAAAATCTGCACGGTCACATTTGTGAGAAAATCTGGACGTCACATTTGTGAGAAAATCTGGACGTCACATTTGTGAGAAAATCTGCACGGTCACATTTGTGAGAAAATCTGCACGGTCACATTTGTGAGAAAATCTGCACGGTCACATTTGTGAGAAAATCAAGCTGAGAGAATCTCATAAAAAGGTGAGACTTAAACACAGTACATTTACATGTTACACCTTTGCATTTTCTCTCGAATTGCATTATGTATTTGTAAAACGCTTTCTGTTTGTTTCAGAGTTTAGTTTCTTTTGCAAAAAAGGTTGCATTTGTTTGCAAAACGCTGGATTTGTTTGTTAAGTTTAGGCACAATTTTCGCTCCATGAAACGTCAGTCAGAAACGTTTGAGACAGGTTGAGGTGGTGTCAATGCTAACGGATGGGTTTCGATCTTTTTAGGTTCCTTAAGGTCACCTGCACGGAGGGGGAACTCTGTAAGCTGGCACATGGAGAGGAGGAGTTGAAAGAATGGAGGGACAGACGGGAATTTCTTTTGATGAAACTTGCCAAAGCCCGTAAAGATCACTTAATAGCACCAAATGATGATGACTTTGGCAAATATAGTTTTCTGCTTAAAGATATTATGTAATGTTTTAATTAATTTGACAGTTAACGCGAGGTGTTCTGGAAGTAAAATGTCTTGGGTTCAGTATTGAATCGGGCGAGCATGGTGTAGCTCTCCGTGGTGGATGAGACGATGCTCCTAGATTTTCGTGAAAGCACAGAGCTGGCCTTGTGTTCTGAGTAATCACGGCTTTGTTGCTTTTATCACCGGTTACAGTCAATGCACCTTCGCCTTTTTATGTTTCTGTTCTTAACTAGCACACAGAGGATCACCTTTCAGGGACTGGAATTCGGATTTTGTTATGGAGACCTCAAGCGGTAGGTATGACAGGAGGTGTATTAAGAGGCATGTTGAGAAACTCCTGAGATTCCCATGGAATGTTTACGCCACAGAATGCTGTCTCCGCTTGTTTGTTCTTTTTTTATTTTCTATTTGGCCCTGTATCTCTGTTCTTTAAATGAGTAGGTTGTATGAGTGTTGTTTGTTGGTTTTATACGGACCAACGTAAACACAACGTTTTTTTCTCATCTGTTGTTTCTGAGAGAAAAATTGTATTAGAGAAAAGATACCATCTGTGTGTATTAATAAAGGATTTAAAGAGTGAAGGTTTATGTCAAGAACCGTTTTGACCACAAAAGGGATGTTGGAAAAGCGATTACCTGCTAACTGCACTTCTGTGATGATAATAAATGCATTCTGCATCGACTCTGGTGTTAGTTACTTTTTATACAATGAAAATGCCCTGGTTACAAAACTATTTTAAAATTGAAGTTGAAGCAGTCGCACATCTCGCGGTACTTGACGTCATACACTGATCGTTGTGCGCAGCACCGCCTACGGGTTTTTGCAGTGACGCACCTGCCTTTTAGGACCACCCACTGAAGGGCAACAACCCTTTGTTTCGCTGCCCGCCAGTTATTTTAGAAACGTTTTTTCTTTTAACCAAAATGCCGGACAGCTGTTGTTCGGTCGGATGCACGAACAGGCGAGGAGACAAACCCGGGTTGTGCTTCTACAGAATTCCGTCGGAGAGAGAAAATCCGGAGAGGAGGAGATTGTGGATTTGTGCTATCAGACGCGCCTTCGTCCCGGAAGAGGGCAAAGAATGGCAACCGTCAAAGTACACAAGACTTTGCAGCGAACATTTCATCAAAGGTAAGCACAAATAAACATCGAGTATTATAGCTGTTTTATAAGTAGTCATTTTATCATCATATAACCGCTCAGACATGATTCGTTTTCGTGCAGAGACGCAACCAATTTAAATGGCCTTATGAGTTAAAGGGATACTTCACCCAAAGATGAAAATTCTGTCATGAATAACTTAACCTCAGGTTGTTCCAAACCTGTATAAAGTAACGTTACTTTGTTCTGCTCGTAAGTTCTTTCTTAAATGTGAACGTAAAGTCGTAGTGAAAAAGACGCGTAGTAACTAATAGCTAGTTTGTAACTAACTCTGTAACGTTACGTTAGTCGGTTGCACCATTGGTCTTGAGGCAGAACGTAGCTAGTAGTTCGTAAGCTCTCCGTAAAGTAATGCGTAGTCGCATAAAATGTGGTTTACCTTCAACAGTCCATTAGCGGCCTTTAAATTTGTGAGAAAAAGTTGCGTTGAAATGTTGTGAATTTCAAAGCGTTCTTGATTTAAACTTATTTCACCTCACACAATAACGGTAAAAATACGTTTTTATTAAATAGAATGGGATACTACCTAATCACTTTCTTATGGCACTAGCAAATGAGTTCGATCCCAGGGGATTGCACATAGTCAGAAACAAATGTATAATGCAATGTAAGTCGCTTTGGATAAAAGCATCTGCCAAATGCATACATGTAAATATAGATGTAAAATCATGAATAACAGGCATTTTATTAAATATTTAAAATAATCAAGATAAATAAACAAATGCGGATTAAAAACAATACAGCCCAATAACATCATAATAAATTACATGTAATATGGGTGATTTCATTTTACTGCCAACCGCCAAAGAAATAAAAAAAGATGATTTTATTTTGACGTGCACAAAACTAGGGTAAGTTGTAACTTACGCACAGCTGGTGCAACCCACCCCAGAACACCAAGGAAGATGTTTGTAAGAATGTCAGTAACCAAACAGATCTCATCCCCCATTCACTGCCATAGTAGGGAAAATAAATACCATGGGAGTCAATGGGGGATGAGATCTGTTTGGTTACTGACATTCTTCTAAATATCTTCCTTTGTGTTTAGCAGAACAAAGACATTTATACAGGTTTGGAACAATCTGAGGGTGCGTAAATGATGACATAATTTTCATTTTCAGCTGAACTATCCCTTTAACACATGTTGGATGTGAACCCACATGTATTATAGGTGCCAAATCTGATGACCCGTCGTCCCCTGACTGGGTACCATCTGTCTTCTCGCAGTCACCAGTCACCAAGAAGAGGAAGAGGAATAAAGATGTGGATAGGTCTGAACAAAGCAAGAGTGAAGAGGAGATAAAGGAGCAGGCTGCAGTGGATGTCCTTCTAAAACTGTCATCAGCGTCACATACTACGAAGTGTAATAACAAAATGTGCAAGGAAAAGATCGCAAGATTACAGAAGGAGTGCATTGACCTCAGGAAGGAAAATCGAAGGCTGAAGGACATTATAAAAACAGGAACATTTAATGAACTGGCTTTAAGATGATGATGAGGTCAAAGCAATGACTTGAATGGCCACATATCATTTTTGAGGCTGCAAATTAATTTCCCACTTTCACTGCTTAGTTGTATCAATCTTCAAGGTCTAGATTACAACTGCTAGTGGAGCGTTAAGAAGCTCCATTGAAGTGTTGACACAAGACTGGTGTCTGACCAAACCGAGCGCTTTAGCCGTTAACACCTATTATATTTAAATAGGTCCTCATAAAAACGTCTCATAAAGAGGTTTTTGGCAACAATTGAGAACAATTTTATCTGTTATTAATATTTTTTGATCCTCTTGTATAGTAATATCTGGAGTCATTATCTTGGGCTTTGTCTTTATAAACCTTGCACAAGTGTTAAATTCTCAAAGTTGAGTTTCAGTTTATACCCCAAGTACAACTATGCAACCTGAATACAAACTGTTTAATACGTCTTTAATAATATATTTCAGTTAAAAGCAAAGATATCAATTGTCCAAAGTTGTGCATCACTTTTGGTTGGGACTGTGCTGCTTCTACCAATTGTGCTACAGGAACAAGGGGTTATTTGATCTAAATTGATTTGGTTATGATATCATAAATACTTAATATCAAAAGGCCACTATTTAATAAAACCATTCATATAAGTTATAACGGTCTCACAAATGCACACAAAACCCAGTCACCAAACAAACATTTATCCAGTAGAATTTTTTTATTGTTCAGTAGAGTCAAAAAACAATGGACACACTGAGTGATATAAGCAATATACTGATCACCCTACTGCTAAAATACCCCCAAGTTAACATGCATGTACTGTCCATCATGTGGATTGCTCTTCTGTAAAGTGAACAACAAATAATTCTCAAATTCACAACAATCAAAGTAAAATGTATGTAACAGTTCCCTACATGACTGTATAAACCATATAAGTAATGTCAATGAAATAATTTTCGCTGCATATTCTAGTTGTGGCTACCTGTGTAAAGGCCTGATTGTTCATTTTGTTTAATAAATTTCAATAGACAACATGGTCACTATATAAAAATAAATCACTTCTTTTTTTTCTTCTCAAATGTACAAATGGCAAACATTGCGGTGACGCAAAAACTAAATTAATGATAAGAAAATAATACTGTGAAAGAACTCGAGACAATGAATTTCAGTATCCGGCTGCACAGCACACAGACCATCTATAAAAATAATATTTACACTTTCAAATGATCAATCTCACAATTTAGAAATGTGCTCAACCACAACAACGAATGCCTCTGATGCCCCAACATCAATAAAAAGACTTCACGTCATTGGCTTTCATTCTTATTGTGGCTTCCTAGCAGGTCTGAACAGAAAACAGCCAGCGCGCTGTTACAAAATCTCTTGTATGGCAAATGAAAAATAAAAACTGCTAATTAAAGCATGATCATGTAAGAGCATTGATTCAGTTTTTACTTTACAACATTTGACAATTTTTCATATTGTGAACTGCTTATATTCCTATTACTTATGTGTAAAGTCATATTACGTGACGACAAAAACAAGCTTAAAGCATCTTTTAAAAAATCTGTTGTAATCACTAAACAACAAGGCAAAATATATTATGCGGATAAAAGCCTCATAATCATCTAAAGCTGACCATATTTTTGAAATGGTCCGTAAAATCAGTCCAACTTAAGCCCAGAGCCAGCTCTGGTCAAAAGCAGCACAAACAGAATCTGTCCCGGTTAAGCTTCAGATCTCCGCTTAAGCTCTACAAATATTAAGCATTGCATGTGATATCAAACGCAGCCGATCATCAATTTCACATTATAATAGGGTTCTATTAGACCACCACAAAATGGGGAGGGAAATCAATACTCATTACTCAATGCAACAAAGTGACTAAAAAACTGCATGCAATAGGTTTGTCTTTCACCATTTAAAAGGGATGTTCACATCAGTGTTGAGTGGTTTTGAAATGATTCTAGACATGGTAGTCTGTACACAGTTGGCCTTCGAGAAGTTAGGTGTGGCTCTCGGTGCCATTAGGGGTGAGCTTGGTCTTGTGCTCAACCTTCGGGCCCTTGGCTGAATACTGGACCAGCAGGAAGGGCTCCTTGGTTTCGCCTTCACCGACAATGCTTTCCTCATCTTCAGACTGACTGATGCGCTGCAGCCGCAAGTAGCACCAACAACCAAGAATTAACGCCCCTAGTGCGGCAATGGCAATGAGTATAACGATAATTGTCACAACCCCAGTGGTGGGGCTATGGTCCATGATAGACATCCTGACAGTCAAAGAACAATTTTATTGGGTTATTGTTTTTTCTGGTCCACAGGTGGCGGTTTTGGAAAGGTTAAAGGTATGGCCCCTCCTACATCTGAAAGACATAAATAAGACATACGACTGCAACAGTTAGAGGGAAGATCTCACAGAGGCCTATAGAAATTCATTGGTCCCTGGGTCAAGTGAGTAAACTTTAACATTGAGCAGGGGGTCAACCAGTCAACAGTGTTGAGTGTACTTTAAAATGTATGCTCTAATGCAGTGATTCTAAAACTGGTACGCGTACCACTAGTGGTACTTGAAGAGACCCCTGGTGGTAAGTGACATGACAGGAAATGAAAAGCTCTATATATACATTTATTGCTGGGCAACGGTTACATTTTTTAATCGCATGACTTTTCTGTTATTAATCGCAATTAATCGCATTGTTAAGCATAAAATTCAATAATGAATTCAAAAGTAGTGTATTGTGCACTTTTATTTTAAAAGTACTGCTATATAAACAAAAGTGCAATAATATTTGGTTTGCAAACATTTTTAACACAATGTGCTTTTTTACAACAGCATTTCCTTTATATGGTAGCATTAACAGTTTTAACTTTAACATTAATGTAATCAAATTAAATATAAAACCGAAGCGATTTGCCACTGCCAGGGCATTAACGTTCTGTCTAGTTTGATATAATGTAGGGCTGTCAACGTTAACGCATTAAAGCATACGATTAATTTTTTCAAATTAACGCGTGAGAAAATATTTATCGCAATTAACGCAGCATCCGTTTGTTTTGACATCCTTTGTCTAGCGTTACATTATGTAATCACGCTCTTATTCGTGTACAGGCTTTTAAACCACTTAAGCGCGATTTGAAACAGTTGCTTTGAGGCGTTCAATGAAGAAAGAAAGCTTCTAAACTGTGGGACGCGGCAAAACGCAACGAGAGGTCCAGTCTGGTGTGTACAGTAACGGCTGCGTCGGTGAATCTCTGTCAGACAGCGCATCCGTGTTAAGTTCTCTTTCGTGCTTGAATGGATAAAACCACACAAGATTATGTCAGAAAGCCTGTTTTGTCTAGCATTTTCTTAAGCACAGACTTCAAAGTGTAAAATAAAATCTTAAATGAATGCAAGAGTTGTGAAAATGGGAGTGCGGTGACGGTCAGATCTGCATTCTGGGGCAGCTCTTAAAGGGGCCACGTTCTTAAACGTGCTGCTGTGACTCCTGTCACTAATGTTAATCAAAGAACAAAATAAAAGAAGAAATCAATGTGATTTTATAGCTTTAATGAGAATTCTTCTGCATTTAATTAATAATTTAGCATTAAAGACTGTAAAGTGTCCTTCAATTTCCTACATGAGCTCTCAATTATACTGTTGAATGGCTATAATTAATGTTAAAATAATCAATTTAATAGAGACATCAGTTACAATACTAATATGAAAATGTTAGCTTTCATAAAATGATGCTGTTAAATAAATATGTTGTTTCTACATCAATTTGAAGATTAAATGAGAAATTATTAAAATGTAAAAGTATATTTTAAAATAAAATAGTTGTGTGCGATTAATCGTGATTAATCACAGAAAAAATGTGTGATTAATCCGATTAATTTTTTTAATCGATTGACAGCACTAATATAATGATTGATTTTATTGGTTACATGAACTCTCTTTCAACACAAATTGTAAAGTGTACTGAATTTAAAGCACACCTTTAACAACTAAATTATTGTATGCTACTTTTTTCTTTATCTTAACAATTCATATAAGGAGAACACAAAAAGTGTTTTGGGCCCATCCTTTATTGTTTGATGAACATTTTAAAAAGAGATCTTTATTATGCTGCTGCCCCTTTAAGAGCGCTCATATACAGGTGCTGGTCATATAATTAGAATATATAATTCTAATTATATGACCAGCACCTGTATATATATACGGATCTAATATACTGTGAAACGTCCGTTTTGTTTCCCAGCTGTTAACGTTCATAAAACGGACTACTTTTACATGGACCCTTGCTAATAGGGAAATTTTGACGTAATTTTGTGTTTATTTGTCTGTTTCAGAGTAAGAAGATGTGAAAGAGAACTCAGTTTAGTAGTTTACGCTCTGACTCTAGGCGTGCATGTTTAAACATGTTTTCTGCACTAGTTTCACACTGCATACAACACGCAACACAATTCGTTATCGTTGCTGTTTTGTAACTTAGCCAGGGAAGTTTTTGTAAGAGTTGGGTACCTTTCTCCAATCAGTTCTGGGGCCTCATTTATCAACAGTGTGTAAAGGTTCTATCTTTTGTCATTCGAATGAAATTCTAAATCGAATGAAAAGTCTAAGTACAAAAAAATCTGTATTTATCAAACGTGCGTACACGGTTCTTACACACACCAGTAAGTAATCCTTTTGTCTAATATTGTCCTTTCTGTCAAATGTGTATTGTCTCTCACATATAAATTTTTTACGTTTTGTTACTTTTTTAACCTGTATGTGCACTGGAAGCTTCTGTCACTAAGACAAATTCCTTGTGTGTCCAAGCACACTTGGCAATAAAGCTCTTTCTGATTCTGATCATTGCTGATAAACCCCACGTTTTTAAGCGCCATGCTCATTCACGCTCATGGTCAATTGCATTCGGAAACCCCCCTTTATAAATCACGTGAATGTACTCTGTGCTCTCACTAACAGTGGTCTTTGAAAAAGCATTCTTTGCGCAATGCATGTTTTTTATTGCTCATTTCACACTTATTTATAGGAGATTTATTTTGCATAATTAAAATGTTCAGTAAAGAAACCGAATTTGCAGTTCTTTTTTGGTGGAATTTGGTAAAGCGATGTAGTAATAGAAAAGCGGTAAGATATTTTAATTTTTTATTTATAAAATTTTTGTAATAATGATTAATATGCAAACCTCTTTTTGTTCTTTTTCAGTTTGTTTGAATGTTTTTTCTGTTATTTATTTTTTTCATATATTGTTCTGTTAAAGGTGTCATGAACTGGCCTTGTTTGTTTTATACTGTTGTATGAGGTCTACTTATGACGTTCGCGTGGTTTTTACATTCAAAAACATCAAAATCAATAAGTAGCCTAATAGGCTATTTTCTACCAGGGTTTTGAGGCCGGCTCAATAAACGCTTGGTTTTAATATGCGTGCCGCATTGAAGACTTGGAAGTAAAAGCCCACTCCTATGATTGGATAGCAGTTTGTGTAGTAAACTTAGTTGGAGCCTTCTGTGAATTTAGTTAGACACGTAACGTTAGGTCACACATTAGCTCTACTCACACGGCATTAGTATTATCTGGGGACCTCGTGTGATTTATAAATTACCTCCCCACATCTGTATTTCATGTGGGGAATTCGCACGGGATAAGTGAAGCCTCTGATTTACTCAAATTTACTGACTTATTTCCCGGATGTGATGGAAAGGCTTTGCGTATAGTTTGTATAGCCTATAGTTGTATGGTGTTTAATGATATATGACCGTACCTGTCAGCATTTGAAACCCGTGATCGCGAACCGGACAGAAGATCAACGCGATCGCGGGTCTCAAATTTTACGAGAGTTTCCATGATAAATAAACAAACGGGAGACTCCCGGGAGTCCCGGCCAAAACGACAGTGTTGGCTTATGTATAATAATAATGGAAATAATATCAAGACACTTCAAAACAGCCTCCATTATTTGCAAACGTGGATAAAACCTTGAAAAATGATATGAGCCTGCCAAATCACAGAGATGGCGATTCACACAGGACTAATATTATCAAAGGACCTCGATGTTCAAATATGGTAGGTAATTTGTGGGGAATTTTTTACTTTACAAATTACAGACATGGCCGATTCGCACGGGATTAACATCACAGACAACCTCTGCAATTATTACAAATGTGTAGAGGTCCCCAGGTAATTATAATCACATGCTAATAGGGCTATCAGGGCATATCAAGTGATCTCTAACAAAGCAATAGTGATGCATAGTACAAAAATGTTTTACTCACATAAGATTGCTGCGCCATTCCTATCAGATCCAAGATTGATGGAGTTTTTATTTTATTTTAGTCTCTCCGCAAATCCAGCGTCGACCTGTGTCTTGTTCACAAAGGAATCCTCTGAGAAATGAAACGAACAAACGCTCAATGTTTTTACCCACATGAGCTGGAACGTCTTTAAAAATAAACTTCAACCACGCATTACTAATATCGGAATCCGAAGGAAGGTTATACAGCGACTGTGTTCTTCCACAACCAGGCACTGACTGCACAAAATTTTGCGATCTTTAATGGCATATTTATTGCTTGCTCGCTCTATCTGGTTCCACGCAACTTGTATTACTTCAGTACTGTCATGTGCATACCAGTGGGCAGGGCTAGAGAAGTAGTCGTTGATATTCTTCTGTGGAGGCGGTGTTCAACCTATCTATCATAGATTGGTGCATTCCAGGACCTGGCATTCGCTGGGCCTGGTGTCCATAACAGTTGTAATTTCAGTAACAAGGGCGTTTTCAGTTCTGACACTTACAGGATGTTCGCTTGAATACGATTCCCTCTTATATAACAAAAGCTACATATAACAAAAGCTCGGGTTAAAATTGATGTCTTAATTCATGACTCCTTTAAGTGTGTCTTTACATTGTACTACAAAAGAAGGGCCAAATCCGGACCTTTGCTTCGTTCCATCCAGACCGCGAGACATAGCCTAATAAACCATTTTAAACATTTGACTATTTCAGTTGTTTAAATTGAGCCACACGTCTACAAAACGGAGAATCACATTACATCACAATTGGGTGGAAATACGGTCTTATGCACTTTTTTCGGTCCTCAAAAACTAGGGTCCTTTGGACTGCGGTCCGTCCTAGAAGTGCGGTCCTGGAACTGGAAAAAGTCCCCACAAGTTAATAAATCCCCCATAAAAGTCATTTACAGAGCCCTGTTTACAGTGCACTACAGAAACGTGTTTTGTGTCAACTATTACTGCTGAGTAACTTGAGAAACATGGAATAACCTGTTCTTTAGTTTAAAACAGCTTGTAAATAAAAAAGTGTTTGTAGTATTAATGATACATTGGAATTGGAGGAAAAGGTGTAAAGATAAAGATTCACAGCTCTACTTTAAATTCGAGTCTTTATTCATGTGATTTCAATGTCGGTCATTAGGTGGTACTTGGAATAAGTCATTTTTTAAAATGTGGCACTTCATCTGAAAAGTTTGAGAACCCCTGCTGTATCCTCCTCACATTTGTATACTTTGGTCAGTTAATAAGAATAATTTATGTAGTTATTTATTATTTATTTGAAAGAATTAAATAAGCCGTTTCATGTCTATCCTTGAATCAATTCTAATCAAGGTTGATCTAGGATATAGAAAGTAATTAGTAATAATAACTACTTTTTGGAGAGAGTAATTTGTACAGTAATCTAATTACACTATTGAATATGAAATTAGTAACTAGAAATTAATTACTTTTTCAGAGTACCTTACCCAACACTACCAGTCAACCACACTGTGCTTTGTTTTACTACTGGCTGTCTATGTGGATCACGGTAAGATTACTAAATGTGAAGTTTAGGTTTCAAGTACATTTTTATTTACTTTTGTCCTGTGCAAAATCTGGGTTGTAATGCAAAACCATATTGAGGACCTTAGTCGCTTAGTGACTCCCCTCATCTCTTGGAAAACAAACATCATTCTAAATGTTTCCATTTGTTATTATAAGCAATTAAACATGCTTGGTTTAAATGCATAACGAAGTAGGGACATGACCTCAATGAAGCCACAGGTTATGCAACAAATTTGCCGTGAGCATCTTCAGTCTGTAAAGACTTCCACCTTGCCCACGCGCAGGTGTTAAATGCGCACGAGCTCTGACTATCGCTGTTAATGGCAACATTAATTGAACAGTGTGACAGAATGAAGCCAAAATAATTCAAGTAAAGGAAAGTGTCAAGTAATGCCGCAGCCATTATTTTTGCACACAAACGCTTTTTAACATCAGTTATGTACTAAATAGATGCAGTTGCGTTTTATGTAACGTTACAATCTATGATCGTATACTGAACCGTAGCTTTTATGATACAATATTGAGATGCAGTTAAGGAAGAAGGTGAAGCTTACCAGCATCGGGAGACGGTCCATTTTATCGACGAATAACGTTTATGTGCTTTTTCTCATCCTGAGACATTTATGGACAGTTCATGCTTCACGCGCTGACACAAGATGAACACGTCAGTCAGACAATCAGCCGCTATGTAGTATAAATCAAATCAAACGCGTATATTTCCGTCAGCCTAAGCATAGAAATATAAATAAAAATATATAGTTCATTTGTCACTGTACAGGATATGACATCACGATTAAAAAAAGCATACATCCAATCACATAACAGTACAGCCCCTATTGCTTTGATGGGGCATATGTAATATAAAAGTCCTGTCGCTTTTGTGCAACTAAATAAACTTGTATCGGTAATAAAAAAAACTATCCAGGAACTTTAGACACAGATAAATGGATTCATTAAAACTGTCCTGAAAGTTTATATGCTTTCATACATTTATTTTGCAACCACTAAAAAATAATGCACTTTAATTGCTGCTTTAAAGTTGAAGTGTAATTAAATTATTGCATGTGATTTGAAGTGAAAAGTTCATTGCTCTTTCTGACCACTATGAATGAACGGATCTTGGAGTTTGACACCACATTATGTCTATATTTGATACTTTCAAAACTACAATTGAGTAGACATGATAGAAGTTAATAAGGCAAAATGGCTGCTTAATAAACTGCTTGTTTATAAGATTAAAATGTATGTTTAATAAAAATTTAAATATTAATTAAATCATCCAAATTAATTATTTTTTTGTGACAGCCAGTCTCAGACTCGTGGTACAAAAATTACATTCGTTTGCTGAAACGTAGCCTACCACACAATAAAATGTACACACAAAAAAAGAAAAAACAATTTTCGGTCATCAATCTGTAGGTGTGTATAGGGTGAAGAGACACGGCGAAATGTTTTTAATATTAACTTTGCGTGTAATACAAACGCAATCCTGTGGTGAATTCATCGCCTGTATCTCGTGACCAAACACGGAACTAAAAGTATCCAAACTTTTAACTTTTCACCTTTTCCCACCACTTTTAGCAAACATCCTCATATATACCGGTTTTTACTTTATGCGTATTTAGATCACTTTATGTACAGTTTAGTCCAGATTTTCTGGTGTTAGATGATCTTTTATCAAACTGGACATATCCCACCTTCGCGTACCACCCACTCAACCATCGGTGTCGGGAAACAGCGAGTGCGTAACAAAACTAAGAAGCAGGAAGTGTCTTCTGTTGTGATTGTCCACTCAAGAAAACACGAACAAATAGTAAGTTTTTGTTAACATTTGTTTTTTCAAACAAGGGTAGTTATAGCGATACTTTTTGAGAATATAACCCATAGCGAAAAGCTTTGATAACTTAAGTTTCACTTTGACGGCCGTAGTAATAGGATGATGTTTTAGGTTAGAATTGAATTTAGCGATATTAGCCTTAACTAACCATTGTTATAGTAAAAAAGTTGAAACCATGTCTTTTGACGTTTCTTTTTTTATCAAACCATATAGTTTAACTACAATTCTCAAGGTTAAAGTATGGCAATAAGACCATGGTAAATGTGTGGTCATATGGTTTTACTACAATACCATAGTTAAACTATGCTTACTGTTGTAAAACCATTGTTAATATGCATAAGGGTGGTTTTAAAAAGTTCAACCACTAGGAACTGAGCTAATATATAATGATACAATAAAAAGAACAATTATTTATTTGATCTATATCATTTTATTTATATGTATGTTATTGTTAATACAGCACCAAAGGCAATGGCAAGCGCACCTCCGTTTGAGACATCATCACTCGTGGGATACCCACCACCTCCACCATATGAGGAGACAATGGGTACAGTCCCACAGTACACACCAGGGCCGATGCCCTATCCTCAAACTGATGTGAAGGCAACTCAGCCTCCATATCCACAACAAGCCTATGGCCAGATGTATCCTCCACCACCCCCACAAGCTCAACCAGTCACCACTCCTGTTGGTAAGAACCCCGTCTTTCATTCTCAAACACAGAGAATACAACACTGAGAGTGTTGTAACACGGTACAGATCAGTTAAGATACATGGGTAATAACTTATAATTATTATTTGGATTTGCCATCTTGTTAATAGATTTTAAATGGCAGAATCCTCTGAACCAGCAGATTCTTATTTATTTAATAAAAACGTTTTGTAGGTATTACATCCCATCCCTCGGTGTACTTGAGAGTCATTTAAAGTGTTGGAATAGATTTTTAGTTCTACTTTAATTTAAAGCAGATTAATATAGGAATAGTATATTCATGCTTACAACACACAGCACAAGAATAAATCAAGAGTTACAAACGTTTGAACAAAACATGGTATGACATTTTCTTACCCATTTCTGTGAATAAGATTTTAGACATTGTTCTGATAAACAGTTGTAGACCAATAACCACTTTCACTTCCGCACCACTGGCTGGTAGACTAGATGGTAAACCACACAAACTAGCTAGTTCAGAATAGGTTTTTCCATTGCACCCTTTATTTGATTTGAACAGTTGACAGCTAATGTGTCAGTATTTTTAAGGGATTTCTGTGTTCTTTAGTGTCAGTTCAGACCGTGTATGTCCAGTCTGGTGTGGTGTTCAGAGATACCCCAGTTCTAGTACATTGTCCAGTATGCACACAGCATGTGACAAGTCAGCTGGAGTACACATCGGGTGCATTAACCTGGCTCTCTTGTGCAGGCCTAGCCATTTTTGGGTAAGAAAAGCATACATACATCTGTTTTCTTGTTTTTCAACTGTTACTGCTGACAACTGGATGCTTGATGTCATGCGAACATGTTCTTCATTGTTCTGTTCTGGATCGTTTCTCCCTTCCTCTAGTTGTTTCTATGGGTGTTGCCTGATTCCCTTCTGTGTGAATAGTTTGAAGGATGTAACCCACCGCTGTCCAAGCTGCCACAGAACTTTAGGTGTTTACACAAGAATCTAAAGCATTTGCAGAGCAGTTGTGTAACATACCTGATGTGTATCTGAAGAACAAAATGTCGAGTTAACTTGAGCATTTTCTGTGCTATTGACACAACTGACATACATATACATGTTTATCCATCTATCTATACCTTAATATGCATTTTACATTGTAAAATTTATACTCACTGTGATTTTATTAAGAAATACAAATCTGTTAATTTTCTCAATTATAACTTTGTAAAAATAATTTTGGTTACAGAGCACAATTACTGTGAAGGGCTTAAATTGCTTTTTAAAAGGCACAATCTTTATTCTGTTCTGTTTATGATAAAATAAATACCACGTATACATGTTTCCCAGTTAAAACAATGGAATGCATATTGTATACAGGTTAAGTATCTGCAATAAGTTTGCTTTACCAAAAATTCTCTTAACGTTTAACCATATCATAAATTAAATAAGCAAACAAAATAGAAGTAAGCTTCATGGCAAAGTCTGCTGGAGATCTTCCACTTCATACATCCAGTTTTTCCTGTGAATTGTGGCATTGTCAGAAAGATCTGCCATCTTCACTGCACGCAGCACTGGTTCTGGACTATGAGACTGAATGACCCCCATAATCATTACATATTTACCTGTAAACAAAATTTAAAAGCGTTAATGTTGCATACATCTTTCTTCCTTGTCAATTAAAGGTCAGTAAATGTTTGGTCAACTTTGTTACTGAAATGTGGTTAATACAGTTTAAAAGCTGATTTGTGTGACATCATTATTTCCCACAATAAACATGAAAAGTACTCCAGATTTGGAAGTAACAGGGTGTAGATCGGTGGTATTTGTTGCTGTTTTAGCATGTTAATGTAGTTCAATAATGTTACCCGATACAACTTAAGTTAAAATGCTTCAGTAGGTTTAAAATCCATATAAGATAATAAATACTGTAAAGCTATTGTTATCATGTTAACTAATGTTAAATGTTACCTTATTGTAAACAAACCGTTGGCGTCAGAGAACAAAGTATGTACTGTAATGCCTAAAATATTTCGTTCATAAGTTCTAACTGACCAGGACTAAGACACGGCTTTCCCTTTGGCACGTTGTTAACGCCAGTGACGAGGAAGTTTCCAGTCTCGTCCAGCATCAGTACGGTGCTGAGATCACATTGGAGCTCCACCACTGTCCCCTGCATCCAAACCACAGAAAGCCGTAATAAATTGGCATTGTTTGAACCCAGTCTTTTAATAACATACTCTGGCTTTCCATTTGATGCCTGACACTCGTTTCCCTCACGCAGCTGGCTGGATAACACTTTCACTGGAGGACATCGTGTTTTATCGCCACACATAAAGCTCGCACCGATCATTTTCTGCGCTTATTGAATCCGCGGTAATTTTCTGAAGCGCCTAAAAACGGAAACGACGCGATAGTTTCAAAATAAAAGACACCGTAAGCTTGTTTGAGGTGGGCAAATTCTGCGCAGAATCGAACACCGGTGATCAGCGCAAGATGCATGCCGGTTAGAAATGTGTCCGAGTTACGTCCGCCTTGCTCTGACGTCATGCTGACGTGTGCCAAAAAACTCTCGCGACGGCGAGGCGGCCTGGCCGTTATCCGCACACAGGCGAGCGTAGTTGCTTCCTCCCGACTGCGTTGATGAAAAGCACGATGGGAAACGACTTGCTGACGACACAGCTTAAATGCTCATTGGGCGAGAATGTCAGCGGATATCTTTTTATTTAAGCGTTCCATTAATAAGTCCATTAATTGAAGTAGTTTTTGTGATTTATATGTGAAAAAACCACACCCATGTGAAATATATTGTCCTCATAACCACCTTCATGTAAAATCAGTGGCAATTCAACTGCATCGATTTCATCTGCGATAAAAAGCGCTTTTTTATTAAAGTATAACAAAAACATTACAAAACAAGATGGTATACAGTTTACATACATCAAAAACATCAATTTTAATAGGGGCTAAGACAATAAAAATAATAAAAGATAATACAAGAAACCAAGAAAAAATTCACAATATTGTCCCAAATAATTCTTAATATTATAAACAGGGTGATATAAAAAAATACATTCGGGAATAAAATTCTTAGCTAACAAAAGTAAGTTATTCATATTAATTTAAAAAAAGTTTGACCTCCCTTTTCACAGTTTCCATATTTAATTTTTTATAAACGACATGTTAAATTCTAACACATTTTACTAATTTAACCACAATTATTGCACTTTGTCCAGGAATGAAAGAAAAATATGCTTTGAAACAAAATAGGGTCTGTGTTTTCTGGAAATGAGTTACAGAATTTACACAATATAGGAACTCTCCATAAGGATAAATATCACATACAATTTTTGTCTACATTTGAGTGTCTCTCCACATTAAAGTGGTCAAATGTAAATTCATTTAATCTTACCCTGCGGACATGAACAGTTGATCGTAGATGTTGTCATTGTGACCGTAACATGAGGCTTCTCCCACTTGCATTGTGATCTGTAAACCCTCGCTTCCAAATTAAATTAGTTACCCACCATATTTATTTTAAAACCGTTTATATAATATATATATATCCCTCCGAGTCCGAGGCATATTTAAGTCCCACTTGAATTCTCCTCGATGACAGAGTGTGTCCAAAATGTACCAAAAACAACTTCGGACAAGGCTTTTTACTCTGACAGGTGCCATTGAAAGACATGAGAAACTCCGGTGTTCTGCCAATTTATGCTACCCTGTCGAAATTTGCAACCTCCATATTTAATACGTCTTATATTTATAAGTATTTCAAAATATATCAGACATTGATTTCTTTCTTCTATCGATGTATGACATGTACACACATGTCTTCAACTAATATTGAACATTTAGTAATAATACAATTAAATATAAATTGATGCAATCAAATATAAAAATACAACTCGGATTATATATAACTATAATTATTATGATATGGGACCTTGCACCTTTAGGAGTACTCCTAACATACCTAAAAATATAAAACAGAAACATCACTGCTACATATATTAAACCATTAGGAAAGTACAAACAGTATGTAACAAACCAACATATTCAAAAATAAATTTCAAAATATTAAACTTTATTTAGCTCGGAAAGGAATTCTTATAGGAGTTTTACCGCCACCTGCTGTACAGTATATGTTATGCACAAGTGAGAATATGTCTTACATTTAGTCATCAAGCAGACGCTTCCAAAGCGACTTACAAAGTAGGGGAAGACAATAGAAGTAACATGTGCAACAACAGAAAACAACAATGTATAGGTGCAGTAAAACTGGTCTCAGTTAAACTACCACAGTATACGAAGCTAAGAATATCCTTTTTTGGGAGGGGTAGGAAAGTAGAAAAGAAGTAGAACACTGTACTAATGTACTCAATTTTTTTCCCTTTGTGGGACGGCACCACAAGACATTGTTCGATTACACAGCGCAGGGATCGGGCGGTTACATAAGCAGTGCTCGAATTGAAGGGGGGCTTGGGGGATCCGGGACCCCCCATAAGGCATTAGGGACCCCCCATGAGAAGTAAAAAATAGACTCAGATAAAAATAGATGAAATAGTATATAGTTATGCATATTATGATCAAATATATTGTGTATTTTGTATAAATTGTATATTGCGAGACTAACCCCCACCCCCACCCAAAAAAAAGTCTTATGGTGGGGAACCCCCACCATAAGTGAAGATATGGGGGTGCCGAACTCGTGGTTGTTTTGCAGGCCAAGAGCAGAGATTTGAATTGGATCTGAGCGACTATAGGGAGCTAGTGCAACCTAATGAAGAGAGGAGTGATGTGCGCTCTCTTCGGCTCGTTGAAGACCACTGCATTCTGGATCATCTGAAGAGGTCTGGTTGTACAAGATGGGAGACAAGCCAGTAGAGCTAGCTTACACCAAATCTTCCCATGAAAAACACTGGATATTATATAATGTTCTACAACTTCATCCCATGAACTGTGCTTTGTACACATCCCATACCACTATCAGATTTACAACATCCACTGGCATCCACATTACGAAATAAACTATTAACAAATGTTCAGGGAGCACAAAAATATCACATTTCTATGCTTGCCATTTGTTGCCTTAAATTGCATCTATAGACAACAAAACCTTTTCTGTTGCCTAATATAGGCTATCATATTAATGAAAAAAATGGTGCAAAACTCACTCTTTCTAGAAGAATGATCAAACTTTATTAATCAGAATCAATCACTGTTAAAGCATAATATATCATCATAGCCACCTTCTTGTACCCCTTCAGCTTTGGGCCTTTATTATCCACTTCCCTGTATTCTGATAATATATCAGAATATTTGATATATTTTTGTTATTACATTTTTTTAAATAAGTTTATTTGGCAACTCTTTCTGATAAGAAAAACATGTTATGTACACACAACACATAGTTTATTTCAAAAACAACATAAAATAAATTTACATTTAATTACTACCATGAAAATCAATATCTGACCTTAAATATAAATCATCGCAGTAATTGTTAATGGACTAGGTCTAACTTGGTCTCAGCAGTTTTGCAATATAATCAGGCCAATCATTCAATGATTTTATTCTTATCCTTAAAATAATAATGAACCATTTGTGAACAACTGCAAGAATGAGCTACTTCCCTCAAGAACACACTTACCTTACATACACTTTTCACTTCTTACCGGATCTCATTAATCTTCTAATAAACTAAAATAAACAATAGTTTGACAAGTTTTCAAAATGACAACCAATATCTTTGTTCTTCATGGATTACCTTTTATTTGTTTCTGTACTATAGACTAAATTTCCCATTATCAGATATGATCATCATCACAAATAAACAGGTACCAATCATAGAACATTATACACAAGATTAACAAAAGATTATTCTTATAACACTTTTAAAGTTTGAGAAGTTTTTGTGTAGTATAAAACAAACGGCCAAATGAAGTTCCAAAATATTGTCTTGATAGCATAATTAATTCGTCCAACATATTAAAATAAGTAAAACATCCACATAGTGTGAGACAGCACATTTCTTTAAATAAAAGAGCTACATATACATTCATCTGATCTCATGTTATTAGTGCAATATTGCTGATTGAAGAGATGTCAAATATGATTATTGATATTGTATAATATACAGGAATACATAATGTTAAAAATGAAAAATTCTAAATAACATCGAAGATGGAAGACAGGATATCCCTTTATAGAATGGGACCAATAATAATCAAACAGAATGAGTAATTATAGACAAATGACGTCATTTTTCATTGGCAGTATGGTTATAAGTCCACTTTGATGATTGTAAAAATGAGCAGAAGAATGGTGAATGAGAATGACCATTCGTTGGCTCTGATTCCTACGAAAACAAAAGACAAACAAAAAGGTTATTAAGTTCTAATAACAGCAGCATTTTAAACTTAATCCAAAACTCGGTGGAAGGCATGCATGGACCATTTGTACCATGTCTTCCGTCTTATATCCTGTGTGTGAGACCCTACCTGAAGCTCCTGCAAGGGTTTTGACAGTGGTGGAAGGAGACATGACAGTTGTTGTAGTAAGCGTAGAGTTATTTGGTGAAGTTGCGTTTGATTTGCCTCCAGTCAGTGTGATATTCAGTCTATCCAGGTCCGACTGGAGCTGCAGTGAGATCCAGCTGCGCACGAGCGTTTGATTTTCATATGTTTTTAGATCCCGCAGATTCGAACCGAGAAGCCCCACAACTTCAGACACGGTGAGATTCTGTAATGCATCATGTCAGGTTAAATGAGGAATGAGGAAAATAAATGGCATGATGTGTAAAAAATACACATGATGTGTCTTTCTGTGCTCACCGTGACAACGCCTCCATCCAGTTTAATAAAAGTGGGCAAGCTCATGCTGACACTTAAAGATGTTAAATTCCTGATGTACGTTACATCCGCACCCCCTGCAAGCACAGAAGCGGAAAATGCTGTCAGCATGTGCAAACCATTGCTTGTGTTACAAGAGTGACATGTCGTACACATGAAGGTGCATATGCATATTTTAAGCTGTCGCTTACCGAGATAGGACTCAACTAACTGATATGCTGCAAGGGTGGTACTTTGCCCACTGGCAGACGCAATGGGGAAAGCTGTGTTAGCTAGGGAGAAGAACACCTTTTTGTCGTCAGAAGAGCATTTTGACACATCCAAGGTGTCAGCCTCCCTGTTATTGAGAAAAATGATGTGAATTTACAGATAATGTGGGGTTTACTTATACCTAATGAAAAATATAGTGAAAAGGAACAGTTGAATGTGGTTTCATAGACACATAGTTTGACTTACTTGATGCTTTCGGATGATATTGTTTTCAAGGTGCTGGTGTTCAGAGAGCAAAGATTTGGTCCTTTCACTATATTCAGCTCAGTTGCAGCCAGACTATTGTTAGCGCTTAGATACTTTGTGATGATTTCTTTGGTCTGAAAGACAAATTCCAGTGGCAACATGCAACAAATGTTTCATTGGCACCTCCAAGTGAGCTATGCATACCATAATTACACACGAAAATGGTAGATTTGATTGTCAATACGATGAAAATCTGCACCTGTGACGAGTTCCAGCTGCCTTCATTCGAGTTCATCAGTGCTGCCAATGTGTCAGATTTAGTGATGTTCCATTTATTAATTTCATCCGTTGTTGCAACTCTAGACACCGGGCCCAGTACCTTGACCTGACTCTCCGAAAGGCCACTTGGTGATATCTGATGGATTAGAGCATGCAACGTTAAAACTATCCTGGATATCATGTTATAAGATTTCACCAAACCTTAGTATATTCCATATTACCTCATTGAGTTTGTCCAAAATGACTCTCTGGAAGGTATCATCATCGATTTTTTCACACAGGCTAGCAAGGTTGTCCCTCACTACATCGGCACTCAGGCAAGCCCTGAACTGTGTAGCATCATATCCAAAGGGGAAGTCATCACCGCTGATCTCAATACTGGTGATGTTGCCCTTAGTACAGGTATCCCCTGAAAATACAAGTTACATTTTGTTAGTATTTTAGGGGAGCATGAAGAAACAATAACACAAAGAATCCCGTGGTTTCAAAGATGAGAGGAGACAGTATACCTGCTCTGTTGGCCAGTGGTGTTGCTACACTGAGAGCGCCAAACAATTTCTTCATTAGGACTTTTGGGGTTTTATTGGTACGCAGTGATTTCAGGAAGCTTTTCAGGAACTTCTTTAAATCATTCTGTTTAAAGCAAGAGTGACGTGCAGAAAGGATCAGAAAAACATTTTCTGTGTGGTCAAACCATGAATGTTTGCATATTTACAGTACCTGCTTGAATGATCCCCAAAAAGACTTGGAGAAATACAAAGGAAGAATTCCGAGATCGTCAAGTGTTTTCTGATTCCATTTGCCTGGTGGTCTGCAAAATGTAATCATGAGAATTAGTAATAATTCTGTTTTTTTACAGCATCAAACCTGCAATGCTAAACAAGCATCTACACAAGAACAGACTGCAACAAAAATAAAAATGATGCAAAACCAAATTCTATTAGGATAACTTACCCGTATTTTGACGTTCCCTTCAAGAGAACTGTTTCCATAGCTCCCATCTGCGCATTTGAGAGATCTTTGCAGTTCTTCATGTTCTCGAGGATATCTGGGTCGGAGTTTTCGATGTTGTCTTTGTCTAAAACGCATGCCAAATTGCCCAGCACTGCCAAATCCTTCTTCTTGATGCTATTTCCATCAATGTTCTTAAATGAAATAATGCACACATAAATATGAAATCTAATATGAAATAATAATATCGAATTGTTCTTAACTGTCTCAAATCACTTACAAGGCAGCCTTGAGCATTACTCCACAGAGTGCCGCGTTTCCCTTGCAGTTCACTTGACAGGACTGAGAAATCGGCTGAGCCAACCTCAGTAAAATATGACGTACAGCTGCTTTTTGGGATTGTTTCGTAACTGGGAAAGACAGAAAACTAAATGTTTTACAATCTGTCGCTTGAACCATTATCTGTTAGCCTTTTAAGCTTTAAAAAGCTCTATATCAAAATGGTTTAAAAAAGATTATGAATAACTCTTACTTGTAGTACAGCAACATATCTTTTGGATAGCTGACAAAATCCAATGGCGAATCATCTCTGATTAAGTTATACATGCATGTCAGCTAGAAGGAAATGAAAAACATAATTTTATGGAGTTTATTTGGTAAATTGCTAGAGTTCTGTCATCATTCGAAATAAAAGTGAACACATTTGGGGATTTTTTTACCTGAGACTCACTCAATTTGACATTCGGTCTGCCTGGTCTTTTTCGGCAGGCATTAATCAGGCTCTTGGTTTTAGCTTTAGTGAATTTCTGTACTCGGGAGCATGTGAATCCTTGCAATACATCCACGGACAGACTGCAGACAATTCACAGTACACCATTCATTCTTACAGTGCTAATCATAATGCATTTTCACATCAATGATTTCAAAATCAGTTTGCAGAAACACTTACTCGTCAGAATTATTAAATGCACCAGCAACAGAATCGAAGAACAGAACGGCCTTTAAAGAATTAAAAGTAAAAAATGTTTAAAAGAAAATTAATTTGCATGTATTTTTTGTTTATGCAGTGTACTTTAGCCAAAGTACCTGTTCAGGTTTCCACTTTTTATCGTTAAATTGTTTCAAAACTGCTACGTCTGCTGTGGCGGGAATAATCAGAAGGTTTCTAGGAATTTGAAGGGCCATCTCATTGGGAACATTTGACATTAGAGCAGATACTGACGTGTTGACTTTGATAAGCTGGAAAAGACAATTAAATGTTTGTTTAAAAATTAAAAGTTTGTTTAATGTACTGAAATGATAAAACTAGGTTTACATACGGTAACACTGAAAATATACATGAATCGTGTTGACATACAGTACCTGGTTGACAAAGGTCATCTGAACAATCTCTGGGGCGGCGAGTATGTTTTTAACAAACACTGGATCACGAGATGTTTCAAGAATTTGTTGTGGAGCAATAGTGACCAGGTTTTCTGAAGGAAGTCCTCCAATCAGAGATCCTAGACTCAGCAAACTGGTACTGTTGATCTGCACAAAAAAACATTCTGCATGGGTCGAACAAAACAGCTTCTAAATTCGGTCAAGTGTTACCCGCAAACTATTGACTCCCATGTGCAAGGTAGAGCTATAGACTTCCATGTTAACCTGATTCAAGTTGAAGTTTACCTGAAAGTTTCCACTCAGAAGCACTGTTACGATGGCCTGGGCTTGTCCAAAGCTCCAGCCGGTCACATTGCCCAGTGTTGAGAGACCACTGATCAGAACCGACGAAGGTGCTTTGTTTATTTGCACAGTGGTTAGACCGACACTTTCTTGTCCCAGGTTTTGAATAGCACTAGCATCTATGGTTTTGATGTTTCCAACAAGAACAGCAGATATCTGAACACATTATTAGACAGTTACACCACTGAGAAAATTCATATACGTCATTCAATATTCATAATGAATATGTTGATTACCACCAAAAATAATTTAATCTGGTTACTATTTGATTTAAAAAAGCAGAAATGTTTCGTAAAGCTTGCATGAAACCGAAGTATAGCTTGTCTTTTCTCTACTGAGACATATCCGAGTGAAATGGCTTCTGAAATGAGAAACAATGTGGCGGGACTTGATTTCGTCCATTGGGAACTAATTGGATAATTGGCGACGCTATCAAAATGTACGCAGATTGGAATCTTTTCAGCGACATGTTGCTGGAGGGGAGGGGCAAAAACTAGTCCCCGATAGCCCCGCCCCTCACAACATAACTCGTGAAAGGATGAGAAGACATTTCGAGCGTGTCAGGTTTCCATTTTTCCAAGTGCACACAAATAAATAAAAAATAATGAAGTGCACAGATAAATCATTTATAAAAATAGAACAATATTAGAATTGATTTAATGGTGACTTTAAATGTTAAAACAGACACAGTTTTGCCTAAAGACCATACTTTTAGAAATGCATTTGTGCAAAGTTATATCCAACAATGCAACTGAATTGTCATTTTTTGTTTGTTGTTTGTTTGTTGCCATAATCTACATAATAACATAAATGCTGTCAACTGTATCAATCCTGAAACATTCCTCAAACTAAATATTACTTACTTGAGGATCTACGCCAGAGCAAGATGTTTTAAAGTTTCCGAGAATGATCTCAGTCTGACTCTCATTTAGTTTAGTGAAGACTGATACCGGGGCATCACACTGCAACGTTGATGGCAAGCTAGTGAAACACAGAAAATGGGTAAAAATTTGCTACATGAACTCAGGGAATGCACTGACATTTTGTTTTCCCGTGCAAACGTACGAAAATAGATTAAAGCTGGGGTTTTGCAGAAAGATGAGCTCGGTGTAGCGACTTAACACTTTCTTCTGGATTCCAGGTTGATTGAACAGCTGGATGTTGGCAGGATCCACACTGAACGTTTTAATCTGCAAGAGACAAATGGAGATGTGACCTGATTTGTCATATTAGCATTTGAATGGCAAAGAAAATATGTTGTAATGAGGTAAAGGTGATCTTGGTGAGGTCATACCGTGCTCTCAGGACCGAAAGAGTACAGATCATCAATGCTCATGAAGCTGATGAAGTTGACACCGATGAAATTGACAAACCATGCGGTTGAGTTAAATCTTGTGTCAGTGACGTTGAAACATTTTGGATTAGAATCTGAAATTGAGCACAATGATATATCAATATTAAATATCATCACTAGAAATTTAAGTTCTTGCATACTGTACAACATTGAAATCATATAATCCTTTTGTTCACAAAGAGAAAAAAGCAAATTCACCTGTTTTAAGATACGTCTTAATGGTTGTGTTGTATATATCCGCACTGGAAAGCTGAGAAGCATTAAAAGATTTGCTGCCCAAGACATTGACCCTAAAAGAAGAAAGAAAGTACGTTGGAAAATAATTTCATTTCCAAACTTCTGAGCGTTATTATGTTTACAGCTTAAAAACACTCACATTTTTCTGTACGACAGGCACGGTGCATTCAGGGTGTCGTTTGATCCTAGTATGGCCGTGTTCAAGAACTTCAAATAGACCTTCAAACGACGGTCAAACCACAAGTCAATCTCAGTCTGATTGTCACTTGACAATGCCAAAGGCCAGACGCAGGGCAGGATTGAACGTTTCACAGGATCCGGTACCTCTATCTGTGAAAAGAAAAAATAAATGACTAAATAAAAGTTTTGTTTATGTGCCAACAGCTATTACAGATGCAAAAGCAGAACTTACATTTTCCAAAAACTCTGGGGTTTTGCCCATGTTTTTGAAGATGAAACAGATCTCTGCATCACTGTCCACCACGTCCGGCTGGGTGAGGTAGCTTCCCAGCTCAGAAGGAGGTATAGAGTTTACAATCTGAAATACGTGAAACCAACGTCATGTTCACATCTACATTGAGAATACAATGAAGCTATAGAGCTGATTTGAAAACTTGCCTCTATTTTCCGAGGTGGCGGTACCAAAGAGAGGAGGGTGGTCACATTCGGAGGTGGCCCAAACCCTAGCAGGCTTTCATTTACGAATGTGATGAAGCTGTTGTTCCTGTAGCATCTCAGAGGCTGTGGCCCTGCAAAAAAAACCAGAAGTCTTATTATAACGTATACAATACGATTATTTTATTTGCTTCAAAAAAGTTGTTTTTAATTTATTTTGATGATAGTGGATTTGATTTCCCTGACTTCCACATACCTCTGATAGACTTTAGAATGTTATTGTAGATTGCATTCTTGGTATTATTTGGCATGGAAGGTCGGACACCATCTAGCAGCTTCACTCTGTAAAGGAAAAGTGTAAATTGAATGACAGTGTTCATGATGTACAGTCATTGTCTTTGAATATCCACAGGTCTTACGTATTTTGAGTGATGTTGCAGTCCCTTGTGCTGAGGATGTCAAAAAATGGAGTGACCAGGCTGTCTGTAAGGTTGGTGAGCAGAGGCTTTATTCTACTGTTGATCCATGTGACAAACTCCTCATTACTGGTGTTCGCATTAGACAGGTTAGCTCGATCAAATATCTGTCTGATCAGAGCGGCTTTTACATCTTGTGTGAGAGGAACGTCCTGAAGAAGAAGAAATGCGAATTATTGTCGAAATTGGATCTTTATGATTAAGTCTATATTAATGCCGGACTTGTTCCTACCTGCACTCCTGGGGAAAGGCTGTCAAAGAAAGCACTCAACTGGCAATCCTTAACATACTTCATTACATTGTTGACACCTGGAGGATCCATCAGTGATCCAGGAGTGGCAGAAAACTCGAGTAATTGTTTAAAAGACAAAAGAGGCAGGACCTCCATCTATCACAATAAAAAAACAAAGTCAAAAGAGATTTTTTTTGCCTTATTATTTAATGAAGTATTATTCAACACTCACCGCAGTAAAGTTTCTGTTTAGTGTCTGAAGTGTCTTTAGAGGAGCCGACTGTGAGAACACCCCTAAGTTTCTTACAAGCCACTGTGTGCTGTTGGCTGTATCTCTAAGACACCTGGGATCTGTGGAGAGGCCAGAAGAATATTTAAAGAGTGTCAATGGTGTAGCAAGTCATTTTCATTATAATAATAATAAACTATACGTTACATATGTTTATGTCATTTTTGGACTTGTTACTTGGTACTGTTTATGAATGGTGAATGGTAATGGTTTATAATGTTTTGGCAGGCCGAAAGTGTCTGTCAGTTTTTTCTGTCTGAACCCAATCACGTACATCTGTGCTTCCTTTGGACTGAGCACCTGAAATGGCGCGGGACGGCTTCCAGAGAGCCAAGTTACGAGGCTGAATCAGCAGTTATTTTAAAGCATGTTCGACTTTATGCTGCGCAACAAAAACCGACAGCCAGATGACATCAAAGTCCCCTTATATGTTATGTTATGACAAAACAGTCACACTCATATATTTTAAGATATGTCAGAGCAAGTTGATTTCGATTAAGACACCTCTAACGTTTAAATTAGTCTGGGACTAGGCTTAAGCCCTGTCCTGGAAACCGCCCAAAAATCTGCTAAATTGGAACTAATTTTGTACTTAATGCACTTTAATTGTGCAGAGGAAGTGCTAAGGTACAACTAAGTATATACTTGAATGTGCTAAAGTGGAACTATTGCAAGTATACTTCAGGTACACTTTAAATACCTTGCATTAAAAGACTGATATTATTAAAAAATCATACAATCAAAAGTGACATTAAAACACATTGTAGTCTTAAAATTAAGAAATGTGCATTGAGTACAAGTAATACTCCAAATAAAGTTTACATGTAATTTTATATCAGTAAGTCTTAAGCGATATGTCAGTAAATACATGTTAATACATTTGAACTATATTTAGTATGAAATAAATGTATTTTAAATGTATTGCTTTTTACTAGGGATGTTAAGTTTAGTTCGATTTTTAGCAATTTTGTTACGAAATTGAGAAATTTTCATATTGAAATGTTTATTTTTATGTTGCTCTATAAGATGAATTTATTTAGGTTTAGTTTCAGTTTAGTTTATTTCGATTTTTTAATAGTTTTTATTTTATATTTTTATATTTTGATGTTAATTTTAGTATAATAATTAGCTATTTTGTTATGTGGTTTTGCTTTTGCCATTTTATTATTTATTAGTTTATTTTATGTTGTTATATAAAATGAATTTATTTTATTTTTACTGTTTTATTTCTGGCCAACATTTTTAATTTTCAAGTATTTTATGTTTTTAGTTGTTGATGCCGTTGTAGAAGGCCCCAATTTACATTTATATCGGTCACTACATTTACAAAATAAAGTTTATTTATAAGTGTGCTATTCGCATACTTCTTTTAAACTAAAACAAAACTATTTTTAAAACTTTATACGTTTTATATACTGTATGTTTTAAGTTCTTCCCAAAAATAAACTTTATATACGTTATATACCTGAACTTTGCTTAAGTATACTTATTAAAATAAACTTGAAGTATGCATATTTTTGGAGTATAGGAGATAAAGTGACTACCAACATGTCTTGTGGTCATATTAACAACACCCCAATACAATTACAGTATAGCTCTGTCTATTTCAAATTCTCCAAAAATGTTTTGCTAAAAGTATGTTTCAATAACATCACAAATCAGCAAAGAGCATCTGAAAACAATGATGTCATCACTTATTTAGCTCAGGCTTCAACAATAATACAGTATTTTTAGGAGATTAAATGGTCAGTTGTATTTATTCTGCTACAGGTGGTCAATCACATTATTTTATAAGGTCTCTGGTAGCAGTTAGCTGGCTATCTGTTAAACATAGCAGCCACCGCGACGGGGAAACCTCAGTGTTGAATATGGGACCCGGATCAGCAAATTCTTTCAAACTCACCGTCAGTGTTATTGCGAGAGAGGAATGCATGAATGAATTCTGTGTAGATCAAATCTCGTCTTTGGGTGACAGGAGTGGGCTGCAGTGGTTTGCAAACATCTTGTCCATCTTGTGGAACTGCATTTACAAACGCCTCAACACTGAAACATTACAGACACCATATCTACATTTCATTTGATCAGCTGCAAAACTGCGTGCTTTACACATGTAAACAACAGATCAACTTACATTCTGCGATAACTTTCACAGGTCAGGTTTTTGGTGCTGAGACAGGACAGAGATGTCTGAGAAAATGATGCTAAGAATGGTTTCAGTCTCCCCTGGAACCATGTGCCAATGAACGCAGCATCTCTCAGTCTCTGGGGACTTAAGCGATTGATCCGGACCTCGACTATCACATCCAGAACATCAGACAAGAAGACGTTGCTTGGACTGGGAGTCTGAGTATTACAACATTAAACATCACATCAAAGACAAATAAATATGTAACATTGTATCATATGAAGTAATTTTCATGAGTAAGTATCATACCGTGTTGGTAAACCGCAGCAGTGCTTCATCAAGCTGTGTGATGACTCTGGTGAAGAAAAGCTTCCAGGTTTCTTTTGTCACATTGCTGGAGAGTTTGCAGGCCAACATATCAGCCACTTGTTGAGGAGTTAACCGAGAAACCTGACGAGACAAAAGTACTCGTGTCAAAAACAAAACAATGACACACTTACAGAGGTAATAGCAAGACACAAAGACACAAAGAGTGTTTCTTTTATGTGATCTTACAGTTGGCAGACAGGCAAACTGTGAGACACTGTAGTTGCAAAGAGTCTGAGAGCCTGTTGCATTCACAGGCGTATTCAAGAACTGATCCAAAGCAGTGCTGTAGGCCAGAAAAACATAAAACTCAGTTTATTATAAACTCAATTTGTGTCTTCAGTGTTGTGAATTAGATCAGAGAGAACATCTCACCTGTTGACTCCCGCACAGATGGCAGTTTCTAAAAGAAGAGAAAACTGTGAGTTTTAGAGAACTCAATAACATCATTTAAATGACGAAAATCATAATTATTAACCCAAACAGACTCATTTACCGTTTACTGGAGTTGATGCGCACTGCAAGAGACGAGAACAAACTCTATTAAAACACCATTGTTTTTCTACACTAATATATAATAGAACAGATAGACATTATATTAAACAAGAACACATTTAGTTTTGGTTTCTAACAACTTACTTGGCCAGATCTGTCTATGCACTCTAGAGGGAAATAAGGCAGAATTTTGGATTCAATTACTTTGTTGTAGTGAATTTATTAGAGAACCCAGTTGCATTGTAAGATGGTGTCTCACCATCGGGAGGAATCATCATCAGAGAATCTCTGTATGTCAGCAGAGCTTCAGTCTGGTTAGGAAGAAGTGGTGATAATGTCTGGTCCACCCTATCAAAGCTGATTCACAGAGAAAGAAAAGCTCCAATTTAAGTCTAACGTAACCACAACGTTATTTGTTTTAGTTATTTTGAAAATGCCACTTACATGTTTCTGTAATTTTCACAACTGAAGTTTGCCTGCAGGACAAAAAAAGTTTACTGTCTTGTTGTACCGGAACAAGAGGGATAACAGTTGAACTAAAGTGAGGTTTTACCCTGCGGGCCTGAGTCTGAAGAGAGGGCAGGAGTTCATTCAGTTTGTCCCTGTTAGGTGCTAGAAGAAGGAAGTCAAAGACTCTTCGGAGGATTTCGTTTCTGTCTCCTGCTCTGGCATGAGGTGTGAACACCAGATCATTCAGTTGTTCGCGTGAGAGAACGTTAAGTGCGTCCAGCTGAAAATGAGAGAAACTTAACTTACACAGATTTCCACTGACTTGCTTCAGATTACATTCAGACTTTAATTGCGTAAAGGTGACCTTTATTTTAAGTGATAATCTATAGACTCACGGCTGAGAAATTGCTTTTCAAATCGTAGAACTCTTGAAGTGTTGCTGAACTAGAAAAGCTCCCAAAGTTCTGCTGGATGAAGTCCGTACTGTTGGTAAATGGCAATGTGCAGTCGACACCTGAAACAGAAACAACAAATAAATACTTATAATATTCTGAATTGGTTGACATTCAAATAAAGCGAGCTGAAGAGTTGTATGCCATCGGACTAACGCAAAGAACAATGTAGCCTTTAAACTGTGGGCTCTATAATGAAATATATTAGGAACATTTAACGCATATAGCATTTTGACAGAGAGAAAAAACATCATTTTCACATTTGCAAAAATGATCAAACAAAACATTACCTGAGTTCTGTCGCTGTGAAGGAATGGACGAATGAAGTTAGTGTATCAAGACTCGAGCTCGAATGGCCCATCATCCAGTTTTATTATTTAGCTCCACAAAACTATAAAAGTAAAAGAGTTAAGACGTAATGAGACAGTGATGCATAATTTCAACATGAATGTTAATTCCTTTAAACTCCACAAAATGACACTTTACTTTTTATTGGTTATATATGACATCAATGAGTCAAAATGGAACAACCCAACAGTTGGTTAAATGACCCCAAACACTGTAGAAAAATGAAATTTACAGATTTTTCTGTTTTTTTTTTTTTTACAATTTTTCTACTTACAGTGTCAAAAAAACTGTCATTTACAAGAATTTCTAAAAAACAGTAAAAAAGTAAAATGCAGAAAAGTGACGAAATTTAAGAAGAAAGGAACATGTAATTTTACACGGAAAAATTTTTACGTTTTTCTGGTCGCCAAATGAACAAATCAAAGTTTTTCAGGTTTAGTTACAGCTTATTTTTGAAATGCGGTCAAAAAGCGTCAAATTACAGAAAAGACACAAATTTGACACCGAAATTATTTTTACGTATCATTAAATAAAGAAATGGTACATTTAAAAAGTATTACTTTTTTAAGCTAACCTATCACTTCACAAACCCAAGAGTTAAACTTACATTCTGCGATAACTTTCACAGGTCAGGTTTTTGGTGCTGAGACAGGACAGAGATGTCTGAGAAAATGATGCTAAGAATGGTTTCAGTCTCCCCTGGAACCATGTGCCAATGAACGCAGCATCTCTCAGTCTCTGGGGACTTAAGCGATTGATCCGGACCTCGACTATCACATCCAGAACATCAGACAAGAAGACGTTGCTTGGACTGGGAGTCTGAGTATTACAACATTAAACATCACATCAAAGACAAATAAATATGTAAAATTGTATCATATGAAGTAATTTTAAAGAGTAAGTATCATACCGTGTTGGTAAACCTCAGCAGTGCTTCATCAAGCTGTGTGATGACTCTGGTGAAGAAAAGCTTCCAGGTTTCTTTTGTCACATTGCTGGAGAGTTTGCAGGCCAACATATCAGCCACTTGTTGAGGAGTTAACCGAGAAACCTGACGAGACAAAAGTACTCGTGTCAAAAACAAAACAATGACACACTTACAGAGGTAATAGCAAGACACAAAGACACAAAGAGTGTTTCTTTTATGTGATCTTACAGTTGGCAGACAGGCAAACTGTGAGACACTGTAGTTGCAAAGAGTCTGAGAGCCTGTTGCATTCACAGGCGTATTCAAGAACTGATCCAAAGCAGTGCTGTAGGCCAGAAAAACATAAAACTCAGTTTATTATAAACTCAATTTGTGTCTTCAGTGTTGTGAATTAGATCAGAGAGAACATCTCACCTGTTGACTCCCGCACAGATGGCAGTTTCTAAAAGAAGAGAAAACTGTGAGTTTTAGAGAACTCAATAACATCATTTAAATGACGAAAATCATAATTATTAACCCAAACAGACTCATTTACCGTTTACTGGAGTTGATGCGCACTGCAAGAGACGAGAACAAACTCTATTAAAACACCATTGTTTTTCTACACTAATATATAATAGAACAGATAGACATTATATTAAACAAGAACACATTTAGTTTTGGTTTCTAACAACTTACTTGGCCAGATCTGTCTATGCACTCTAGAGGGAAATAAGGCAGAATTTTGGATTCAATTACTTTGTTGTAGTGAATTTATTAGAGAACCCAGTTGCATTGTAAGATGGTGTCTCACCATCGGGAGGAATCATCATCAGAGAATCTCTGTATGTCAGCAGAGCTTCAGTCTGGTTAGGAAGAAGTGGTGATAATGTCTGGTCCACCCTATCAAAGCTGATTCACAGAGAAAGAAAAGCTCCAATTTAAGTCTAACGTAACCACAACATTATTTGTTTTAGTTATTTTGAAAATGCCACTTACATGATTCTGTAATTTTCACAACTGAAGTTTGCCTGCAGGACAAAAAAAGTTTACTGTCTTGTTGTACCGGAACAAAAGGGATAACAGTTGAACTAAAGTGAGGTTTTACCCTGCGGGCCTGAGTCTGAAGAGAGGGCAGGAATTCATTCAGTTTGTCCCTGTTAGGTGCTAGAAGAAGGAAGTCAAAGACTCTTCGGAGGATTTCGTTTCTGTCTCCTGCTCTGGCATGAGGTGTGAACACCAGATCATTCAGTTGTTCGCGTGAGAGAACGTTAAGTGCGTCCAGCTGAAAATGAGAGAAACTTAACTTACACAGATTTCCACTGACTTGCTTCAGATTACATTCAGACTTTAAATGCGTAAAGGTGACCTTTATTTTAAGTGATAATCTATAGACTCACGGCTGAGAAATTGCTTTTCAAATCGTAGAACTCTTGAAGTGTTGCTGAACTAGAAAAGCTCCCAAAGTTCTGCTGGATGAAGTCCGTACTGTTGGTAAATGGCAATGTGCAGTCGACACCTGAAACAGAACAATTGGTTGACATTTAAGATAGGTCATGTACTTGTATGACTCATGATGTGACCTCAAGTCAATATATAGCTGTAGCTAGGAATGTTGAAAAACTTATGCATGATGTACTTGTGTTTTGTCGGCGTGACAGGAATCGATGAATGAAGTTAGTGTAGACTAAACGTTGAGTCGGACTGCCCATCAGTCCAGCATTGTTATTCAATCCAGCAATACTGTGTAAATAAAAAAGACATGGAAGGAACCACACATCACATTTTACATTTCATTTGAGATGTTCAAAAACATGCAGTAATGACAATGGTTCATTTTAACATTTTAATTGTTGATGACATTTCCTAATTTAATTAGAATTTAGTGTAAACAACAATACATACATCTCCCTGTATGCCTGACAGCTGAAGTCACGCCCGCTCAAGCAGGACAGGAATTCCCTGTTGACCGTGGGTAGTAAAGGTATCATCTTAGTTTGAAACCAGAATTTCGTGTATTCCACATCAGCAAGATTTCCACTGGTAAGACTTTCTGCCGGAAGCTCCCCGAACAGAGCTGTGAGATTGTTCTGAGCTGAGCTTGAATTCTACAACAAAAACAGATTGATGTGTACTTTCCAAAAGCATTTTTTAAGCGTACCACTTAAAGTTGAAGTAATTTAGCATTATTCTAATTTTTTTACCGCTGTAGATTGATTGGCAAATGTCCGCAGTTGATTGGTGAGCGCTGTGATCAGAAGTTGCAGGTTTCCCTCAGTTATGTTTAGATTTGAAGAAGCAACACATTTGATCAAGTTCGCCACACTTTCCGCTGTCTGTGTTATCTGGGAATAAGACATAGCATTTCAATATAAAACATTACAAAGGGTCTAAAAGGTCAATGGTCATGTTGGGTTCAACTAAATTCATGTTACGGGTCACGTCAAGGAAAAATACTGTTGCTATTGCAGCAGTAACAAAACAACAAAACAGAGATTTGAAGAAAACTGATATCTGGACTTTACATCATTTACTTGTACAACTTGTTCCAGTTTTTGTTGATAAGAACAAAACCGCATTGTGAAGTAGGTTTGCTTTTCACATTCTTTAGATGTATGGCATGCCAAGTGTCTTGTTGGACCTGGTCGGTGCAGTTTGTAATGTGTGGGATTGAAAGGTGACAACTCACAGGACAGGAACTATTATTGCTGGTGACTCTACAGATTTCCACAGGATCTGCGGGCTGAGGGTCCGTGGCACTGAACAAAACATAAAGATCAGAATTAGTTGCATGACTGTAAGGTGTATAAACATGTAAATTTCATATGTTCTACTCACAAGACTATTCTGGCAATCTCTGAGGTGATGTTTGAAGTCTGGTTACTATATTTCTGCACCACAGGAGTTACCACATACTTGACCCAATCATCAATGTTGCTGCTGTTAAAATCCCTTGTTATGTTTTCCACGGACAGGGATGCGTTTAGAGGAAGAGAGATCAACATCCAGTTTAGCAGCATTGTTACATTGGAAGTGATATTGGGTTTATTTGTCTGAGAAAGAGATACACAAAAGCAATGTCATTTTTCACAAATACAAACATTGTTGTTTCATGTTATTTTTCAATGAAATAGAAAAATTCACAGAAAAGGCAATAAAATCCACAAGAAAAGACCAAACACATACAATTATGGTTATAGATGTTCTGATGAATCTTCCCATTGGTTTCAGTAAAGCCAGAAGGTCTGTGAGATTCTGCACAAAGATGAGAAAAGTATAAGTTTTATCTTGTTCAACTATCATAAAGACATGATACCCAGATCTAACAATAACAGATCCTACCGAGTTTCCCCCAGTGATGTTAACTGTCATGCCCAAGAGGGAGTGCTGGAAACTTTGGAGCAACTGATTGACAGTCCCATTGCGTAAAGCACCAGATTCCAGAAGATTAAACATCAGCTCGGCTCTCTGCTCTGGGGTGAGCTGATTTATGACAGCCACCTGCACAGAGGCAACAACATTTAAGAATCATTCTGACTTATGGTCTGTGTAATATTAAACTGTAAAATGTATTCTCTTCTTACCCCAGTAAAGTTTGACTTCAGAGTTTCGAAATCCACAAGGGGTGCGATACTAGAGAATGTTTGGAAGTTCAGCGTAAGCCATTCCTGATCAGTAACATTGTTGGCACAGGCTGCTTTAAAGGCAAAAACTGAACATGAGCTCAAAAAGTCAAACCAAAAACACAGCAGAAAGAATTAACGGACAAAATCGATTACCCTTCGCAGCAGTTCTTGACAGAAAAGGTTTTATAAAGTTCTGATAGACCATCTTCTTCCTTTCAGGGCCAATAAGCTTGTCAAGCTCTTTTACCCTGGAAAACATTACGTTTTCAATATGTTTCATTTCTCTGATTCTGCAGTACGCATATGATGCTCATATGATTTATGCTTTTGTATATACAGTAAAGTATATGATGTAAATACACACAGTGCTTGGAAGCTCTGGCAGGTCAGGTTGCTTTGACTCAGACAGGAGAGGGTTTCTTTAGACAAAGACGAGACATACGGACTGAGCTTCAGCTGGAACCAAAGCCTTGCAAAATTAGCATCACTCAGAGAAGCAGTTGTTTGGTTTCCATTGCTGACTCTGTTGATGAAGCTGGCGACCTCACTAGCGTCAAGCTTGGATCTCTGTTTGGATCATTAAAAGGGATTTAGATAAAAATGTACTATTGACTTCCTTTAATAATCCAGTGTTCTGAAACGAAACTGATATTAAAATGAACTGACCAGTAAAGTGTACAAATCAAAGGCAGCATCGGTAAATCCCTTGAAATCATTGACGTTGTTGAGCGAAATCCCAGAACATGTGAGGGTGGAATTCAGTATACTATCCGAGTACTGTAAGAAAAATCAGGGATAAATTAGGGCGGATCACGTAAAAGTAAAAAAAATCGAATGGCAAAAATGATGGGAAATTTATAAACACTTACTGAAGCGCATGAACCGTTGTTGAAAATTATGCCTGTAAAAATAACATGAACTTAATGGAAATACCCATAAACCATTTATGTGTGTTATATAAGAGAGACTAGACCAGAAATAGATGACAATGTGACAAAAAGCCCTTACCATTTTGTGATCCATACAGACACTGAAAAAAGTAGTATGTTGAAAAAAAGCCAAAGCATTTATAAAGTAAAAAATATATATATTACACAAATGTATTACTAAACAAGTCATTTTTGTCAACCCATAAAAAAGAACCACTCTTTTTCATCATTACACTGTAAAAAATAAATGTTGGTTCAGCTTTAAAAAAGTAACCTGGCTGCCCTAATTAATTAATCAAATTTAAAAATATTAACACAACAAGTTTATTAGGCAAATTCATTAGTTAACTAATACTTTTAAGTTGAATGAACTCAAAATTTTAAGGCAGCCAGGTTACTTATTTTTTTAAATTAACCCACCCCCAAAATATTTTTACAGTGTATAATCCATCATAATAAAAAATACAGTTCACTGAATGAACAAATGATTTTTAAGCAAAATCTATAAAAAATATAGTGCTTGAAAAGGACAAAATACCTGGCTGTTTGTCAATGTGATAAAGCCTAAAAAACAAACAGATAATATAATCAACAGTGTTTCAAAAGATTATTTTGACAAAAAAAATCACAGGTATAGTAGATAATCCCACCACTCACCAAATCCAAATAGGATGAGACAAAGATGAAAGTGCCTCATTTTCACACTTCAACACCCCTGGTCCTAGCAAGACACAATTGCGTGGAATCATTTCTAACAAACTTTATTTGCATCGGGTCGATAAAGTGATGATAAATTACAATTTTAAATATGACACATTTAAATTGTCCCAATTAAATTTAAGCCTTTCATAATCTGATTCATATTATCTCAAGAGAACACGCAGGCACTCAAGAACAGTATAAGCACTTACTTACAGGAGTATCTGTGTGTGTGTGTGTGTGTGTGTGAGTGTGTCAGTCAGCCAGCCCAATGTTCAGCAGGTGCACACTGTTAAATAAGCCATCAAAGGGGTGTGGGCCAACTAACTCCTCACCCACAGCAGTCATACAAAACAAGACCAACAACAAATGTGATTTATGGTAAAGGGGTGAAACAAAAGAGTGGGAACGGGAACTGTCGGTTTAACTTTTTTGCTTTGAATTTGTATCCAACTGACTCTGTGCAAGTTTACTTTTTGCTTCAACATTGATCATTTTTGTCCAGTAAAAGATATTTTCTACATTTCTAAATCTTTGTGAGACTAGTGACTTTAGGTCACTTAATGTTTTTAACAGAGCATCATCACATTCTTTAACTTATAATGTAAAAATGTTCATCTGCTTGGTGGTTTTACATTTTGTGTGACAGAAATTTGATAAAAAAAATTTAGAATGCATTTCACGTGTTTTTCGTGTGTCATTGCATGTGTTTCAAGCAATCCGTGTGATCTTTGCACATTTAAATTATCCGTTGGTTTTCTGTAAGATTTTACAGTATTTGTGGAATTTGAACAAAAAAAACCCCACCAAAACAACATGAAAATTCAGCACCACACATTTGCATAGTTAAACAACAAGTCTCCTTAATCACAGTGTATGTGATGTGTGGTGTAACCTGAGATTGAAAAGCAACAAGTCACATGATAAGCACAATTATTGCCCATGACTCCAATTTTGACAGTATTCGTGAGCCGAGGCTCAGCAGCACTGAACAAATAGTGAATCAGAGAATTTGTAAAAAAAAAAAAAAAATAGGAAACCACATCCAGCAGTTGTGTTACATTGCATCTTAAAGTGGGTAGAAAGAGATACATAAATGCAATGTTTTTTAACAGTTCAATTACATTAACATATTTTGGTGTGTTACTGAGATCAGTGTCATCAATCTAAAAAATATGATCGTAGAAGAGGTGCCTTATCAGTGCAACAGAAGAAAAACGATATGCATTGAAAAATAAGCACTACATTCCAAAGAAAAACAAAACGTACAGCTTCAGTCACAGACGATCTGATGAATCTTCCTAAAAATTTCAGTAATACCAGAAAGTCTGTGCGATATTGCACAAAGGTGAGAAAAGAATGAGATTTATTTGTAGATCTGCATGCCTCATTACTGAGACCTGAAAAAAAGAATTTGATCAGCTACATCACAAAGACACAAAACCCAGATCTAACCTGTTTAGTAAAGTGTTATGTTCTGGAGTTCTCGGTGGCATGTAATTTGTAAAATGTGTTTACTAATTTAACACATGTCACATGTCACTTGGAGGCTTTTAAAATAATGTTATGTTACGACACAAAAACAAGAAAGTGCCACTTAACATAATCAATGATTACACAGACTAAGTGTTTCCAGAGCTTGTTTTATGCACATAAAGTTACAATACAATTGCAATTTTGTGCACTTGATGTAATTGTACACGAGGAGTAATTTACTGTAGTTACCTGCAATCTCATGGTCAAGGAATCCATTGGAGGAGCAATTAAATGTTATTTCACATCGTGCCTCTCCTCTCAAAATTAAAGGTGCTAAAAGGGTTTTTTGCAGAAGTGCCATTTTTTAGTTTACCTTTTGTAGTCTGAAGAACCTTTTTCCACTGCAAGGAACATCATGTTAAAGGTTCTTTATGGGACTATACGAGTGAGAAACGACTCATGAGTCAAACGCAGGGTGCAACAGAATTTATTAGACACCCCAGGCAAAAACACACAATATAGCCAATGAAGAGAAATCACAGGACAACTTAACCACCGAAGCGGAGAAATCTCACCACAGTCCAGGGGGGATAAAAGGGACAGATGGCTCGAGCGCTCGGCCGTGGCGACCAGGAGGGTGGCAGTGAAAGGTCGGCCCAGGGGGCAAAAGTGGCAGTCTCTAAAGCCAGGGAGATGGCAGAGTCCAGAGGGGAAAAGCCCACTAGATGAGCCCCGAAGGTCCACTTCTGCGCTGAACGAGAGAATCCACAAGGAAACAGTCCGATTAATAATCCACAAGGCAAAAGTACACTGAAACAAAGTTAATCCTCCACGTGCAAATCCTTATGACCGTCAGGCATAATCCACAAAGTAAAAATACACTCGACCGACAGGAAAGTGGACTAACAGCTCTGGAGCCTGGACAAGACAAGATGATTAACGATAAGCTATGACTTCAAGACAAGATACAAGACTGGCAACCATAAGGGTATAACTCTAACGGTCTGACACGAGACAAGAGAAACACAGGGAATATAAAGGAAGGCCAATCAGAGTGAAAACGAGGAACAGCCGGGGTGAGGGACCAAGAGAAACCAGGTGAAGCGAGGGAAACCAAGATGAGCTAATTAACAAGGTAACGAGAGGGGCGGGGCGGTACACGTGGACTCTGAGCACATGGCGAACTGTCAAAACAATGCCCTGTGTCCGACACGACAAAACAGAGGACGGACAGGAAAAACAAGTAAGTGCTAGACCCGAGACCTGACAGTAGATCCCCCTCCCCAGTAGTACCACCGGGCGTCCTAGGAGGGGGCTCACCTTATCGCCGGTAGAAGTCTGCAATCAGAGCCTGGTCCAGAATGTCCTGGGACGGTTCCCAACTTCTCACCTCTGCACCTTAACCCTCCCAGTCCACTAAGTACTGTACGCCTCTGCCACGGTGACGGGAGTCCAGTAATCTCCTGACCGTACAGATAGGAGAACCATCCACTAGACGAGGGGGAGTGGGTGGTACACGCGGTCTCCGAGCAAATGGCGAACTGTCAAAACTATGCTCTGTACCCGACACAACAAAAACAGAGGACAAACAGGTGAAAACAAGTAAGTGCAAGACCCGAGAGCTGACATTACGGTCCAACAAAGGAACCACTGTGTTTCATTTCATTAAATTTCATTAAAAAAGGTGCTGAAAACGGTTATTTACAGCAATGCCATAGAAAAACCATTTTTTCGTTCCCCATTCTCCAAAAGTTGTTATAAGAACAATTTCTTTATTTTTTAATAATCTAGAACCCTTTAAATAAAAAAAGAAATGAAAACTCTGTCATCCCACCCTTTTGTCATTTCAAACCTGTATGAATTTCTTTCTTCCGCACAACACAATTCACTTGCATTGGTTTTGTGTCCACACAATATAAGTGAATGGGTGCTGCTGTTCGGTTACCAACTTTTTTCTAAATATTTTCTTTTGTGTTTTGCAGAAGAAAGGATGTCATACAGGTTTGAAATGACAAGAAGGTGAGTAAATGATGACAGAATTTTCATTTTTGGGTGAACTATCACTTTAAAGGTTCTTTATAGAATAATTCAGCCAAAAGTGTTTCTTCGATTGCATTGTGCATGTGTACATGATAATGTAACTTTTAAAAGCACTGTAAGACACTTTGAATAAATGTCTCTGTATAAATGTACTTTTCAGGTACCAGTATATTTCTAAGACTCCTACATGAGTTCATTGACTGTCAACCAAACACAACAACAGCAGTGAAATATCAAAGAAACATAACTAATGTGACAGATTTATTACACAGAGCATCTGAAATGATTTGCTAGTTGCAACATTACAAAGTATGATAATTTTCCCTAATAACAACCCCTCAAAATTGATAACATGTATGACCCCAGGTACTGCGAGTCACCATGACCGATGCCGTTTAATATAACACAAATTAATGTGACTAATTAAGAACAAATAAGATTATATTTACAAAAGATTAAACCAGACTGCATGTTTGTCTTTCCTTAAATCCTAACAAATTAGCTATTTCAAATCAATATTTCAATAATGTACTCATGAGGCAATGTAAAAAGGGGGATATACATCCAGTCGGTTGGCTGGCTGTACACAATCAAGACAATAATTATGATATTGCTAAATTGTTGTTTGAAGAGCAAGTTTCAGTTATGGAGCATGCATGTAAAGTTATGCTAGCTAGTTGTAACAGAACAACTAGGCAGATGGCAGGTAAGATCTTCAAACAATATTTATTCACAGACACAGGCAAGTAAACAGGTAAGTATGATAATGAATAGACTGATGACTGAGAGAACTGACTATTAATACTGTCCATGTGTTGCGGGGGACCGTGGGTGACAGGCTTTTGATCCGGGGAGTGCGGAGTTATAGCGTGACGGACCTGGAAGATTTGGTAGACTTGGAATATTACAGAAGACAACGAAGAACAGGTAGGTAACTCGGGTGAGTATAGCTTTAGAGTCTGTGTAACTTTCGAGACCAGACAAAGACTGACTGTGAGGAGCGTGCTTAAGTGCTGGGGCTTATGAGGGTGGTGATGAGATGTAGGTGACGGTGATTAGAACTCTGGTGAGGGCGAACATAGTGAGGGAGTCGAGTGAGAGGACGCTTCTGAGGACCTCCCCACTGCCGCGGTGGTTTGCCCCTGCCCCATGGGGCAGGTCGACTGGGGTGACTCTCATGGAACACAGTGAGGAGCTCTGGATCCAGAATGTCATCTCGGTGGACCCAAGAGTGCTCTTCAGAGCTGTATCCCTCCCAGTCGACCAGATATTCCAGATGACCACCAAGGCGACGGGAGTCAAGGATCTCACAAACCGAGTAGATCATACCATCTTCCAGTTCCAGGGAAGGAGCAGGCTCTATGGAGAGATCAGAGGGTGGTGAATGATATGGTTTCAGGAGAGAGACATGAAAGGCTGGGTGAATGCAAGAACTGGGGGGAAGTTTGAAGAGGTAAGTAACTGGATTGATTTGGCGGATAATAGGAAAGGGACCAACGAATCTGGAACTTAACTTTCTGGATGGAAGCTTCATCCGGATGTCCCTCGTCGAGAGCCACACCTTCTGCCCGGGGTGATACTGCAGGGTTTCTGTCCTCCGGGCAGCGGTGTAGATCTTTTGTCGCCAAATGGCTCTCTAGAGTTGATGGTGTGCGGAGTCCCAGACCCTCTAGCTTTCCTGGAACCAGTGGTCGATGGCAGGTACCTCAGATGGTTTCCCTGACCAGGAAAACAGGGGTGGTTGGTAACAGAGCACACACTGGAAGGGAGTAAGCCCAGCGGCAGGCTGGCGCAGGGAGTCCTGGGTGTACTCGGCCCAACAGAGGTACTGGTTCCAGGTCTCCTGGTGGTCATGGCAGAAGGTAAGTAGAATCTTCCGATCTTTTGGATCTTATGTTCTCTTTGCCCATTCGCCTGGGGATGGTAACCCGATGTCAGGCATACGGTCACACCGAGGAGGGAGAAGAAGGCCTTCCACGCTCTGGAGATGAACTGGGGTCCCCGATCTGAGACGATATCTTCTGGAATGCCATAATACCAAAACACGTGATGGAAGAGGGGCTCGGCCGACTCCATGGTGGTGGGTAGAGCTTTAAGGGGAATTAGACGACAAATTTTAGAGAATCTATCCACCACTACAAATATACAAGTGTGATGATGATGGAGGTAGGTCCATGATAAAATCCACCCCAAGGACGGTTGCGCATCGGGAGAGGTAAGAGTTTTCCCTTGGGTAGATGGTGAGCACTCTTGGAGATTGCACACTCTCTGCATCCCTGGAGGAACTGTCTCACGTCCGCTACCATGCCGGACCACCAGAAGCATTGCCGTACAAGTGAGAGGGTTTTGTTGGCCCCCGGGTGGCCCATCGTGCTTGACGTGGGTTCAGGCATATGGCATCTCAAAGGTATTGGAGGTTCTTGTTGTCTGTATATATAATGAATGGATGGTTTTGTTCCCCTAGCCAGTGTTTCCACTCTTCCAAAGCAAGTTTTATCACCAATAACTCTGTGTCCCCGATATTGTAGTTCTTTTCCACCGGGGTGAGTTTGAAAAAATCCTTAGCGTTGAGCCCTGTAAAGTCTTGGAAGACAGAGGGAGAATTTATAAGTCCGTATGGCATAACTAAGTATTCATAATGACTGGTGGGAGTAAAAAAAGCCGTCTTCCATTCATCGCCTTTCTTGATCCGTACCAGATTTTACGCGCAGCGGAGCTCCAGTTTGGTGAAAATGATAAAATGTAGATGTGCTAACATCATAAAGATCTACTTAACTGTAGATCAGTAAATGTCAACCTCAAGAAAAAGATTAGATATCGATTTAGAAACATGACAAAAATGTATTCAGAATCATACTGTACCGTCACTAGATTATCAGGCATATTATCTCTACATATTTTTGAGACATGGCATGCCTGAAAGACCTTGAAGGTGAAAGAGTTTTTGTAAGTAAAAAAACTACACTTAACATGAAAACCATCTTTTCCAACATTACACTGACCTGCAGTACATGAGAAACGGGTGTATCTTGCTCTGTTTGTCTAAGGAATGTTAGGACTGTCAGGGGATGACGCATGTAGATGGTTCAGTTGGATTATTGAATAGAGACACCGTTGAACCAGACATGCAGATAGAAACTTTCCAATCAAAACATGTCATGTTTTGCAATTTTTTTTTTTTTTACAAATGACGACCATGAACTAGAATCTGAAAAATCTTAACATGCACACTAAGGTTAACATTCATTTCTATTATATATAATTATATAAGGGTGTTTCTGCAACTACGGGCACTTTTGACTCTCGAAAATTAAAAAATAATCAATCCCTGTGAATTTTAGCATCTTAATATACATGAGTTAAACAGTAATATACATTTATTTTTTAAATGTAGTTCAAAGTACAGAATTACTAAGCTGTATGGTTAGGACACACAATAAGTACTGACACAGATAAGATGATATTTACCTTATATTTTGAGGATCTTGTGAGTGAGGTAGTGAGGTTGCCTAATCTGTCAGCAATGTGCTCATGTGGTAATTTCTGTTTCTATAGAAACTAGACTTGTTTGTCTTTGATAAAATGTCATAAAAAGTTGTTTTTAATTGTTGCAGTAAGGACTCAAAAGTGTGGGACAGGCACATTCACTTGATCATAACAATGATCCGTAAATAAGACAAACAAACAATTCTTTTTGAAATAAAGTCAAATTGTAATTCAATTAATTTATTTTAAGTATTTTAATATTGTGACCAGAGTTGTGGGACATATACCTATAAATGCTTCATAATTTTATATTAAATTACATTAATCATTAATTATACTTTTTGTCAAGGTGTAATGACACTGTGACTATATTTATAAAGCGTCATATGACAAAGTTTGACATAAATCTAAAATTTTGAGATGAGTTGATCAAAATGCAAATTTTCAAAAGTGAAAGTATGCACACCGTTGTTTTACCAGAAATGAAAGAAAGCCTGACTTTTCTAAGATTACAGGGTGATAGTGTAGTGTGAGCGTGTGATCAAAACTTGTTTCACAACAAGTTTCCTTGTTTGTTTAGAAAAACTTGAGCACTCCAACACAAGCTGTATATGTACTTTAAATTCAAAGGTATTTTAATCTTGTCTTGTCATGATTTAAATCTTATCATTCAGCTGCAGCCAAGCTGAACTCATTGGGGTGGTTTCCCGTACAGGGCATAAGACAGATCCCAGACTAAAATAAAGTTTAAACCAAAAACCAGTGGTGTAAAGTATTGGAGTAAATGTACTTAGTTACTGTACTTAAGTATCTTTTTGGCTACTTTGTAGTTGTACTGAGTATTAAAGATATTAGCAACTTTTACTCTTTAATGCAATTACACATTACATTTCACCTGGTACCCATCATTCTTTGCGGCAGTTTATTTTTGATACAGAAGAATTAATATAGCCATTTACAAGGCATTGAAGGTACTATATCTTGTGGGTTTTGCTCTTACTTACTAAAACTTGTCAACATGGCTTCTTTATGTGAATAAAGAGTGCATTATCAATTAGGGCTAGGATAGGGTTATCAATGTCAATCGCTGGCGGTTTATGTGAAATGAGGACATGACAGCAGCTGATGATGAGGCCAAAACCAGCATGCCCAGTTTAAAAAGGCTTTGACTTTTTAATTGGACTTAACATTATTTTATTTATCCGTTATATTGAAGAAACCTTTTGAAAGAGTTTGGTTTATTATGATCACTTGAGCTTAAATGAGACTTGAGTGTTATGGTGTCCACCATGATTTGTTGCAATTTTGAGGTGTTCAGTCTTATTTTGATTTAAGAAAATAAATGTGATTGCTCTCCTCATGAATCAACTGTTTCTTGTTTTTCACTGACATGTCTCTTAAGTGTTGAGGACTAGTGCTGCTTTGAGCCTACATTCAGTATGAGTAAAATACTCAAGTACTGTTAAATTCAGATACTCTAAGACTTTTACTGAAGTCATTTTTGAATTGGTGACTTGTAACTTGTAATGGAGTAATTTTCACTGCAAGGTATCTGTACTTTTACTTAAGTATGGTTTTCAGGTACTCTTTACACCACTGCATTCGCCAAGTTCATTGGCCTTTTAAAAGTACAATCAGAGATGATAGGTTCTCAATCAAACCCCATTCTATCGACACAATGTCGAGAGACTGACAGAAAGGGAAACTGTATTATCTTAAAGCAAGAATATTTACTGATAAGACAGTTTACGAAACCTATAGACCACTGGTTTACAAACAGCAAACTACCAAAATCATCCCCCTCAAATATTGTTGCAATAAACAAAATAAATGAATAAATATTAGATTAATAGTAGCTCACAAGTACGAGCATAAATGTGGGAAGACAATAAATGTCCCATTAACGGAATGCATGGTTGAATTTAAATATAAGATGATCTGAGATCCAGTGGTGTAAAGTATTGGAGTAAATGTACTTAGTTACTGTACTTAAGTATCTTTTTGGCTACTTTGTAGTTGTACTGAGTATTAAAGATATTAGCAACTTTTACTCTTTAATGCAATTACACATTACATTTCACCTGGTACCCATCATTCTTTTGCGGCAGTTTATTTTTGATACAGAAGAATTAATATAGCCATTTACAAGGCATTGAAGGTACTATATCTTGTGGGTTTTGCTCTTACTTACTAAAACTTGTCAACATGGCTTCTTTATGTGAATAAAGAGTGCATTATCAATTAGGGTTAGGATAGGGTTATCAATGTCAATCGCTGGCGGTTTATGTGAAATGAGGACATGACAGCAGCTGATGATGAGGCCAAAACCAGCATGCCCAGTTTAAAAAGGCTTTGACTTTTTAATTGGACTTAACATTATTTTATTTATCCGTTATATTGAAGAAACCTTTTGAAAGAGTTTGGTTTATTATGATCACTTGAGCTTAAATGAGACTTGAGTGTTATGGTGTCCACCATGATTTGTTGCAATTTTGAGGTGTTCAGTCTTATTTTGATTTAAGAAAATAAATGTGATTGCTCTCCTCATGAATCAACTGTTTCTTGTTTTTCACTGACATGTCTCTTAAGTGTTGAGGACTAGTGCTGCTTTGAGCCTACATTCAGTATGAGTAAAATACTCAAGTACTGTTAAATTCAGATACTCTTAAGACTTTTACTGAAGTCATTTTTGAATTGGTGACTTGTAACTTGTAATGGAGTAATTTTCACTGCAAGGTATCTGTACTTTTACTTAAGTATGGTTTTCAGGTACTCTTTACACCACTGCCAAAAACAGCTGCACTGACATATCTTAAAATACATCAGTGCCATTGTTTTGTCTCAAGATGCACACACGTATAATGTTTTATGTAATGCATGTTTGTGACAATTATTGAATTTACCTAATTTAACTAAAGCCTAGTCCTGGATTGCTCTAATACCTGTCCGGTAAATCCCATCATTACTGTATGTCACCTGTATGACAAACCTTATATGAGTTTCTTCATGTGCAACACAATAGAAAATGTTATAGTAAAACTGGTTTGCAGCATCAAGTCTCTATTTCCTCATTTTGAACTTAATGGCCCGGTTTCACAGACACGGTTTATCTTAAGCCAGGACTATGCCTTAGTTGAATTAAGATATTTGTGTAGCTTTTATAAAAATGCCTTAGCAGAATACATTAATGGTGTGCATCTTGAGACAAAACAATGGCACTGATATATTTTAAGATATTTCTGGGCAAGTTATGTTAAGTTAAGACAGGTCACACATTCCTTTTAGTCTGAGACTAGCCTTAAGCCTTGTCTGTGAAACCAGGCCAATAACTTCGTTTGAATTCTGTAGACGTTTTATGCACCCTGTGGAATCATGAGCGGGGTTGTGCTAGAGGTAATATACATTCCTTTAAGATGGCTGGAGGGCGTACTGGAAAGAACTACAACTCCCAGCTCACCAAGGGAACAAGATGGCCGCCTATTAGGAACTACAAAGCACAGACTGCCTGAACAAGAAAAGGGGGGCAGTTGCAGCTAATGAGTTGAACCGTGTGTTGGAAGAGAAGAAGAAAACTCTTGCCGTGGATAGAAGAGGAGCAGTAAAAGAACTTTAAATTAATTTTGAGGCTGAAGAGACTTATGTTAAAACTGTGAGACTTTATGTTTTTTAATGTTCTTTATGTCCTGTAGGTTCATCCTCTACAACATTAGGACAATTAGACCTTTCCTGTCCGAGCATGCTACTCAAGTCCTAGTCCAGGCTCTTGTCCTGTCTAGACTGGACTATTGCAATGTGCTACTGGCTGGACTTCCAGCTTTTACAACCAAACCTCTATAAACGATCCAGAATGCAGCGGCAAGAGTAGTCTTCAATGAACCGAAGAGAGCACATGTCACTCCTCTCTTATTAAGTTAAATTAGCTCCCTATAGTCACTCTCATCAAATTCAAAGCTTTAAACACACACACCAAGACGTTTTTGTATCCCCTTCCGCTGGTCCCAGCCGCCCTAGAACAGCTCCGCAACACCACTATCTTCACTAAACTGGATCTCTGTAGTGCCTACAATTTAATTAGTGTGAAAGCCAGCGATGAATGGGGAGCCGCCTTCATGACCCCCTCCGGACACTATGAGTACCTGGTAATGCCTTTCGGACTACTAAATTCCCATGCCATATTCCAAAACTTCATGAATAAAATCTTCAGAGACTTACTCAACCTGTTCGTAATAATTTATATTGATGACATACTCATTTAATCCCACACAGTCTCAGAACACATCCATCATGTCACCCGGGTACTCCAACGACTCCGCCAACATCAACTCTGTCTCAAACTGGAAAAATGTGAATTTCACCTGTCCACCATCCACTTCCTCAGCTATCACATCATCAACAACACAGTGAAGATGGACCAGGGGAAGATGAACGCTGTAACGAACACCACAGTCCATGGAATTACAGTGCTTTCCAGGATTCGCCAACTTCTACTGCCGTTTCATTGCCAACTTCAGCATAATCTCATCACCACTCACTTCTATGATCAGTAAACGATCCAAATCTCTGTCCTGGAACCCTAATGCCCTACATGCCTTTTAAATCCTCAATGAAGCCTTTTTGCACTTTCTGTCTCCCAGATCCTCAACTTCCCTTCACAGTAGAAGTAGACGCTTCCACCACTGGTGTGGGTGCAGTTTTGGCGCAGCGTTAGGGGAGTCCCCCACATCTCCATCCATGCGCCTATTTCTCCCGTAAACTGTCCCCGGCGGAGCTTAACTACAACATCGAAAACCGAGAAATTTTGGCCATCAAATTAGCCCTAGAGGAGTGGAAGCATTGGCTGGAGGGAGCCCATTTCCCCTTTTTGGTCATAACGGACAATCAGAATCTGGAGTATTTGAAGGAAGCTAAATGACTCAACCCACGACTGGCGCGGTGTGCGCTGTTCTTCTCCCGCTTCAGCTTCACTGTTACTTATCAACCTGGGAACAAGAATGTGAAAGCTGATGCATTATCTCGTCAATTCTGTACTCACCCTGATTCCTCCCTCCAGCCATCTTTGTGAGCCCTATTCTGTGGGCTATTGATGAAGAAATCAGTGCTGGAAATCACCAAGCTCCACCGGGAGGTCCTGAGGGTAAGACCTTCATCCCCCCAGAACTCCATGCCACCCTCATGGACTCAGCATACTCCGTTCCGGGAACCGGCCACCCAGGCAGTCAGCAGACCCTCTCGCTCCTATCTCCCAGTTCATCAAAGGATGCTCAGTCTGTGCCATTTCCAAAACTCCCCGACATCTGCCTGAGGGTAAACTCATGCCTCTTCCTTACAGATCTGCCCCTGTCTGACACCTTCACATGCATTCTAGTAGTAGCGGACTATTTCTCTAAGGCAGGGGTGTCAAATCCAAATTTATCAAGGGCCATGCTGAGGGTTGGTAATAAATTCAGAGGCCAGACATACATTTTACAGCATTCTTTTGTTTAATGGATAAATGTAAGTAGTAACTGCATACAACTTACCATTAATTAAAATAACAAAGTTTTAACTTCATTTTTCGAGATACTTCAGAACTTCATAACGCAACACATTTTTGTCACAAGCAGTACATTTTTTTCTCTAAAAAAAAAAAAAAGAAGTCTTTGACAAGCAAAACTGATCTATAAAGCAAAATGTCAACAGGACTTTGTTATAAAGAACATGGATTACAGCAAAACTGTATGATAGAGCAAAACAGTCAACAAGTTTGGCTTTCAACTTGAACAGACACATTTATGTACTTATAATGTCAAATATAAACAAATTAGACATGGAGCTTTTTAACTCTTTCCAGACACTCTGCACCTTTTCTTAGAAATGATCTTGTCTATTCTAGGGTTAATGTCCTTTGCCATGGCTACCTTTAATACAGAGACCAGATGCTCGTCTGTGAGGCGAGATCTGTGGGATGTTTTAGTTAGTTTCATTATGGAGAACATCTGCTTGCAGGTGTAGGTGCTTCCGAACATAGACATGATGCGTGCAGCGTGAAGGCGAAGGTGTGGCATCGATTCAGGGAGTAGAGGTGCAAATTCAGCTGCCCCAACTGACTGGTATTGGGCTTTTAGATGAGTATTACATTGCAATTCAGTGAGTTCCAATTGCAAGTGCTCGGGTACAGTGTCAACATCAACTGCAAATGGATTTGGAAACAGGTCGAAGTTGAACTTCTGTGATTCAAAATCAGCAAATCTCCTTTTCAGTCGGGAATGTGATGGTGACCGTGTCACTGAGTGACTGGCAAACGGGAAAATAAGACAGGTTGGCTTGGCGCATCTGGTCCTCCCACAGGCGCAGTTTCATTTGAAGCGCATTTACCAGGTCTCGTATTTCAGTGATTAGCTGTTTTCGACCCTGGAGTTTTACATTAAGATCGTTGAGGTGCTCCGTTATATCAAACAAAAATGCCAAGTCGCTCAGCCATTTTTCATTCTCGAGTTCGGGGATGGACTTTGGTTTGCTTTCCATGAAACGCGTGATCTCAGTGCGAGTATCAAAAAATTGTCGCAACACTTTACTCCGACTTAACCAGCGCAATACTGTGTGATATGGCACATCCTCATGCACGCAATGTTCCTCCTCTAAGAGTGCCCTGAATTGCCGGTGATTCAAACCCTGAGAACGAATAAAGTTTACTGTTTTGTTTACAACTGTCATTACATGTCCCATATCCAGCACCTTTCCACATAGTGCCTCCTGGTGAATGATGCAGTGGTAGGCTGTCAGGTTTTCACCTGTGTGCCCCAGCTTTTCTCGAACCAAACCGACCAAGCCACGGAACTCACCGCACATCGCAGGTGCACCGTCTGTTGTAAGACCAACACGTTTATTCCACTGCAATTCTGCGTCACTGACACACTGTTCCACTAGTGAGAAAATGTCCTGTCCAGATGTTGTCCTGTGCATCGCTCTTATATCCAAAAGTTCCTCAGTGACGGAAAAATGTGCATCTATCCCTCGAATGTATACAGAGAGCTGGGCAGTGTCCGTTTTGTCTGCACTCTCATCTACGGCCAGTGAATATGCAACAAAGTCCTTAGCTTTATCTTTTAACTGGGCCTGTATGTCAGAGGCCAGCTCATCCACACGACTAGCCACAGTGTTTCGGGAAAGGCTGATGTTAGCATTGGCTGTTTTTTGTCCAGGCACACAACACTACATACCTTATCCATATAGTTTTTAATAAATTCTCCCTCTGTAAACGGCCCTCTTGCTATTTCCTCCACAATTATGAAGCTTGCCTTCACAGCTCCCTCACTCTGACTGTTCATGACGTTTTGTTGTTGCTGAAGTTTGTGTTTCAGTCCTTTGACTTTTCGCTGCTGAATATCAATGTAGAGAATTTAGCATAAGCCAAATGGTCAGAGTCACTCCAACCCCCTGTCTCCTGGTTTCTTGATATCAACCTCAAAAGACCAGAGTCAAAACCTAGCTCCAGGGGTCTGGACTTGAGTTGGTGCTCCCACCGAATGAGCCATCAACCCCCTTTTGTTTCTCTGTGGGATATTTTACGACCCCTAAGCTTCAAAGCAGAGGGGAGAAGTCTCTCTGTCTCATGTGAAACTTAACATATGAGGCTAACCAGAGAAACTTCTCTGACAAATAGGAACTTGTGATTCAATTGTCCTTTTCTATAAATATATCTAAATATCTAGGTTATATGTTGTCGCTCTTGCCATTTTTAAATAATCTGTAATTGTTAAATAGGCAAGTTAATTCAGACTTTGTTTGTATTCGTACCTCCGAATGAATCATGACTTGATGCAATTCAAACCTTAGCATATTTGATATATAAATGTTTGTCTTTACAATTCCTCCTTGTTTATATACATTGTGTGACCATAGAACACTTTCTTTTCATTATGTTATCATTTGGAATGGTATTTTGTAAAGTTGCCAGGAGGTCATAAAGATGCAAATTAGCTGTTGAGTGGACAAAGAACCTCTTCCATGCTCAACTCTGATTGGTCGATTCAAATTCAGGTGGGCATGTTAAATATCGAACCTGCTCTGAAAACTTCCTCTCTTGTCTCTTCCTCTCTTCTCTTCTGCTCTAAAACTTGTTTCGTGGCGTTTCTTCGGAGACTGCCCTCTCCCCCCCACTGGGGGAGAAGAAGGAACAATGGACTCTGCTGCCACGTGGCTAGGCCATGCAGCCGATCACGAGGCCCGCAACTTTCGGCAGGACTTGCCTTCTGAAACCTTTTGAACAATTCCAACTCTACACGTGCATACGGATATCGGTCCAGCACAGAGCTTGCAAGTATCCATTTCTATTTACAGTATAGAATAGCTGCGTTAAATCTGTGCCTCTTTGTTAAAGATGATTTTTATTGGTGTTCAGAAATCTCTGCCATGAAATCGCTCTCTCTCCCTCTCTCTTTCTCCCTCTCTCTCTCAGCGCTTCCTAGCGCATTTGTGTTTCATGTAACGTTATTTGTTTTTTTATGCGATCGTCATTGTTTTGTTTACCATGTAGAGTAGAGTTTATTAAACAAACATATATATTCATTTGTGATGGGTTTTCTGTATTCATGCTCGCAAGCCTGGTCCCTTTTACTGTGTTTCGATTCACTACCTTTGCTCTAAATCCTGTTTGGTAAAGTCACGTTACTTATGGCCATGAGATAATGTAAAGTATATAATATCATTGAGGCATTTGCTGGACGAATGCATACAAGTATTGTTATGCTTTATATTACTAATCAGAGACCGTAAAATAAGTATTTTCCTTTGAGCTAAACTAATTCCTTGACTGAAATTGATGTTTTAAATAACTAATTTCACGCATATGATCTTGAAAGATCTGGTGGAGAACCATATTTGGTGAGCTTTGCTCATCAATATAATAACGTTTGTCACGAATTGCGGTGTGAAGAACCCAAATGCAGGCAGGCGGTGAAGGGGTTAACAAAACACTTTAACAAATAACAAGACAAAACAAAAACCCACGATGGGGGAAAATCAACTAAGGATAAATACAAAATAAAAACTTCCCACGAGGGGGCAAAACATACAGACCGGATCAAAATAAAACTAAAATCCACAGACAGGGCAAAGCAACAGGAACACGGGCAAACTCAGACACTAAACAACCAGGTAAGCAATTAAGCACACTTACACAGGACGCAGCAAAACACAATGACCACAACGTATGTACACGCACATAACACAGTACAAACCACGAGCACAAGACAAAGAAACAAGAGGGTATTTAAAGGGAAGACAAACGAGGGATAACGACACGGGGCAGGTGTGGGTAATCAAACACTTAGGGAAGGATAACGAGGAAACGAGATGGTGGGAACAGAGACGAGACACTGGAAAAACACATGAGAGGTAAAAACATAAACATCTCATGGCCTTCCCACATAAAACCCAAGGACTCTGCCCCGATCCCACCACATGACTAGAATTTCATAAACAAGACGGTGGGACCGTGACAACGTTAGCTAAAACCGCTACATCCATGTCCATGCTTCCATATTGGTCAAGCTTCGTTTCGAAATGCCTCCTTAGATTATATTCTTTAAAAACTGCTAGTGACTCTTGACATATGAGGCACATTGGCTTGTCCTTGTACTCACAGAATAAATATTCTGTTTCCCATCTTTGTTGGAATTGTCGATATTCGCTGTCAATTTTTCTTTTTTTAGCCATTGTGCTAGCCACCTTTTTAGCTTTATTTACTTTGTATACAGTTATCACCTAGTTATTCTCTGATAGAATCAGTGTTGAGTAGAGTGTGATAGCGCCACCTGCGTTTCAATGTTGTACTGTCACTGACATGTTTTTAAACAGCAAACGGGCCACATTATAATAATAACCAGAATTTGTTGGAGGGCCTGATTAAAAGTCGTTTCTGGCCCGCATCATATTGACATATGTGCTCTAAGGCATGCAAATTGATACCATTACCCCGGCTGCCCACAGCCTTTGTGACTTCAGAATCCCGCTTCAATCATGTGTTTCAAAACTTCAGGCTCCCTGAGGACATTGTGTCAGACAGGGGCCCCCAATTCATCTCCCAAGTTTGGAAAGCCTTTTTTAAACACCTCAACGTGACGGTCAGTCTAAACTCCGGTTATCACCCTCAGGCCAACGGCCAGGCTGAGCGCAAGATCCAGGACATCCGGAGATACCTGAGATCTTGCTGCCATGACCACCAGCACAGCTGGCACCACTTCCTCCAATGGTGTTAACTCCATTTCAATGCATACTTGGCTAATAGGGGGTTTGGGACTCAGCTCACACCCACCTCCAACAGGCTGTCCACAGACAAAAGGACAATGCTGACACCCGTCGTTCACCCACCCCACAATACGCACTTGGACAAAAGGTTTGGATCTCCACCCGTGATCTCCTTCTGCGGCAGCCCTGTAAAAAGCTGAGTCCCAAATTCATTGGAGCCTTCACCAATCTGCACCAGATCAACCCAGTCACCTACTGTCTTCAACTCCCACCTCACTACAGAATTTCACCCTCATTCCATGTCTCTCTCCTTAAGCCTTACCATAACCCTGTTTCTGTTCCCACCACAGAGCCTGGTGCCCAGCTGACCCCCCCCCACCCATCTACGTGACCCAGCCGATCTACCACGTACGGAGCATACTCAACTCCAGACGACGAGGAGGCATCTTGGAATACCTGGTTCATTGAGAGGGGTGCTGGCCAGAGGAACGATCTTGGGAGGCTCGTGACGACATTCTAGACCCCGCACTCCTCCGAGACTTTCACTCCTCGCACCCCAACTGTCCAGCTCCTTGTCCTCATCCTTGTCGATCTGTTAGGTCCTCTGGAGCGGACTTTGGAGGGGGGGGGTACTGTAACAAACGCAGCACTGCTGCCGGCCACACCCCCAGATTTCCCTGCTCTCATTCCTCCGATTTTTAATCCCCATGGACTACACTCCCCATGATCGCTTGCACCAGGCACCTTGATTACACCACGCAACTCCAATTTATCACCCCAGACTCCATATATATACTGTTCTGTTTGTTTCATTAATTGTCAGGTCTAGTTATCATCTTGCATACGCTAGCTCAGATCCCATGGATGTTTTTTGTCATTGTTTACCCAAGGAGTTTTTTGCCTGTTTTTCCTTTGTGGATTATACCCTGTGGATTTTGTTTTTTTCACTAGTGGACCTTAATTAAACTGGTTAAACACCTTTCTGTTTGGTTTGCATCGTATTCTTCAGAGTATATTGTGACAATTGGAGCTTAACAAGAAGAGAAAAAGAATCGAAAGAGTTTTCATGTCAGGTGTTTCTTAAAAACAACATGTGTGTTGCTTTTTATCTGACTGAGAGATGACTGAAATTCTGACACTAGTGTTGCATTTCACTTCCTATTCCTTATCTTTTTATGCATTTACTGTTCTTTATCATATATTTATTTACTCTATGTATTATAATTGATATTGATCTTGTATCTAAGCTTATTATTATTCTTCTGATCCCCCAAATTTCTGACTGCTACTCCTCCTAGAGGTTTCAAGCTACATCCACCAAACTTTCCACAAACCTTCAGTCTGGTCTGACTTGAGTTGCTATATCTTTTCTAACTGATCCGGGTTCTGGTTTTCGAAAACCGGACTCTCAAAACCACCTAATTTCCCATAGACTTAACATTGCGACAAACTTTGACGGCTCATAACTCAAAGTGGGGATGTCGTAGAAACTTGCGGGTTACCACGTTTGAAGAAGCTGGCAGGCTCTGTAAGAACGTACCTCACAATGGGGTGTAAATTGCACCCCTGGGGCGTAAGAGCCCCCCAAAATTCCCCATTGACTTATAATGGGACAGGAAACATGCCCATATAAGGCGTCATAACTGTCCCATGTTGAATAACTTCGCAGTACAACCACTTAAAGACAAGGGGGTGGACTCATTTTACTCAAGCAACCAATCAGTAACACAGGAACTTCCTTAAGCTACGAAGCCACGCCCATAGCAACCATTTACAGCAATCTAGCAACCGCTCCCATAGACTCCCATTATAAAAAGTCCAGATGGATATATTTGCAACACAGAGTCATAGAGACAAGGGGGTGGGCTCATTTAACTCAGGCAACCAATCAGTATCCCTGAAACTTCATTAAGCTACGAAGCCACGCACATAGCAACAAAACATGTTAACTTAGCAACCATTTAACAAGACCTATAACTCTACATCAGAACATCATAGAGACATGGAAGTTGGTTTGTTTCACTTGGGACTTGAAACATCATCAATTGGTTTCTACTAAGCCACGCCCATAGCAACCAAACAGGTTAGCCTAGCAACCGTTTAGCAAAACCTATATCTCTGCATAAGAACATCGTAGAGACACGGGAGTTGGTTCGTTTCACTCATAGTAGTGCTGCAACGACGCGTGCGTGAAATGCGTCGATGCTTCGTATTATTTACATTTATCTGTTGTAATAGCAGTTTCTGTTCCCGGGCGTGTGTAAATTAATCAGCAGAACAAGAGAAAGTATAATTCACCTGACAAAAAGCGATCGAGAGCCTCGGACGCAGTAAGTTAGTGAATGGACGGAGGAATTCCCCCTAACATTAAGTTACCCCCGGAATGCGATCATCACAGCATGGACACGCAATCACAAATGGACGGAGAGGGGAACGTAGATGTAGACTTTCATAATAAATTACTTTTTTGTAATTTACTTTTTTGTAATGTAAAACTAAACTTTACATTAATAATTTACATTAACGCTATTGTACTAGTGTAAGTTAGTGTATGTGAACCTTTGCAGATTGTGACCCTGCATAAATTACTCTTAAGCTTCAAAAAGGACTGACTATCATGAAACCACCAATGCACTTTTTATGTCATTCGATAGCTTTATGCGAGGAATAAACCATAGCATAATTAAGAAACTCTGACCTCCGCTGGTGCTGTCTGTCAATCTCCAGTCAGCATGCGTGTGTACGGTGACGGTCAGGACGCTACTCTTTCCAACATGTTCCAAAGTTTTCATTATTCTTCATAATGACAAGATGATAGTCTGTGGTTTTGTTTAAAATGTATTTTGCTAGAGACTGTGAGTTAATGTTACTCGTTGAGTATAGCTTAGTTTATTAGAAGCACTGGAAACGGTCTGAATATGTTGCGTCTTCACACGAAATAACTCTTTAAACCTCTGATTTAACTGTGTACTGTCGGATTGATGCAACACACTGTGTGTTAAACATGTAACATATCATCTCTTCTCGTTGTGTTCTAACTATTATTTACTTTGGGGAGCAAAATGATCCCCGGGACTTCAGAAGGAGTAGGTGCTTTAAGCGCATCATTGTGCGTCCGGGATGCGCATAACTGTAAATAACGAAGCGAATGCATTAAGCGCATCATTCTGAGTTCCGGGTGCGCGGGCTCGCTTTAACGATACTCTGAATTAGAGTCTTTTATTCGGTGATAGTTCTGTACAATAAACAGAGGCAGATAGTAGTATTTTACTTTTACTCAATTATATTATGAGACTGAAAATAAAGTCGGATATTACTTGGAGGAAAAAAATACAGAGCATATATCATGCGCTAGTATTTCATATACACATTTTTTAATGTTTTTACGTTTACATTTAGTCATTTAGCAGACGCTTTTATCCAAAGCGACCTACAGATGAGGGAAACAATGGAAGCAATTGGAACAACATAAGGACAACAACAAGCATAAGTGCAATAAAAATTTTTTTTACCTTTAATACAGTACCTTAAGTACATAAAAAATCAGTATTTTTTTACTTTTAAAATTAAAACTACTTAATTAAAAGAAGATGGTGATTTTAATGTAAACACGGATTAAAATGTTAAAACAACGATATTTATTTATAAAATGTAGTGGAGTAAAAAGTATGATTTTCTTTATAATGTAAGAAAATACTAGAACTTATTGTTTATTTGCAAAGTTTGCCAAAGGATTAATCCAAAAAAATCTTTATTAGATTAAAAATAATAATCGTTAGATTAGTCGACTAGTCGAAAAAAAACAACAACGTTAGATTAGTCGACAATTAAAATAATCGTTAGTTGCAGCCCTAACTCATAGCTTAGAGCATCATCAATGGCATATACCAAGCCACGCCCATAGCAACCAAACAGGTTAGCCTAGCAACCATTTAGCTACACCTATATCTCTGCATCAGAACATCATAGAGACACATGGGGTTGGTTTGTTTCACTCATACCTTAGAGTATTATCAAGTGCAGATGCCAAGCCACGCCCATAGCAACCAAACAGGTTAGCCTAGCAACCATTTAGCTACACCTATATCTCTGCATCAGAACATCATAAAGACACGGGGGCTGGTTTGTTTCACTCATAGCTTAGAGTATTATCAACTGGCAGATGCTAAGCCACGCCCATAGCAACCAAACAGGTTAGCCTAGCAACCATTTAGCAACACCTATATCTCTGCATCAGAACATCGTAGAGACATGGGGGTTGGTTCGTTTCACTCATAGCTTAGAGCACATGTGTCAAATACAAGGCCCGAGGGCCAAATCCGGCCCGCCCTCTCATGTTATGTGGCCCGCGAGAGCTTACAAATTATTGTATTGTTATTATACATTTTATGTCCACGACCTGAAAATGCAACTCAACTTTATTACCTGCGCGATGACGACATCTAGCCAGTAGGTGGCAGTGTCCGTATATATCGCAGAAATAAGCCCCTCCAGTGCGATCAGGTTGTTTCTTGTTTCACACTGGAGGGGCTTATTTCGCGATAACAGCCGGCTGCTTGTACATTATCCCGCTTATTACGCCGGATACTTGCCACATGAGAAAAAAACTTGACATGAAATGTGAATTTGAAATATTTTATTAGCTCATTTTTACTGAATGCAGACCTAACAGGAAAAGCTGTTTACTTTCGGTTTTAAGGTAAGAAACAACGTCCAAATGTCATGAACATTCAATATGGTTTAATAATTTGTAAATATAATGTCATATATTTTATTAAAAGACACATTTATATTTAATTTGTCAAAAAAGCCTGTCAAAATGATTTGTTGCGTCCGGGTTACCCTGTGTTATTAGTTTTGAGAGGTTATCTGGGAATAACGAACCTGCAAATGTCGCGACTGGCCAATCAGAATCAAGCATTCCAACGAGCGGTGTAATAAGTGAGTGATATGATATATAAATATTAATTAGACACATCATGTCAAACAAAGAAAAATTGATGCAGAGGGGAGGATATTTCAAGAGGGATGGGAAAGTATACATGTTTGTGCTTAATGGAAACAAGCCGGTGTGTCGTCTTTGCCAGGAGGCCATCCCTGTTAAAAAAACCAGCATATGCTGGTTTGGTATGTTTTGATGCTGGTTTGTGCTGGTTTAGCTGGTCTTTAGCTGGTCATGTGCTGGTCCATAGCTGGTTTAAGCTGGTCCAACCAGCATCAAAACATACCTAACCCAGCATATACAGTTTTTTTCAACAGGGGTGGCTGTGCTCAAAGAATACAGTACAATTTACATCGGCACTTCGAAACCAAACACGGAGCAAAGTATATCCAACCTTAGCCACCAAGAAAAGCAACAAAAGGTACAAGACTTGAAAAAAACTTACATTTTTGGCAGAATTTGTTTGCAAATGCTTCTGCAAAAAGTGATGCAGCCGTGAAAGCCAGCTTTATTGTGGCTGAAGAAATCGCCCGAGTTACCAAGTGTTTTTCAGAAGGTACATTTTTAAAGCAGTGTATGCTGAAGATATGTGAGCAAGTGTGCCCTGACCACAAAGGCCTTTAAAAATGTTAGCTTGTCAAGAAACACTATGCAGACCGACTATGTGTTCATACAGAAACATATCTTTTATTTTTTTAAATAAACTGTACAATAGTTGTACACTTGAATACACTTTATTTTACTGGTCTTTTACTGTCAAAACTAGGTATTAATTGAGTTATTACCAAAAGGAGTAATTAAATGCAGATGTAATTATGCAGTGTGATAAAAGAGTGGATAAATTTATATAGTCTTACAGTTACAACCGGCCCTTTGAGAGCAACCATAATACTGATGTGGCCGGGATGAAATCGAGTTTGACACCCCTGGCTTAGAGTATCATCAAATGGCAGATGCTAAGCCACGCCCATAGCAACCAAACAGGTTAGCCTAGCAACCGTTTTGCAATACCTATATCCCTGCATCAGAACTTAGTAGACACAGGGGTTGATTTGTTTCACTCATAGCTTAGAGTATCATCAACTGACAGGTGCTAAGCCACGCCCATAGCAACCAAACAGGTTAGCCTAGCAACCGTTTAGCAATACCTATATCTCTGTATCAGAACATCAAAGAGACACAGGGGTTGGTTTGTTTCACTCATAGCTTAGAGTATCATCAAATGTCAGATGCTAAGCCACGCCCATAGCAACCAAACAGGTTAGCCTAGCAACCGTTTTGCAATACCTATATCTCTGCATCAGAAAATCTTTGAGAAATGGGGTTTGGTTCGTTTCACTTATGGCTTGGAGTATTATCAATTACCAGCTACCAGGATACGCCCATAGCAACAAAACACATGACCTTAGCAACCGTTTAGCAGGACCAATACCTCTGCTTTAGAGCATTGTTGGTTCATTTCACTTATGGCTTGGAGTATTATCAGTTGCCAGCTGCAAAGCCACGCCCATAGCAACCAAACCCATGACCTTAGCAACCGTTTAGACAGACCTACAGTATATCTCTGTATCAGAACAATGAGAACAAAGTTTAATGATAAGTTTAATCGATAAAACCTTTCAAACTATTTCAAACTCTTCAGGACAGGCTTTGTCAAGCCAACATAAAGTTTGTACTCGAACTTTACTTTCTAGTTTTCCTTTACTGTTGTTTAATCTTATATTAGGTCTGTATTTGTCTATTGGTACAGAATCTGTAGGTTTTCACAGAGCAATGTGAGTACATTTCCACTGCTATAGAAGCAATCTCTGGTCACAAAGTCCGAATGAGCATCAAACGCAAGATTATTTAATAAACTCTTCCCCTCCATCTCTGTAACTGCCTCCTGCTGGTTGAAGTGTGAAGTGATTTTCCTAATGAATAGAGATGTCTAGTTAGACCTGCAAGAACTAAACTGGATCTAAACCTAGATCCAGTCATAGTTGCATCTGTCAGTATGTGTTCCTTAAACTAGAACCAGTGTTGCTTGAATGTGTGATTTTGGAAAATCTTATTTGTGATACTGTTCCATATCAGAAAAACTGAAGAGCCAAATATATTACAGAGAAGTCATTAAGATCCGATTTTGGGGCTTTATTGAAATAATAATACTGAAAAAACTTAGTTAGCACCATGTTTTAAATAAACAACATGCATGATGATCTGATTGTATTTCAGAATATTAGCAAATTGCAACTGTGATTTTGTGTTTAAAGCACAGTATTACATTGTTCTTCCTGATACATGGGTTTGGGGCTAGGGACATCCCAGATTTTTTAAAATAACATTACCTTTTTCATGGGTATTTAAAATATTAAAGAATGCATTATTAAAAAATAAATGTTTGGTTGTTAGGGCTGTAATTCTGCTGTGTATACACAGAAAACAACCTACACGTTTCAATTAAATGGGATGAGATGAATGTGGTAAAATGCATTTTTTAACATTAAACCTGGATTAATTCATGTGAAGGTAACAACACTGCTTATTTGTCAAAATCTATGCATGACAAATTTGATGGTAAAATTAACCACTTTGTGTCAACTTTGTCAAGTTTGCTCGTGTTGTACAGTAAACTGAGGATTTTACTTGATAAAATACATTGATCATATTCCTTAAATAATTTTATTTCTTTCAGAATAACTACGAGAAACGCATATGCAAGTTCTGTACAATTCTCTGTTTATGCTTGGGATTGCTTTAAAAAAAGGGTGGTAGAACAGTTTGAAAAACGGGATGCTGACACTTAGTGCACTTAAAACCCCCCCAAAAATTCTGTCCAACAGCAATCCTTCGGTTTGCTCTGTGTGTACTTCAAAAAAATCAGTTCTTCAGATTATTGTGTAGGCTCCAGTCAATGTTTCCATCGTTTCTGAATCCCAATTCTTCAGTGTCTATAGAGGCACGTTAAAAATACTGCCATTTCCCAAGGACTGTGTCTTTGATTGCATCGACAAATTGTGCAGGCACCCAGTAGACCCAATATTGTGAAGCTTCTGTCGGACCCAGCTGAAATGCCTACAATGACATTATAAATATTAAACACTTTCAAAAGCTTTCTTGTCTGTTAGCATTTATTTATTAACATGTATAGTGAGATAAACGAATACCATCATGTGATAGTCCTCGTGACCCTCTATTGGCTCAGTCACAACGTTTTTGATGGAACCCATTGGGATTTTTTCCGTTCTTTCTGAAGACAAGAAGACATCAAATCGTAGTGATTTGTAATGTACAAATAAAGCATTGTATATTAACTATAAATTCAAGGATGAAATCTTTACGTAAACGCATATTATCTTTGTTTATGGTTATAAAAAATGTTCAGTACACAATTGTAATATACAGTACTTATTAGACACACTTGCAAATAACTGCACCTTTGTATATTATTTATATTTTTTATCCATTTAGTCTCATGTTTCTTTTCATTTCTTTTGTGTTATGTACTGTAGTGTATGTACTGTGTGTTTAAGACAATAGAGCTCCTGTAACCAGAACTAATCCCTTGTGTGCGTGTGAACACTTGGCGAATAAAGCTTATTCTGAAATCACCTTTTGTTCCAATCCACAATTGATCCTGTTCCAGTTTGAAAGTAAGTCGTACTTTTCCACCAGACTTGTTGTACATTCCTGATAAAGGCACTGTTGGTAGGCGCTCCTAGTCAAAAAATTAAAGATCACTCGAATGTCATTATTAGTGTGCATCAGAACAGGTGTAGGCACATTTTCTTGCTATAGTATGCTAATGGTTTCAAATTGAAAAAAAAAATCCAATAAATATTGGTGACCGACACATAGGTGCATCTTTAGCAATAACAAAATGTCACAAATGCATTACATAAAGCAGTTTAAATCTGATTAAAGTACAAAGGCCCACATGCAGTTTTTAAGGGCCGTCTGTCCGTGATCACATCTGCATATGCAGACTCTATGCCACTGTGTCTCATGGCATCTTATTTTCAACAGCTTGTAATTACCTTAGCTCCTTTAATTGAAGGCATGACATCATCTGGTTTTCCTTTGTCCAAAACTTTTCTGTGTTGCTGAAAAAAACACAATAAGTATAATCAATGAAAGAATTCTTACCATTGTAAAGAATTCAAACTATGTGAAAACATTTCTCACCTTTTGTCTGCACAATGGTTCTTTTTTGTTTTCCTCAGCTTTGACGTCTTGCTGAATAACTTCTTTGGGTGTATTTACAGCTAGTACATCATTTATCGTGGATCCAACCACCATTATTTTTGCACCATTTGTAACTTTGATTTCCCGAAGCGTCTTGTCCTCTGGTAGCAACCCTTTGTACATAACTTTCTGCATAGCAGGGGGAAGACCTAATAAACAAAATACAAACAGATTATGTCCTTGCCATGTAGTGATTTTCATTAAAGTTGTTACACTGTGGGCATTCTCTTGCTGTGTAGGCTGAAAACGTGTCTGGTTTTCCACATATCAAATACTTTATGGTTTTAAAAGAAATAATTAAATACAATTATACTTATATAAAATGTATACACCTAGTATATGTCTACAATAGTGAGAATATAAATGCAGTCAAGTGTGTCCAAACCTTTGAACACTGACAATGGTTTTCTCTATTACTCTAATTTTATCAAAGTAGCAGCAGTTTAAAAAACCATTTATTTTATCAATGAGTCAGGACGTACGTATATGTGCCATTAAACACACAACTTTAACTGGAATGTACAGGAGGAGCTGCATTACCAGTAAGTGAGTGAATCTTTTCTTTTAGGTTGGCTCCAGTGCCATCTAAAGGGATTTTAAGATCGTATTTATTTTTGTTCCAAATAATTTTCACGTCCACCATCTCTTTCCCCTCATCGCTTTCCTCTCCATTGCTGACAGCAGCAGGCTGAGTTGACGTGCTTTCTCCATCAGTAAGTAACGCTTGTTCAGTCTCAGCTGCTGTGTGGCTTTGTCCAGCAGCTTCACATGAAACTTCTGGTGCTTTCTGCACGACCTCTGCGTCCATTCCTACTACCTCACTTCCTGTGGGAGCAATTCCAGATGAAACTTAAAAGGGTACCATTCACAGTTCTTAATAATGTGTCATTGTATTGATAAATAAGCAGACTTCCTTCCAAGGTGCCAGTAATGTTATGAGAACACGAACACATATTTTGATATATATTAAATCTAAATTCATTCACAATTCAACTGACACTCAAGAGAGTATAAAAACACAACAAGTGATCCATGACTTTACAAATTACACTACTAAAACCCCTCAGCAGCACTGATGGGAAAATAGGAAACTAACCTAATCTTACCAGTTTGCACTAGTTACAACACGACTGGTAACAAAAAGCAACAACTCAGTATAGTATTTAACTGTTATGTAGTAAAAACAAGAGATTTTAAGCTGCTGCCTGAAGCAATGAATCGCCCAAAACCCAACTGTTCTGGGTGCTGTAACTGTACACGCCTCACACAGTGACAAGTCACAAATAAAACATCAGGATCATCCAGCTGGTCATTCTGAGCCAGTCTGCTGTGCTACTATTCGCAAGCTGTGTTTAGTAAGATATATTTAGAAAACCACTTTGAGCATCACAGGCTCGACGGGGACATTATGATGCTCAAAAACGCTATTTCAAAATGACCAATCATCCCAAACGATACTACGATGTTTCTGAAATGCTGTGTAGGCAGACAGCTCACTGGGTTTTGTGTCACTGTCGAAGTTTTCGACATCGCAATTTAGGCTAATCACAAAATATCTACCTATTATTCAACACTGACAAGTTGAAGGAACATCCATTCTGTATTATTAAGAAGACCAGTAATTACAACTGATATTGCACGTTGATGAATAACACCGCAAAGCGAATACAAATAACATTTAAGTACATTTTCATGCTACCTACCATCCTGCGCCGCCATGATGATTGTGTACAATATGAGGAAAGGCTTCTGGGAAAGAACGCGCTGTCAGTGAATGAACCTCGACGCTTTCCGTACTGACTTTGCGACTATTCCAGACGTAACAGTTAACAGTTGTGTAATTATATTTTGTTAAAAGTCACTATGCAATATTATTATTATTATTTTACTGAATAATTCTTTCTTGTGTTTTTTTACGTTGATGTTGTTGCTCGTTTATTTTTTTTCGTTCTCCTTGTTTTTGTACTGTACTCTTGATTGAAATGTAAATTTTATATATTTTTGTATTTACCCTTGGCAATAAAAAAAATCTCGTTTCGTTTTTTGTTATTTTTTATGTGTTATTTTTCATTTGATATGTAAGTTTATGCCTGGCAAAAAAGGTCAAAATATGTTTTAAAACGTCTAATATTATTTTTCTTTATTAAAACTCTCGGATTCAATACGTTGAATAATTGTAGTTATTATTTTGGCTTTTTTATGCATAACTATGCACGAATCATTTACTGTATTTTTGTTAGAGTGTAATTAATATGGTATTTCTATACAGGGGACAAAAAAATGTAAATGTATTTTTCATTTTATAACCTCATAATACTTTAGTTCGAAGTGTGTACATAAAGTAAAAAAAGAATTGCAGACGTGACGGGATCTATAAATTTTCGCAGATTTCCAAACACTAGTGATCGGGGCTGAGTGTGTCCATTGTATGTAGATCTACATAGCTGCAGCGCCACGCGTATTTTACAGCAGCTTTATGGGTCAGTGATGCTTTTAGCGATTACACAATCGACAACCTTTGAACATGTACATATTTGTAACAAGTGATGACATTTTTATTTTTTCTAAGACAATCGCTGCTACTTTAAATGGTCGCGGATTACAGATGCAACAGCGACTACGTGTAAAAAGTTTGGCTGTCATAAATGCAAAATAAAATTGCATAAATAAAAAGTTATTGCAGTTATGTATGTGCAGTGTTGACAGACTTTGATACCGTGTTGTAGATAACCCGCAACAATAACCTAGTTGTATGGTCTGTTTAAGTATACTTGCAGTGTTAGTAGCCTTTTAAACAGTTCAACAGCCTGAGAATATGTCCGATTAAATTTATAGTGAAGTTATTTACACAGCAACCGTCTCATGAATGTTGCATTCCTGCAGCTTTCATGAGGGTCACGAGGCTCGTGCCTCGTGCACTTCTGTGACCGTGACCAACATCTCGCTGCAGTTCACTAGCATTAACCAGTGATTCAGATGTAGAGTACTAGTGACTATGTGGTATTTGTTTTCCAAAGGTTATGCTTTCCTGGATACTGCCTATATTTTCATGGACCAGGGCGCACTCTGCACTGTGAAACTCTGCAGCTGGAATCATACATGTCGATTTAAATGAGCTGAGGATGGCTGATTTACGGACGTACAGTTAATGACTGCGGTCAGGCCAGCCTCCACTTTGAAAATGACTGTCAAGCCAGCCCTCACACTGGTTTTCTGTGCGCGCATATATGACAGATTGCGGTAGGAGCGCTGGAGGACAAATTAAAAAAAGCGGTTTCGCACGATATCATTTGCTAGTGTTTTTCCGGTTGCAAGTGATGTTGCTAGTGCAATGAGAGACGATGTTAAAGGGTTGCTATGCAGTTTCTTTGATGTTCTGGGTGATTTCTAGGCCGTTGATAAGGTATTTTGGTGGTTGTAAGAGTGTTGCTATGTAGTTTCAATGATTTTCTGTGTGATTGCTCGGCTGTTGTTAAGGCATTCGGGTGGTTGTAAAAGTGTTGCTATGCAGTTTGTGTGGCGTTCTCTGGGTGGTTGCTAGGCCGTTGCTACGTTCTGGTGGTTGGTTTTGGCCTAGTGGGGCAGTTGTGGCCTAGTGGTTAGAGAGTCAGACTCGTAACCAAAAAGTCATGGCTGCCCTCTGCTCTGGGTGTGTGTGTTCACAACTTGCAGTGCGTGTTTGTATGCAGTTTTTATGGCAAATAAAGGAAATATAATTATTTGTCTATAGCCAGAAACTATTCAAAGATAACTCTCTTCCAAAGCAATGTGCATTTTTCATGCCGCCGTTCAGATTTAGGATTGGTAAACTGTAAATTAATTCCTGAAACAGATCTAATTAGATCATAATATTACTGTTTCATTAACCAAGCAAAAACAAATGTTGATTTTTACAGACCACATTGACCCCACCTATCCAAAATCATAAAATTTTAGCCCAAGCTCATCCATATTAAAAACGTTTAATAATAATGTTTAGTGTACCTTTGAACAATCACCTACATATTGAACCGTGACACTGATTTGTGAAGTGTCAATGAGTTGTTGACAAGCACTGGTGAGATGAAAGATTTTACAGCTATATGTTTGTTGTTTTGCTCTTTGGTGGCATTGTAAGTTCTGGTTTTGTGTCTGTTTTTTCATCTGTTAATGAATTAATTTGTTGATGTCCCAATCTTAAAAATACACAAAATTGTTTTGAAGCAATATTTAGAAATGTTACTATCCTTACATACCACATGTGCTACACTGACTTTTAAGTAGTACGTCTTAGTAGTTAGTAAATTTAAAACATTTGTTACTCTTTTGGTAGTCTTCTGCAGTTGTAACAATAGCTCTTGTCTTATGTTTTTATAAATTGGCACTATTTTCACGAACATTTCACCATTTCAATTTTTACTAATTTCACAAAGGATGGTAAAAAATGCATTAAATTCTTGTTTAAGTCTCGTTTATGAGGAATTCTTGATTCATACTCTACAAAATGTTTATCTCTGGTTCGCATTTCTGTCTATACTTTTTTCAGCCGTCGACGATTCTCTCACGTTTGGGCATTGCAAGGCAACGTTTATTTACATAGCGCATTTCATACACAAAGGTAATTCAAAGTGTGTTACATAGAAATGATTCACAAAGAAAAACGATACTTAATGAATGAGTTCTTTAGAAAGTAAATTAGTTAAAATCACAAGTGCTTAAGAATGTATAACACAAAGGAAATTAAGTTTATTTTGAAATGCGTACTAAATAGAATGACAACTAAAAGTAAAAGAAGGTAGATTATTTCAAACTACTACCAATTGTCTGATTTGCATAAAATTATGTTATTTTGTTACAAGCATGGACAGCCACATCAAAAAAGTGATCAAAAGTTTTTTTAATTTGTATTAGCCAAAATAGGTTTCAAATTGATATATCAAAATGGACTTGAGGTCGTCTCTTGCCAACACTTTGGCATATTAATACAAAACATATATGTGACCCTGGACAACAAAACCAGTCTTATGGGTCAATTTTTTTAAATTGAGATTTTTACATAATCTGAAAGATGAATAAATACACTTTCTATTGATGTATGAGTTGTTAGAATAGGACAATATCTGGCTGAGATACAACCGTTCAAAACTCAGGAATCTGAGAGTGCAAAAAAATCAAAATATTGAGAAAATTGCCTTTGAAGTTGTTAATCAGGGGCACTGTGGCAGACCATCCACTCACAAAAATAAAGTTTTTATATATTTAAGGTAGGAAATTTACAAAATATCTTCATGGAACATGATCTTTGCTTAATATCCTAATGATTTTTGGCATAAAAGAAAAATCGATAATTTTGACCCACACAATGTATTTTTGTCTTTTACTAAAAATGTTCCCGTGCTACTTAAGACTGGTTTTGTGATCCAGGGTCACATATGTGATTGTAGACTATACACATAGATCCATCTATTGGTGCTGAAAAATTTGCAACTGGTTATAACTTTGAATCCTTTCGCCTAAAACAGCAGAATTCTCTCTTTAGACTCCTTGGGACATACTGAGTTGAATATAATCCAACATTCTTTGGTTGGCCATCATGGTTATGGGCAATTCCTTGCTATTGTCAACCTCAGGATGAAAAAAAATTGTTTTTAGATTTTTAGCAGAATCACGGCAGGATCCCTTGTTATGTGTGGAGAGAGCCATTTTGACCCTTTCGGCCTTCGATACTCTCTCCGGTCCTTGTCTGTGTTCCCGCCCTTTTGTATCCCTCATTATTGGTTGTTAATTAGTTCATGCCCCACACCTGTTCCCCTTTGATTTGTCCCCTTATTTAATGCCCCTGTGTCCTCTGTCTTGTGCTGAATCGTGTTTGTGGCATGTGGGTGAGTTCCTGTCTTTTAGTTAGTCTAGTTTAATGTCAAGTGTTAGTATTAGTCCAGTCTAGTTAGTCCTTGTTCGTGTTTCCATGTTTTGTTATGTTAACCCCCGTGGGTGTTTGTTTTGTATGTTTATTTTATTAAAGTCTTGTTTAACCCCTTATGTCCCTGTCTGCACTTGGGTCCTCTGTCTCACACCTCACCCGAGAATCATGATAATGATAGATCTGATAGATATACTATCTTGTTATTGATCCAAAATGATAGTAGTGTTCCATCTTGTTCATATGCCAAAACAGATAGATCTAACTATTCTGCAGACATGAATGTCAGAGGGGAAGAACAGCAGGCAGGAGACAAAGTGATGTTATAATAAAAGGAGCAAAGTTTATTGTAGAGAGAAAATCACAGTTGGGGTCAGATGCCCATTCTAACTCTGTCTATCTTCGTCCGACTTAGTCATTCTAACTTCACTTGACTAGAAACGCATTTGTCAGGTGCTATTATACCAACATAGACCGTGGAAAACTGTGGTTTAAAGATACTTTACATAGAGACAACATGGTTATTAAAACGACTTGGTAGATAGGATCTGAATTTCTTAAAAGTAACCTGTTTGTGTGGGAGGGGCAAATGGTTTGGGGAACAAAATGACAACAATTTTTGGTCCCCATGAGGAAACAAGCTTGTACAGTGGCAAGAAAAAGTATTTGAACCTTTTGGAATTTCATGGTTTTCTGAATAAATTTGTCATAAAATGTGATCTGATCTTCATCTAAGTCAAGGGTATTGACAAACATAAGGTGTCTAAAAATAATAACACAAAAAAAGTTTATCTTTCTGTATTGAGAACAATCCAAAAAACATCATGTTGGGTCTCCATGTTTTATAGGGACATTCCATAGACTCAATGGCTTTTATACTGTACAAACTGTATACCATATTCCCTACCCCTAACCACACCACTAAACCTAACAATCACACAAAACTTATGCTCTTTTAGATTTTCAAAAAAACTTAAAAAAATAAAAAATAAAAAATTGTTTCCTCATAGGGACCAAAAAATGTTGTCATTTTGTTCCCCATACCATTTGCCCTTCCCACACAAACAGGTTACTTTTAAGAAATTCAGATCCTATCTACCAGGTCATTTTAATTACATCGAGACAACATGGTTAAGTATCTTTAAACCACAGTTTTCCACGGTCTATGTTGGTATAATAGCACCTGACAAATGTGTTTCTAGTCAGGTGAAGTTAGAATGACTAAGTCGGACGAAGATAGACAGAGTTAGAATGGGCATCTGACCCCAACTGTGATTTTCTCTCTACAATAAACTTTGCTCCTTTTATTATAACATCACTTTGTCTCCTGCCTGCTGTTCTTCCCCTCTGACATTCATGTCTGCAGAATAGTTAGATCTATCTGTTTTGGCATATGAACAAGATGGAACACTACTATCATTTTGGATCAATAACAAGATAGTATATCTATCAGATCTATCATTATCATGATTCTCGGGTGAGGTGTGAGACAGAGGACCCAAGTGCAGACAGGGACATAAGGGGTTAAACAAGACTTTAATAAAATAAACATACAAAACAAACACCCACGGGGGTTAGCATAATAAAACATGGAAACAGGAACAAGGACTAACTAGACTGGACTAATACTAACACTTGACATTAAACTACAATAAACTAGTCTAACTAAAAGACAGGAACTCACCCACATGACACAAACACGACACAACAATGATTCAGCACAAGACAGAGGACACAGGGGCATTAAATAAGGGGACAAATCAAAGGGGAACAGGTGTGGGGCATGAACTAATTAACAACCAATAATGAGGGATACAAAAGGGCGGGAACACAGACAAGGACCGGAGAGAGTATCGAAGGCCGAAAGGGTCAAAATGGCTCTCTCCACACATAACAAGGGATCCTGCCGTGATTCTGCTAAAAATCTAAAAACAATTTTTTTTCATCCTGAGGTTGACAATAGCAAGGAATTGCCCATAACCATGATGGCCAACCAAAGAATGTTGGATTATATTCAACTCAGTATGTCCCAAGGAGTCTAAAGAGAGAATTCTGCTGTTTTAGGCGAAAGGATTCAAAGTTATAACCAGTTGCAAATTTTTCAGCACCAATAGATGGATCTATGTGTATAGTCTACAATGACATATGTGACCCTGGATCACAAAACCAGTCTTAAGTAGCACGGGAACATTTTTAGTAAAAGACAAAAATACATTGTGTGGGTCAAAATTATCGATTTTTCTTTTATGCCAAAAATCATTAGGATATTAAGCAAAGATCATGTTCCATGAAGATATTTTGTAAATTTCCTACCTTAAATATATAAAAACTTTATTTTTGTGAGTGGATGGTCTGCCACAGTGCCCCTGATTAACAACTTCAAAGGCAATTTTCTCAATATTTTGATTTTTTTGCACTCTCAGATTCCTGAGTTTTGAACGGTTGTATCTCAGCCAGATATTGTCCTATTCTAACAACTCATACATCAATAGAAAGTGTATTTATTCATCTTTCAGATTATGTAAAAATCTCAATTTAAAAAAATTGACCCATAAGACTGGTTTTGTTGTCCAGGGTCACATATTATTTACCGTGGAGTGACCTTAACAGAGAAGACTTTAGTCTTGAGCACAAAAGTAGATATGAGGGTCTTGCTGTGTAGATGTAGCAAGTCTGGAAACAAGACAAATCAACAACAAAAAAAACAAAACAAAGCTAATACAATTCAAATGATGGAGAAATGTCAATTGAATGTAACAATGAGTGCAGATCAAGGACGGTGGATGTAAAATGCAGCAGATACTGCAGATCATCCTTGTTTTCAAAGCATTTACAATAATTGCGGTTATCTGAAATAATTGCGAAGAGACGATTATTTAATAATTGTGACAGCCCTAACTATAGTGTTTACCACAAGTTAATTATTTTATCATCTGGTTCAAATTAAGCGGACCTTTATTTTGGCGGGTTGTCGCGAAGACGCTTGAGCTTCAGTGTGTTTGACAGTAGCTTCACTCAAACTTTACAAAATTCTCGTAAAAGAAACTTTTTGTGGAACAACTCTGTGGATGAAGTTCATGTGTTCATGTACTCGTATAGTAAAATCCACGAGTGTCACGCTTGTAACATGTTAAAGTGTGCAGCTCATTCACTCATAGCCACTCATAACAAGCAGAGGACATATTTAAATTGTAAAACTCCGCTTTCGTGATTCCTTCCATGTTTTCCCACATCACACAGATCTTACGGCTCTAGATCAATGGACTCGATGCAGCCGGAAAACGTCTCCGGTTACTGTCGTAACCTCGGTTCCCTGAGAAGCGGGAACGAGACATTGCGGAGGTTCGCTATGGGAACTCTTCCCTTCTCCACTTTCCTGAAGTCTCATTGGATAACGCCAGTAATACCCGCTATCAACTGGGTTAAAACATACCAAGCACGGGGTAATGCACACCGATTCAACCAATCGTGAAGTCACCCTGAGCGCCCACAGCTGATTGGATGTCCCGAATGCTCTCCGAGTCAGGGCGATCCCGCTCCGACTCCGCCCAGTCCTTATCCGAGATGGACATAGTCGTCCTCCTCCCCGACGCCGTAGGAAACAGTGTCCGCGATGGCAGGCGAAAGCTCTCCTCAACGAAAAGGACTGGGGAATGAGGCATACGGCAGAGGACGGCGGCCCCAGTCGTCGCCGGTACCTCGTGGAATGGGTGGGCCCACCAGTAGCTCGCTGGCGGCAGTGAGCCTCAACCCGAAGAGTCCACGAGCGATGTTCCTGCGAGTCCTCAAGACTTGCCGGCAGGTCCGCACAGCGCGCGCAATCGGACAATATCAGCAGCCAGGCCCAGGCAGGCAATGCAGTGCTCATGGGTATCCGGCAGGCCAATGGGGCCCGCACAAAGACGACAGAAAGCAGCCATCGGATGCGGTGAAGAAGTCTCCAGTTGCGACTTCAACGATGGCAGCGTGAAAGAGAAGATTCTGAGGTATTGTCGCTATGCACCGTATTTATACTGCCAGGGGGTTCGTCAGTATTTGCATACTGTTGCATATCTTGCGACAATTGGCCATTTTTTTTACTGGCGTTATCCAATAAGACTTCAGGAAAGTAGAGAAGGGAAGAGTTCCCATAGTGGTAGCTCCGCTCTCGAAAGGGAACAAGTTTTAATTGCAAAAACAAAATAAAAATGAAAATAATAGTGGTGCGCCATTAGTTAACCTCACACGAACAAGCACACCGACAAACGCACTTCATACAAACAAGCGGCTCTGGCTAATGCACCTGCCGAACTGTATCGCACGCGCGCTACACAATTAAATTTATTCTAAGCAGAGACCAATTTTTTCGTTGCATGTGCAACATACATGTCATTTATTGTAAAGCCCTGCTAGTGCTCATATTTTTATATTCTCACAGGCGTTCACCTTTGTGCATCTGGTTCAATTTATCCCTTTGTTTCAAAGTACAGTGTTTTGTTGTGAATGAATGTGGTTCAGCACATCTGGTTTAGATTATCGCGGGGTTTATGTGTATGTTTATGAATCGTGTTGGACTGAAATGGGTTTGTGAGTGGCCGATGTTAATGTAATGTCTGGTGTGAAAACCCTGCACTGTAGATTTTTATTATAGGTGTAAAGGGAATGTGACCAAAAAAAGTTTTTAAATTGTTTTTAAATTGTCACAATTCTTAAATTGCGCTTTATACTTTGTGAATTCTTGATTCGCTGTGGACTATACACTTTTCGTCATGAAACTTTACTGCACACCAAACATACTCAAACGTCACTGACGCATCACATCAAATTGTATCACTTGTAAATATTCACAAAAGAGTGACAAACAAAACAACTTCTGAAAACTTAAGTGTAAATGCCTGACAACGTTGTACTGACTAAACGCAAATGTTGAAAAGGTTTANCAAAAGTAGAACAACTTAAGAAATGTAAAAATGTTCTTGACATTCACATGGTGAGGATACAAACTTGCAGTGGTGTAAAGTATTGGAGTAAATGTACTTAGTTACTGTACTTAAGTATCTTTTGGCTACCTTGTAGTTGTACTGAGTATTAAAGATATTAGCTACTTTTACTATCTACTTAACTACATTTTTGAACAAGTATATGTACTCTTTACTCCACTATATTTGTAATGACTAATGCAATTACACATTACATTTCGCATGGCACCTATCTTTTTTTGCAGCAGTTTATTTTTGCTACAGAATCATTCATATTGCCATTTACAGGGCATTGAAGGTACTATAATCTTGTGGAGTTTGCCCTAACTTACTAAAACTTGTCAACATGGCTTCTTTATGTGAATACGAGTGCAGTATCAGGTAGTTGTCAATCGCTGGCGGTTTATATGTGAAATGAGAACATGACTGCAGCTGGCGATGAGGCCAAACCAGCAAGTCCAGTGCAAAAAGGCTTTGACTTTAACTTAATTATACTTAACATTATTTTATTTATCCGTTATATTGAAGATACCTTTTTGAAGGAGTTTGGTTTACTTATGAGCACTTGAGCTTAAATGAGACTTGGGTGTTTGTAATAGACGTACAGTAGGTTATGGTGTAGGCCAAGATTTGTTGCAATTTTGAGGTGTTCAGTCTTATTATGATTTAAGAAAATAAATGCGATTGCTCTCCTCACGAATCAACTGTTTTTCACTGACATGTCTCTTAAGTGTTGAGGACTAGTGCTTTGAGCCTATTCAGTATGAGTAAAAAGATACTCTAAGACTTTTACTGAAGTCGTTTTGGAATTGGTGACTTGTAACTTGTAATGGAGTCATTTTCGCTGCAAGGTACTGTATATGTACTTTTACTCAAGTATGGTTTTCAAGTACTCTTTACACCTCTGCAAACTTGTGTAATAAAACAGGTCAAACGTTTTGATCAACACTGTTGATATATAGTGAGAGATCCACGTTGCGTGCATGATGTGTATTTGAGGGTATAGTATAAGGATCACATCACAAACTCATTTCTAAAGCATATCTATTTAATGGGACAACATGGTAACACAAAACGTGTATTCATCCTTCAAGTAATTAGTTATTTATCAACTGATTCATTTACTGAAGCACTGGTTTATAGAGATATTGTTGCAATGTTAATAGTGTCTCTATATGACTAAACCCATCCTTCCCTTAAGTAACACGTAAGATTTGTATTGGGTGGTGCCCATGGACTTCCCATTTGTCTACACCACGGAAAGACTGTAGAGCAATCAAGAAAAGAAGATGAAAAGACCAGAACATTTGTCTAAATAAGATAAAACTAGAGGTAACATCCAATCTTTTAAATGAAGAACTTTCTAAAAGCCGAAACCAGAGCACATCTATCTCGGTAGCTCTATATGTTTTTTAAACATTTAAAACCCCATTTACAGAGTTTCAAAAGACACGTTGTCTGCATAAGTTGCCTATTTTTCCTGCACGCAATAGCCATTTTTAGTTTATTCGTACGTTTGTTAGAACTTTAAATCTAGATTTTTTACACGTAAAAGACATTCTGTAATGCAACTACATTTTACCAATCATGTGTAATGCACAATCCAGCACACAATCTGTCAGATCTGTCTGGAAAAACATAAAAAGCATTTTACACATACAGGAAAATACGGTGGTACTTAAAAAACTTGCAGAGTGGCCTTCTCTTGCTATTATTTTTAGTACGTTCAGTTGGTTTCTGTCAGAAAAGGAATTATATTCAACACATGTTGTGAGTGAAAAGCATTCACCATAAGAAAAGGATGACAATTATATAAAACATGCCCAGTTGATTCAACTTATACTTTGTTCGTGTAAAGTTTAGATCTGAAGCAAACCGTTAAAAAAAACATTGAACCATTTTGTTTAACACTTACAAATATATGCCCTTAAAACAATGTGAAACGGAAACACTATCTGTTTAGACTTCTTTGCTATCAGATGTACGACACGAAATAATGGCGATGAAGAGGGTTGAAACGAAAAAGAAACAGTTACTATAGTCTCAGTCTGATGCAGTCTCACGAGTTAAGCTGTGAAAAGTGGATGAGGGGGTGTTTGAGTCCCCCCAAAATTCTTCGACCTGTTACCATAAACACATCCTTAGCTACAACTCTTTTAACAGAAGCTACATTTAAAACCCCACTGTTGTGACTCGGTCTTTACTCAACAGGATGCCAAGAAAGTTATTTGACTATTCTACATTTTTTAAAGAATCCAGTAATAGATCTTGAATTTTGAAAGGAGTGCTAAACAGTTGTATTTTAACTATAGGGGAGAGCACCATCCTTCTTGTAGATCTTAAGACATCATCTGAAACTTAACATTTATTAAATAAAACAGTGTAGAACTATGACAATTGAAGATATTGACTAGTTTTTTTGTTTGTTTGTCTTTTGTTTTTTGTTCCTGGTTTTAAAAGTTTAACCCTAAACCAGACGTAGTATATGTTTGATTTTTTTATGCCAAAATGATCAAAAAAGAGTCACTAACACAAACATTAAAGATTTTCTGTCACACCAGATTGTAGACACACAGACATCTCCAGAAAATCAGTCAGGATGGAAACCCAAACCTTTTTTTGGTTCATTGTCTTGTACAATCTGTTAGAAACGCACCCCTTAGGTGCTAACAAAAAACAATCCCCCATTCCTCCATGACCAGGAAGAACGTGTCAGGGCATGTCGTTGAATAAAAAAAGATATAGTTTATGACACAATGATAAAATGCTGACCCAAAAACTTTAATCATTTATCAGATAAAAATCTTAAACCTGGAACCAACTTACTCTTAGATGAAACAACACATAACCATTATCTCTCTCTAATTTAAAAACACAACCGTCAGGTTTCAAACTGTGATGTAAGAACAGCAGGGTGTCATGCCAGAAGGATGAAAACACCTTTCATTGCAGGGATAGACCTACAACAACAAAAGTCGTAAAATATAAACTGTCAAACAAGACTGACAGATGTTAAAAAACCCAGCTTACTTTGATTGACTGGTCAAATGACTTGCCTGAGATAATAAGGGGACAGTCACACTTTGATAAGATTCCAGACCTGGAGTCTCAATTCACTCATTAGCATGATAAAAGCAAGGAAACAGCACACTCTTAGAAGAAAACCCCACATAAATATTTATTTTATCTCTGTCTAATTTACAAACACAAATATCTTTCACAAGAAGCCTATAGTAAAATCAAACAGGATGAAAACACACCTTTTTGATTAGGGAGTGATGAGGGGGGTTGTGTAGGTAGTTAGCCCCACTGAAGGAAGGGTGGGGGTTAGAGGAGACCCCAACAACAGTCATAAAACATAAATGTCATCAAGATTGACAGGCCATAATAGTCTCCATTTGAGTGACTGGTTGACAGAACTTTGACAGGGGGTCATAAATCAATCAAACTTTTGACACAAGGTATATGATTATACTACTTGTGTGACCTTATAGAGACCATTTTGGAGATCTTCAAAACCAAAACCATATTGTTATTAAGTTTCTGCATGGCATACACGGGTAAGATCACTAAAGGAAAATATCTTTATCTCTGTACATTGTATTTTGAACCATAATGATCATGCCCTGTTTTATGATCTTTCACTGCAGGTTTGGAGCTGTCATTTTACAGTGGCGTGTATGGAACTTGCATTGGCGCTACCACACACTTTGGCGACACAGCAAAAGGCTTGATTGGTGGGAGCTGGAGAAATGATTGGTAAGTACACTTTCAGTATGTAGCATGATCAATTTTACTTCAACTTTACTTAAGTTAAGTCGGACTTGTACTTTATAAGATGTAATGGAAGTTAAAGAGTTTGGTTTTTACTTTTTTAGGGGGAGGACTGTTTGGCCTTGTGTTGAAAAATAGCCGGTTTAGACGCACATCAGTGGTCTTTCTAGGAATGGTTGTGCACTTTGTAGCTTTCTACCTGATATTCCTCAACATTCCACATGATGCACCTGTGGTCCTCAATACTAGCTCACAGCATAAGCCATATCTGATGCCAACGTAAAGTATTGTTAACAAAAAAGCAGAGACATCTATACTGCACCTTAGTTTCTCCAGTTTCTTTTCATGTTAAGCTAACGTTTGTTTGTTCCCTCGCAGTGTTTCCGTTGCCCTGCTGTGCAGTTTTTTGCTCGGTCTTGGAGACAGTTGTTTTAACACTCAACTGTACAGTATCCTGGGATGGGCATATTCTGAACAGAGTGCCCCAGCCTTTGCCATATTCAAATTCATACAGGTGAAAAGATTGCACGTTCCTGTTCCAGTGGCCAGTAAGGTGTAGTGTAAAATATGACTGTGCTTCAGTGTATTAGTAACACACTCTTCTTCTCTCAGTCCATCTTTGCAGCACTGGCGTTCTTCTACAGTGGTTATATGTTGCTCACCTGGCAGCTCCTGGTTATGGTCGTCTTAGGCTTCACAGGAACCTTGTGTTTTTTCATGGTGGAGAGGATGCAGAATGTTTTAGCTGATACACAAGAGTATTAGACACTTTCATTGTGCCATTGCTCAAAACATTTCAGTAAGCATTTGGACTACTTGCACTATTTGTTTGTTTTTATTAGAATACATCACCACTCTTGATTTGAAGAAGATGGATGCAGCTTTTTTATGTTTATTTGCTGTGATAGAATATTAAGAACACTTTTTAAACAATGTTTACATTTCTGTAATGTAACTGTAATCACAAAGTATTTAATTAACTTCATGCGAATGTAAAAAAAAAACTAGGTGTATGTTTAGGAGAGATATAAGCGCCTACACAAAAAAATTCTCAGTCAGTTAAGTTAGTCTTCTGAAAGTATTTCTCTCGGGGTTCTACTGTATTTTGTGTGATTAATATTTATGCATTTGGCAGACGCCTTTATCCAAAACGACTTGCAGTGCATTGAACCTATACATTTTTTGTAATTCTGTCATTTAAAATGGATTAAAATAAGACACAAACCATTTTAAGACAGCTTCCAGTAAGACTTCTTTTTATGTAACCATTTTCCTGTGAAGTGTTTACCAGGTTCATTATGGCGAAATGTTAAATTAGTAACCGTGTAGTTTTTAAAACCATACCAGACATGTTAGTTCCGTAGCCCTAAACTATTAAATGTTATCTCAAAAATGATTCTGGTCTCGCCTGAAGCTCTGTTTAAACAAGAATTGTGCCGTTTACACAGATGTATCCTAGAGGCCTTCTTGACTAAATGCACAGCGTCATGCGCAAAACTCATTTTTGTAAATCTATGTTCTGCTTCTGAAGCCACGAGTAAAAAGGAGAAAAGCAAGATAATGGTATTCAGTAATGAAGTCCAGTATACATTTCACTTTGCATTGTATACAATGTGCTGAAAATTCCTCATATTTACACTTTTTATATGCTCCGATACTTTAACGCTGCTTTTGTGCCATATACATTTGTATTGTTTATCTGCCTTTCCTGATCCTGCAGCTTAAAGACGGCATTTGGTGACATTTCTCTGCATTACAAGTTATTTGTCTGCAATGAAATGTTTGTTGAAATGTTTCACTGTATTCTATATCAAATATAGCCTATATATATTGCATTTGTACTCGCCTGGTTTACTAACACCTGTCTAACACACAAACGACAATGTTTATTTGTAGCTATGCAATAATTGTTTTGTGTTGTAAACATTGTGCTGTTTTTAGCTCTTTACTGACAATCAACATGTGATATGAAACATGCTTTTTGAGGTTTTGTGATGTTTTGGAAGCATTTAAAAAATAAACTAAACATGTCTGTTTGCGTTTGTGTATATTATCTTCTGCTTCTATGAACTTAATATATTATAGAATTTAATGTTTGAGATATACTGTATAATTTGATGGACAAATGCAGCTCCAGGCTTGCGTTTCTTTTGGTGACGGCGCCATCTATTGAATGACTGGAAAAGTGCATACTCTAAATCTGCATGGTGAGGTCATTTTAGGTTGGAGGGGTTTAGGTTAGGTCCTCACCCCTGCTGTGCCATGTTCTTATGGTTAGGCATAATGAAAAGATCAAGGATCAAGGTCTTCCATGTTTGGTTTAGCCCTGTTAAAAAAAACAGCATATACTGGTTTGGTATGTTTTGATGCTGGTTTGTGCTGTTTTAAACTTGTCATGTGCTGGTCCTTAGCTGGTTTAAACTGGTCAAACCAGCATCAAAACATACCCAACCCAGCATATGCTGTTCTTTTTTAACGGAGGTTCTGCATTGATGGCAGGATTACAGTAGGTATATAGAGATATGTAAAATTCACAAGTACAGTTTCATTAATCAAATAGTCTGTAGACAGCAAACAGGCAATACAATAGTTTGTTTTGCAACAAGCTACCAAGAAAAGTTATTTTATGAAAGGGGTCATTTAACCTTAACGCCCAGCAGGTGGTGCTGCACTTCTGAGCATTATATGCAGATGCAGATAAATCGAGGTATACCTGCGGTTCTGCAGCTGGATACTATTGGATACGTTTGGAGATTGAAGTAGCCTAGTTAATGCGTTCGGACCTACAGCTTTGAATCGATGTACTTTTCTTTAGATTTTAAAAACCAAAAACAGGACAAATAATGGAAAATTAAACGGTGAGCTTTAATACTAAGATGTAGGCTATTTATGAAAATTCACCAAGCACAATCCTCTAAATTAAGATGAACAGTTGAACAGATAACTAACAGTTTTGCTTCATAGTACTGTACACTCTTCAAAATAAAGGTGTTTAAAAAGTTCTTCACAGTGATGCCATAGAAGAACCATTTTTGGTTCCACAAAAAAACATTCAGTCAAAGGTTCTTTAAAGAACCATCTCTTTCTTACCTTTTTATAATCTGAAGAACCCTTTTGCCACCAAGAACCTTTTGTGTGAGGTTATAGGTTCTTCATGGAACCATTTAGACAAAAAAGGTTCTTCTAAGTCATCGTGAAGCACCTTTATTTTTAAGAGTAGAGCAGCACTTTCTTTGGAATGTGCATGAGGTTTTGACATGTTGTTGCACGTGAATTCCATGGAAAACATTTGACAACTTCCTGGTTAATGCAAGAACAACAAAAGCTTGTCATTTTTGTCCCCATCTAAATGGAATCAACAAGTACAACTCTCACAATATTTCACTCTTCTGAGGTTTTACTTTAAAGAGAGTAGGAATAAAGAAGGACACCTAGATCATTTGCATTGGTTTTATTGTGAATATTTAAGTTCTTCAGAAATGCGGTGGTTAGCATGAAATTCTGAATAAAGAAGTACTACATAAAGTACTATTTAATGGAAAACACAGTCATTATCAGTCACAAGCCTTTTTTTTGCCATTTTCAAATACTCTCCCCTAACAACCACTTCCATCTGATCTTAGATGAAGGTATTCTGCATTCAAAATGTATGTGTTCATTTTTGTGAAAAAAGGAGAACATTGTCAAATTGTTTTAAAGTTGAAACATTGTGAAAAAGTCAAAGTAATACATGGTGTCTAAACAAGGATTAGAAACAGCACGGTTGTTATCAAAGGTCATACTGTACATTCAAATAAATGATTCATCGTAATACATTGGAAGCATAATAGCCATAAAAAAATAGCATGTTTCCAGCACGTAACACAGTTTGTTTGTACAGCGCAGTTAAACAGCATGATATGAATCAACCATTTCAATGTTGGGTTTGATATGCAAAGGAAGAGTAAAACAATATGGCTGGAAGGAGGGTGCGTGGCCACCCGTCTGACAAACTTTCTTTGCTCCACAGTTGCCAAGTACAGTACTGGTGGTCGAGTTCCACTGCTGTTTTATACCCTTATCTTGATATTCATTATCGCACACAATCATGTTGCTGTCATGGAGAGTAGGATACAATGGATTTTTGGAGACAATAAATTTGTTCCTGGTGAGCATCTCATCGGTATTGTCATCAGACTGGGTCTTGCCAATGTCTGAGCCGACTGGGTGGTTATCACTGTTAATGGTGGGCTCATTCACATAAACGGTATCACAAGGCAGTTGTTCATAGCTGTATGCTGGTGATTTAGCATAAGCCAAGTTGCTGAAACACGATGACCCAGAGCAATTCCCAGAGTCTCTGTTATAACAGTTGCGTTCTCTTTGGGAACTGCTACCAAGATGGTTTTCAGTCACCACGGGTACCTTACTGTAGGTTGATGACATTGGTATCAGCTTTGCAGACCAAATGCTTTCAAACACATCTTTTAGCTCACGCTCGGTGCGTGTGCATATGTTGTCCTCTTCCCGGGTATCAGTGCCTGTCTCCCCATAATCCCCTGCGGCTGAATCCACACTAGTTGAACTTTTTTCACTCTTTGTATCTACCGGTGACAATGTCCTGCAAGGAAAAAAAAACAGAGCCGTGTACCTATGCGTCAATCAGAAATAAAATGAAGTTTGTCGGGTGTTGTCAAAGAAACCTTACCATTTCTTTTCCTTATTGAGATCAGATTTTAGGATGTCAGCCCGGATAGGAGAGATTGGCACGATGGAAGGACTCATCGTGTTGATCTATTGAACATAAGAAAACAATGAGGTTTTTTAGCATTATAATAAAATGTCTTGAGCTTGGTGGTGATTAATGGATAGAATAAATTCTGTGAAAAGCAAATTTTATATCCCCTTACATTCCGTCCAGGATCAAAGTCAGAATTAATTTTGGGCTTGGAAATCTTGTCCCACCACACTCTCTTGATGCTGTAATGCGTCAAATGAGTGTGAATTTGTCAAGAATAAAAACTGTTGAATAGGTTAGTCTAAAATGAAGATGGAAAGAACAGAAATCTTACCTGAATGTCATGATGAAAATAATGAATATAAGAGTGATCAAAGCAACACAAACAACTGGAATTATTTTCAGTATATCATTTGGTGATGAGGCTATGGAGAAGAGAGTTTTTTAGGTTTATTAAAGAGTGTTTACATAACATCTGCACTGATGTCTGTAAAAACAAATAAGAAAAGACTTACGTGTGGTAAACGCAAGTGGTTTACTTTCATCACTTTCTATCATATAATTATTGTAGTGCGTGCTCATGGTTGCTGTCAAACTGTAATTGGTTTTTGGATCAAGATTACTACTAATAATTTCAATGAATCCCACAGTATTCAGCCCCTCTAGAGGTTCCTGTTTGGACAAAAATGTTTTATGATACACCTCCTGATACAATTATATAGCATGAATAGGCTCCATCATCCCACTATCTCCTTCTTACCTTCTGTCCTTTTCCTATGATTCCATACAGTTTAATTTTTAACCCGTCCACAAAATTTTTTGGCCTCTTATACTTTGCGTCCCAAGTTACTTTAAAGTTTCCGTTTTCAGTCTTCTGAACTTTTAAGACTGGAGTTTTAGGTTTAACTGCAGAAAATATAAAGTCATTTGTAAATGATCTGTCCAGTAACGCCACATGAAATGTTATAATTAATTAATCTAAAGAATCAAAAACAGACAATGTATACTTACGAAACTTCCCAGTTTCCAGTACTTTTACGAATAAGACATTCCCTCCTTTCAGAAGAGCAGTATTGAAGTTCTCACCCATTACGAATCCTGGCACTTCTACCTTGCATTCACAGTCAGTGGCACGCTCATAAGCTTTAAAAACGCATGAATATTCATTTGACCTGTAATATAATGATGTACAACAGTAAATTCCTGTTGATACCTGATAAGAATAGTAAAGTTATTTATGGACAACACATTGTAAGTGACATTTAATAAATCAATTTTTCTCGAAAATAAAACCATACTATTATAAAAGAAGAAGAATCATGGTATTATAAAGGAAATAAAAGCACTTACTCTCCTGCTGCATAATGGGTGACGTTTAGCTTGTATTCAGAGCAGCTCTCAGAGGAAAGATGGCATTTCATTGCGCTTTCAAAGTCATTAAAACACGTGAAGTCCGTTTCTGTTGGTTCTAGACTGTTTTTTGCTAAACGAAGAGATGACTGTTAGTAGTATTGTTAGCATTTTACGATTGTACTCAATTATTTTTTGCATGCATAACATTTGACATGACTATTATGTGGTAAATAAGGTACTATTCACCAGAACAAAGTGCGTGGAACAACAGAATAAAAAAGATCTGACTCGCGGGAACGGTAAAACGCATCGTGTCCGTCTTTTCCGACGCTAAAGTGTTACAAAGTTACCAGCCAAAAAGCATTTTTGCTTGCGTTTCTATTATCTCCGAGTCCGTTTTACTGTGTTCGATATAACTTAAAAGCAAAGGCTGAAAAAAACAAATACGCTCGAGTAATTTACACGACGTTCAACAGCACACTTCCCTTTTCGCAAGAGCAACATGGAATTTTAAAGGGCGTGTAAGGTTTCCAGGAACAGACGTATTTCTTTCTCCTGTTAAGCGCTGACTCCCGGTCAGCTGCAGCGCATGTGTTACCTATATCCCCCTTCTCTGTGCTACTGGTCCAACACACTTGACAGCTGATCTCCAGCCTGTTCAAGCGGAGGGAAAGACACTCAGAATTCCATGGAAGAACAAACCGAAATAAAATGAAAGAAGATATTAACGATAACATATGATTTGCATAGTGGTCGAAATAGTACTACCAGACTTTAAAAAAGAGAATGTTAAAATAATATTGCATTTCAGAGGGGAAAAAAGATCAGAATGGTTTCACTTCCCCTAACTAACTGACTAAACGTTGACCAATTATATTAACATTTAATAGTGCCCTTGAAGCTCAATTGGTAGTGAATTGTGTTCGGCGAACCACCAATACATGAGAAAAAACACAGGTTTAAGCCTAGTCCCAGACTAAAATGAAAGTTTGCGCCGTCTTAATTGAAAATAAATTGCCCTGACATATCTTAAAATATACATTTGCCATTGTTTTGTCTCAAGATGCACACCATGATGTTTTATCTAAGGCATTTTCAAAAGTGACTTAAATATCCTATATTTAACTAAGGCATAGTCCTGGCTTAAGATAAACCTTGTCTGTGAAACCGGGCCAAAGGAACATAAACTTAAAACACGTTGCCATAAGAAACCATTTATGTCTGATGTAAAATTACTTTCGTTAGCGCAGAATGGTCCAGTTAAATAATTATTTTTTCATACTTTTAATAATCATAATTCACACTTTCTTTTTATATTTTAGGTAATTCGGGTTTTGAACCACATGCTTTTAAGTAATGTCAGATTCTGATTTTTGATGCACAAAAAGTACTTGCATAATAATCAACAGGTAATATTTAAATTCGAATCTACTAATCCATCACATTGGATCTATGCAGCAACCGTACAAGACCGCATCACGTGACCGGAAGTGTCATTCTGATAAAGCCGCGCGACAGCACGAACGAACGTCTTGGCATTATATTAAAAGCAGGTACAAAGTAAATCAGAATCTATAACAATAAATACTGTTACGGTTAAACTACATCGCGGGTCTTTAAAAGGTCAGTCCTGAACAATCGATCTTGTTGCATGTTACGGACAGTCACGTGTTTGCGTGTAACGTATATTACCACAGTACTCGTAAGGTAAACAAGTGGATTACAATTCTGTAGTTTTTATAGACTTAACGTTACATCTAGTTAAACGGTAACGTTGGCGGTCGGTTATGCTTATCAACGGCTTAATTGTATTGTTTATCTGTTGTCATCTTTTCTTCCTATGATTTGTGTGTAAAACTACTTTCCTGTCGTGCTTAAAAACAGCCCAAGTCATTGTGAATAGTTATGAAATAGCTGTTATGACAGAATGTGGCAAGTTGTCAAGATTTCAGCACTATGCTGCTGTAGAGTTTAAACTTTCTTAAAGGTCCAGTGTATGAAATTCAGCGGCGACGTTGCAACCAACAGCACATTCCACCCCTTCCTTTCAAAGCACTACAGAGGCTGACAGAGGATTGAGATGTTGTCACGTTTTTGCTTCTTTGCTGAAGGAGATAACATATTTACGAAGCACGCTCTGTAGAGCAGTTTGTCCATTTAGAGCTACCATAGAAACAACATGGAGAATTCCATGTAAGGGGACCCGCGGTGTATGTAGATAGAAATTGCTCATTCTAAGATAATAAAAACATAACGCTTCATTATGTAAGGTCTTTATACACCTCTGAAGACAGTTATGTATATTATATTGCATTTCTGTCAATAGATCCTCCAAAAAATGACGCACTGGACCTTTAATATGACTTGATTCGTGTAATGCATAAATGTAAAATATATGTCTTTTTAGTTAATGCGTTTTTAAAGAATCTCTCGCAGTTTGACCAAAAATATTCAATTTTCCTTTTATCTTCCACACATAATATGTTTGCCCAATATTGGCAAGTTTGAACAATTTTGTTTATAAAGACATATTTTCTTCAGCTCAAGAGGACTTTCACCAGAATGTCTCGACCAATGGGAGACAGTCACAGACGCTTTTTACAGTCCATGATGAGCAATGGAATCATCAGTTCTTCCCAGGCCAAAGTGTTACACAAACACTGCTGTGAGACTCATGGAGGTATGCACGGACTCTATGCAATTTAGTCACATAAATCATTCTGTCTGATCTGTGCGTTTATGTCTTCATATCACATTATTTATATTTCCCCCTATTTTAGAATAATGGTAAACCATGGAATAACACAACTGTAACTAAAGGAACGTTGTGACTGAAAGCATTCAAAAGAAACTGTATTATATTCTGGTGTCTTCAAAGTAGCCACACTTTGTTTAGAATTTGCTAAATCACACTCTTGGGACTTTAGCCTATGTGTCATAGCGCCACATCTGAGAAGTGTATTTCTCAAGCCCTTTTGAAATATGCCTCTGTGTTAAATTTACAGCACACTATGCGCACGATAGATTAGATGAATTCATTGATGTCATCAACACTCAGCTTCAGCCCATGTTCATGAACATCAGGAAGGGCATGTCCGAAGAAGATGGACTCCAGTATTATGCCTTGGTTAGTTAAAATTGGTTTGCGGGTATTTACACTTTTTTATAAAATTTTATAAAATATAATGCATTTAAAATTTGTTTTATTTCTTTTTCAGGTTAACATGGCAGAGACCGACGTAACAAGAATGGCATCTGATTATGCAGATAACGAACTCGAATTATTTAGGAAAACGGTACATTTTTTAATAGCTAAACAAATACGTCATGAAAAATATGCAAGCTAAGTGGTTTGTGTAGATATCTCCTATTATGTTGTTTTTGTTTTCAGATGGATCTGATTGTAGACTCTGAGAGTGGGTCTGCCTCCTCCACAGATATTTTAAATTGTGCCGACAGCCTCCAGACCAAGAAACTGAAGAAGAAAGAAACCGAGCATGTTTTGAATAAATTTGTCCAAGACAAGTGGTTAAATGAGGTATGTTTTCGATTTTATTTTATTGGATTTTTTCTCATCTTGACCCCCACAATAATGTATTGTTGTTCGTTCTATTGTTTGCTGCTTTAGAAACATGGTGAATACACACTTAGTGTTCGCTGCATCATAGAAATGGAACAGTATATGCGCATAATCTACCAGGATCTCATTAAAGTGTGTCATGTGTGCCAGAACATTGCCCTGCAGGTAAGGACATAAACACATCTAAGACCATAAAGCTTTCAAACAAAACTCAAATGTCATTTGAGAAATCCAGTTTCTTGTTCTTTATTTTATTTTTAAATGCAGTATACTAAAAAAAGCATACTGGTTTGAAAAAACTTGAGGATGAATAAAAAATGATTGTGCCGTTACATTTGCTGTTACTTTTGTAATGTACAGTACACCATTTTTTCCAGTCTAATGACAAAGTTGCCTTACTTCAAACAAAATATTTTCATTCATATTCAGTGCCAGATTTGTGAAAATCCAAGATGTGGAATCAAGATGCATCTCCCGTGTGTTGCTCGATATTTTAAAGGACGTAGTGACCCTCATTGCCCCTCGTGCAATGATTTCTGGCCGCATGAGATTCCAGGTAAACTACATGTACTCCAATGATCTGTATACACTGCTGCAGAATAGTTCAGAAAACTTCACAAGGTTTTATAATCTTTCTTATTTGCAGAAATTCTGCGTTCTCAGTCTCAGGGCTCACAAAGTCTGTCTTCATCAGCCAAAGAGAACACTGCTCCCACCCCTTCAACATCAGCAACACGTCGCTCAAGAAGGTCATAATTTCAGTGCTTACTACGGTTTTTTAAGTATCATATTGAGTTCTACTAGATTTCAGGATTTTTAAAATGTACATTGTTATTTAAGAACAACTTGTTTTTCAGTTTCACAAATACATTTGTTATAATTCTGTTTCAAGATTTTTTATATTAAAGAATTTGTACATATGTTCCTGTACATTATCTTAAACTGAAGGTTTAGCACATTTTGTACTGCTTTTTGTTAAATAAGCACTGTTCTTAAGCAAATACTTCTATCAAATGATTATCATTAACATACAGCATTTAAAAACAGATTAGTCAGTTCCTTAGGTTACTACAAACACGGTTCCTACTTATTGCAAGTTGTAAAAACAGTTTAGCTTATAAACTGACATTTACAATTAGGTTATTTTCAAGTCATTAAAATGTTACTTTTTACCTGGAATGAAATATCATATTTGCTATCAATAGCATTTTCACCAATAAAAGCTACACAAAAACCAGACGATAAACTTGTGGCAAATTGTTTAATTCTGTACACACACATCAAGACCACCAGAAGCTAACAGAAAAGCTGAGCTCTAGAGAGCGCACGTAATGCCAATGTTGGACAGGTATGAAGAGGACATCTCCAGGCTGAAGCACACACTCCTCATATGATGCTTTAGGGAACTCTGGGAATTTCACGAGGTCTGGATTCTCCACCTCTACCTAGTTTGGGTAAAACAAGTTGTTTTTGTCATTTAAAGTTTATATTACATCATTAGTGCTCTGCTGTCTCTATAGGGTGGTTTCCCAGACAAGGCTTATGCCTAGTCCCAGACTAAAATGCATGTTTGAGCTGCGGAGGGGTAGAGTGAGCAGTTGGTTGCAATTCACCACCTCGCCGCTAAATTTTATACACTGGACCTTTAAGTAAGGCTATGATAAGCAATCAATGTTCTACCTGACTGGTGTTGTGCAGTAGCTGAGAGTCATGTGGATAGAGATTTTCTGTTACTTCTGGACTGTAGAGACGTATGTATTTCCTTCCAACCACCTGCCACACAAATAAAAATTGGCAATGTGACAGGAAGAACAAAAACTGCCATTAAATGCCAAATGAACATTTAATCTTTTGGGCTTTACCTGTGCCAAGAAGTTTTGTTGTGGATCCTGATGTAGAGGAGACACTGTCCCCCCAGGCCCAAACCAGGCATTAATTGTTATGTCGTCCTCTTCTCCCTCTCCAAGACAACAATAGTCAGGAATACGAATATCTTCTTTCAGCTCTGGAATCTAGTGGAGTATTTTCCAAAGTTATTTCAACTATAAAACTATCTTTAAACACAAAAATGATTGTTTGTAGTGTTATGAAGCAATAGGATGATAAAACACAAACTGCCCCTCAAAGTTGGAGAACCAGTTTCAGACTTATATCCGATTGTGTTGTTATCTGATTTGACATCAACATTTCGTTTACACTTGGACACATACATGTCAAAAGATCGGATGTACTATTCCCATGCTAACATGTTCACGCCCGTGATGATTGTAGCCGGACCGTACATTTATGTTGTAGAAAGTTTAAGAGAAATTCTGTTGAATGCTCTTCCCCATACTGCAAATAAAGCTCAAGTTTTGTAATTGGTCTAAATACTTTTACAATATCATTTCTTGCCCCTACGTCCCCCAGCCCTTAAACCGGAAACCGGTGGGAGTCTGCAATTATGAAAGACATTTCAATTCTCCAAATGCTCTTGCATGTGAAACAGCAAAGAGGAACTACAGTATACTTCCTTGTGTGAAGTGACCTATTTGTCAAGTATGGTGACCCATACCCGAAATGTGACATCTGCATTTAAACCATCCAGAGAGTAGTGAACACACGTACACCCGGAGCAGTGGGCAGCTATCACTGCAGCGCCCGGGGAGCAAGTAGGGGTAAGGTGCCTTGCTCAAGGCAAGTTTGTTTGTTTGCCAAACAAACTTGTGTGGTTCTCCAGACAGTTTCTGAAGGCCGTATCAGTTTTTACAGTGGGAACAGGCTTTATTGTGTAGAAAATGAAGGCGAACTAATATTGTGGTATGTCAAAGAACCAACCTGATCAAACAACTGATGCTGAGCCAGATATCCCACACCTTTCTCCTCCTACAACACAACAAAGAAGTTACAACTGACCGGTGGTCAATACAGCATTTCAGTATTTCTGTTACCATATCTTTTAATAAAAGACCATATGTTTTTGATACATTTGCTGGCTAAATTTACACTTTAGATTGTATATTACTTTAAATATATAAATGTTGCAGGCTGTACTGGCTTAGAGTGATTCGTTCAACCTAAAAATGAAAATTCAGAATTTACTCTCATCCTCATGACATTCCATTCTGCAGAACACAAAAAATATATATTTTGAAGATTGTTGGTAACCAATCAACACCTCTATTGACTTGCATTGTATGGACACAAAACCATTGAGACATTTTTCAAAATATATTTTGTGTTCCACGGAAAAAAAGTTACATAACTATGACATTTAAAAGAAGCATCTTACTGTTCCTAAAATGTAGCCGTCTATAAACTCATTTACTGTAATGAGCTTTTGTGACCACTCTTCATCTGTGTACTTGGATCCCACTTCAATGGGAACCGTCCGGCAGCCAGCGACACTTCGCAAGTAGTCTATGCTTAGAGAGATAAAGAGTAAACAGTACATTATAAGATGAATCTCACAAAATGTAAAAAACGTATTATAAAACGGTCAGTTCTGGTCCTTTATTCTGATTGGCTGAGCGGAGTTCTAAGCCGTTATAAAATACCCCAGTAACCCACTGCTTCTTGGGGCTTATTGCTTTATCAACAGTACCTCCATGGATGCTCTGTGAAGGCTGGCCAGTGGTTAATTATTCCCTCTATGATGGTAGGCTTTTGAGGATCCAGGAAATCTGATCGAAAGCGCTCCAGAGATGGACACTGAATTCTAGGTACAGCTCGTGCAGGGTTTATTACGGGCTCGGACACACATTCCCATTTCATTTTCTGTTTTAGGAAAAAGATGCATTTTTATAATCCACGAAACAATAAACCACACAGCTAGGCAACTAACATATTGTAGCCAAGCAGGACTCATGTTCCAAGATCAACATCCTTTGTTAAGGATGTTGATCTTTCCCTAATACAACATATAAGGCAATTCCAATGTCATAAAGTGATATCTGCAGTCAAACTAGAATTTTGTGTTTTTTCAGAGAATGTATTTATTACCACTGTATTGAACAATCTGTTTATATCTTCCTAAACCCCTGATGATAAGAGTCCAGACATTAGAAAAATATCAGTCTATACACATTTTCTTTTTACCATGAGGGGAAATAAACATGCGTTAAAGGATGTAACAAAACCGGACATGTTTTTGACAGACGACATACTTAAGCGTAGGATTTCTGTGAAATAAAATGCACAAACAAGAAGCAAGCAAGCTCACAAATAAATAAGAAATCATAAGCTTTGGGATAGATGACTTCACCTTTGAACAGGGTTCTTCACTCTTCTCAACTTTGGTACTCTTCAGTTTCATAGTATTCTTTAAAATACAAACAAGTCTTTGCAAAATGTTATCCATGATGGCTGCTCCCATTAACAAACCCATATCACATGTCTTTATGGCCTCTTTGACTTTGGCTTGAGATGGATCTCCATTGCATAAACTTAAGACTTTAAAGAGGCAGCCATAACTGTACATCCGCCTCCATTCCTTGTCTACATCTCTCCATGTCCCCGTGTTAAGATTTTCCCATGAGTAATCTATAATAATCTGAGCTGTTTCAGCAGAAGATGGACAGTCTGGTCTGCTGTACAGCTGATCTCTGGCCAGTTCAAGAACCTTCAACACACTGGGTTCAATCTTTTCACTGAACTCAATAATAAAATCGTCCATGGTCGAGGGCAAAATAGTGCGCACTTCAGTCCACATCTGAGCCAGAGGAGGAAGAAAATTTAGCAGATCAATTGATTTCTGATTTAAAAGAGAAATTGTATATAGAGAAAAAAACATACCACTCCCCTATTCACATACAGCATTAACATAACTCGCTGCTAAATATTTGACACGTTACTGTCCGTAACGATTAGTGCTTAAAATGTCACCTGTATTTATCCGATGATAACTAAAGGAATTTTGTACTATATGTAAACGAAAAACAAAAGAGTTAAAGCAGAGAGAACGGGAGATCTTTACCGCAACACACTGAGTGTACCGTCTAGTTTTAATGTCCTGCCAGAAACACAGATCACACACAACGTTCAGCTTCAAGAAACGCCGTACAACAGATTCACTTTCGAGTACATTTTTCATCAATGTAGAATAATATACTACGGTTTTACTTGTGACCCTTCTGTACCACTTTATTATCTTTGGCATGGTGATTATTAAAAAGAAAAGACAATTCAACTAATTCTACACAGCAAAGGTAAGCATTATTTAATATTCAGTAGTGTTTTACTCTATTTAGGATATCGGTTTCTTTTCAGGCCTAATTTTGATCCAAAATTACATAATTTTATTGCTCGATTATTACATTCAAATTAAGAGGCCGGTTCATTTATATCATTATTTACTCTATAGCCGATGTGTGTCTAATTTAAGGTGGGACACTTTTGGTGGGACACTTTTTGTCTATGAAATGAATGAACAAACGTATCCCAGTTCAACTTAATTTTTCCTGTTAGGGATTACTAACATTTAAAATAAAGTATATGTTACCCAGTCTGTGAAAACCCAGCTAAAGTGATTTTTTGTGATTTACAGTTTTCTACAAAAAATATCCTACATAATGCAAAGAACAAATTTAGTGAAAATATAACCTTGATAACATTGACCAAGTAAAGCCTTGTCAAAGATCGACATTATAGTGAAATCAGTAGTTAAAATTAAACTTTGGTGCTTGTTATCACAATTTGATTTTGGGACATTAGCCTGGTTTTCACAGACTGGGTCACATATTATTTCTTACAATGAAAAGACTTTTAACAGCTGAACCATAAGTAGATATTCACCTGTAAACAGTGCTGTAAATGGCTGAGAATCACCATGGGCACTAGGGACATTTTTTATATTTTTAATCCACAGAAGAACTTTATATATATATATATGATATGTGCATAGAGTATATTTCACAGGTAAAAGATGGAAATCCTCCACATTTTGAGTTGGATCTCATTCCCCCTTGAAATTTTGTTGCCCCACATCCCCCCATTTCCAGCCCTGCCTGTACATGCATGTATTGCGAGACACCTGCAGAAAACCGTACAGCTAAACCAGCATAAACCTGCAAAGGCCTTTACTGTATTTCCCCCAACTTGGTGAGATGCGCCATGAAAGGTTAAACAATTATCTGAAACAATAAGCCTCCAGACACATTCCAATTTCCCTGGAAAAAGTATTACAGCACAATGTCGGGAATACTAATGATTGGGTCTATGTCTGTTCTGCTGATGTGCTCACACGAGCCTCTGCTGCTGAGTCAACAAGATTGTTTACAGACTCGACCACTTGATGAAATGCTGCACATGTAAAATACAACTGTATCTTTTAGATCAGCATTGCTGCGGAAGTGTTGTAATATGCAGTAAATATTGACCGCTAGAACAGGGAAGGACACACTTTGGTGCCATAATCTGTTTGTGTGTTACTTAATGACTATATTTGTTTGGTTTGTAATTTACCCTTGGTTTTTTCCATGGCCATTGAGCAGACTGCTCTGTGGAAAAGAGCCAGCTGTTGAAGAATCTGATGTTAGCGCAGCTAGATGATCTGTGAAGGAGCTTGTTTGTTGTGCAGACAGAAGTTTTACATGAGATTTTAATGGCGGTGAACGGTGTGGTTGTTGCCATATGTTGTTTTCATAATACATAGAAGGTATGAAATAGAGCCGTCGTTGTACCAAAAGTGCAGTGATGACATAAGAAGCTACTTTGATAACAAATTAATATAAAAACATTTAGATCAGTGGTTCTCAACCCCAGTCGTGGTAGGACTAGTAGTAGTCAAAAGTGACCCAGAACTGTTTGCTTTCCTACATTCTTCAAAATATCTTCTTTTGTGTTCAACAGAACAATTTTTCCTACTGTGGTAGTCAATGGTGGCCAAGAACTGTTTGGCTACAAACATATCCAAATATCCAAATATCTTTCTCTGGGTTCATTAGAACAAATAAATATATACAGATTTGGAACAACCTGAGGGTGAGTAGGCTAATCCACACAAAGCCAGAGCTTTCCCTATCCAATCTTTTTTTCCTTTTCACGGCGTCGTCTCAAGAAATATCTGCTTAAACACGAAACCACTAAACCGACTCAAAAAGATATAGTATATGCACACCAAATCAGTGGCACTGCCAGAGATGCACTTAAAACGGAGAAGAAGATTTGGAGCATGCGCATCAACTTTGCGCGCTGGGGTGATGACATCATCGTTTCAGAAAATATACGGATCGGCTGTACACATGAAAACGCAAGGGTGGCGTTTAGTGGTTTCAGGCTCAAATAGCTGTTTCAGGCTCTCAAAACGCAGAATCCGTGTGGACGAAACGCCGATACGATACAAAATCTTTACGTATACAACTAAATGAGTGTCCGTGTGGATGGCCTCTAAATGAAGACAGAATTTTATTTTTGGGTGAACTGTTCCTTTAAGGAGCAATACATTTTGCACAAAACTCTGACAGCGTCATTGTGTACCAAAAAAGATTCAAAATCCACATACAGTATGCTGTAAACAGACATTTGAAGTCTGTGACAGCTAAATAAAAAGTAGGCCTATGGAAAGGATGTATGAAGTCACACAGCAAAAGCAGGCCCATCTTCCCGCTGTGTTTTTGTATAAGACAGAAAGTCTATGCTTCAGGGTGAGTTCACTCTCAGCATACTGGATGAAAGGTAAACTCACAGTGGTAGAATCATCACATAAAATGTATGAACTTTCTTTTTTCTTATTTTGGTTACATTGCCTTGAATTAGGACATGCGTTTTAATCACCCGAGACTTTAAATTCACCACATTCAGTTTGCACTCCTACAGCTACATTTTATTGTGTTGACATTGTTCTATTTTTTGTATACATTCTTTTATCTATTCAACCTTTTTATCTCTTACTCTGTCTGCTTACTTTTTTAGTGTATATGTTTTTAGTTCCAGCTTTCTCTTAATTTCTTTTCATAATTTTCATAACACACACACATTCTAAATTCTTCTGTTCCTATGTTTTAGTTTCATATCCTTTTTACTTTTGTGTTGGAATGGTAAAAAAAACACTACTATGTCTACTATGCATGTGACATTTATGTTAAAATAAATAGTTTGAGTATTATTTTTAACAATTCATTTTCTACCACAGTACGTTTTGGCAAGAGGTAAACGGCACTGGTTTAGAAGCACTTGCTGTTTCAGTTTTTTATTTTACATATATACTTAAGTTTAATGTGTTTGTTAAACATTTTTGATTTCGTTCTAAATGTTCTGTTTGGTTGTATTTTGTTCTAACATTTGAGTAGTCCTAAAAACAAGAAGCACCAGTGTTGTTTACGTCTTGCAAATGATTTGACCTGTCTTCCAATGATTGGACAAATGGATAGATAGACACATCCAAAACGGTTGAATAAAATAGCAGCACAGTACCATTCTAGGGATTCAGTCCAGTGGCTTTTAAGTATTTTCGGCATATAACGTTGGGCTAAAAGAAAATATTTAAAAACAAATGCATTAAAAAAAAAATGATGGACCTTATTGTGAAGTGCCTTATAAACAATATAATCTAACACAGCAGATGCAGTCAGAGCTGTTTTTTTCAACCAAAGAGTGACCTTCATAAGGTCTGTCTCCTGCACATCGATTGTGCGATCATAAACAGGGTCAATATGTGACATGAATGATGCGTCATAAATAATACTAAAATGTTAAACAGGATGAATTATTGATTGTTGTTTTGTCGTTGCTGTGTTAATAATACAGCCTTTGTTTTAGGGCAGGGCTCCAGCTGTTGTCAGACATGAATACAGAACAAATTAATAATATTTGTGTTTTGTATGAGGCATTGTATAAAAAAATATATTTTCATACAGTACCTGTTGTGAAGTTGTGTAAACAGTCTAGACAGGCACCTGTCATATTTGATGAAAAACATTCCAGTCATTTTTCACAGATGTGTCGTTGCATTTCACAGGCTGTTTTTTTAGATTTTCAACCCAGATAGTGTTGAACAATGGATTACAAAAATGCTGGGTGATGTTGCGACATGAGATACGCAATAGGAAACGCTTATTGCAGTGCCATGCGGTTGCCATTTTAGAGAACACGTTTGACCTTGTTTTTGTGGTGCATGCTCTGGCTTATCTGGGATCTTTGATAAACATGAATCATACTGTGGTGGTGGTTCAGACACTGTACTTGTACAGACCTGTTTGGGAGCAGGTTGGACCGGCTCTGCTGGAGACAAGTATGTATTATTCAAATGTGACTCACACTGTGGGGAGGTGAGGAGAGGAGGGGCTGTGCTGAAGGTCGAGGGCCTGATGATGATGATGCCCGTCCGTAGGCTGTCAACACTCACATCACATGCTGGCTGTTTTCCCGAGCACACTTCAGCACTTCACCTTTCTTTGCCTCAGGCTCCTCCTGCAGGGCAGGCCAGGGTTCAGACACCTGGAGTGCTGCGGTTGGCTCCACCTTTATACTGAAGATGATGACAGTGATTTATAAAAGAGTGTTAGAAGTGGTTGTTAATGGAATGAATTCTGATGATTTTAATTATTGCGTCTTATGTATGGAATACATTATGCATGGTGCACATGTAATCAGGGGCATATGGAAAGAGTTTTATGTAATGTATTTGTATTGCACTTAACCCTAACCTCCATACAGCCTGATCTCGCAGGAGTTTGTTACTATATTTGGAATTCGTTCAATAAAATGTACAAAAAGATACATGATTGTTTTTTGTATGTATTTCTTAATATGTTTGTATTACAAAAAAAGCAGTAATGAAACCTTGCCCCTAAACATAACCACCACTGTTGCAAAAGTAGATTGCACCAAAACGGTCGAGATGTTAAAAATTCATAAGAATTTGAATTTGCCACCTCGCAAAAGATTTTTATGAAATTTATGAGATCATCAACATATAAAATGTATTACTTGGAGGAAACAGTATGTCAAATGTACTATAATGGGTATCGTCAGTTGATGGTTGTGGTTAAAAGGGACAGTTCACCCAAAAATGAAATTAATTACTCAAAGTTGTTGCAAACCTGCAAAATGTTCTGTTGAACAAAGAAATATATTTAGAAGAATGTAACTAAATTAGTTTTCTGGGGCACCATTGACCACCATTAAAATGTTGCCAAAGGTTCTCCAGAACTGTTTGTTTTCCTAAATTCTTAAAAATATTTTATTTTATTTTCAACAGAACTATATACAGTATATATATATATATATATACACTCACCTAAAGGATTATTAGGAACACCTGTTCAATTTCTCATTAATGCAATTATCTAATCAACCAATAACATGGCAGTTGCTTCAATGCATTTAGGGGTGTGGTCCTGGTCAAGACAATCTCCTGAACTCCAAACTGAATGTCAGAATGGGAAAGAAAGGTGATTTAAGCAATTTTGAGCGTGGCATGGTTGTTGGTGCCAGACGGGCCGGTCTGAGTATTTCACAATCTGCTCAGTTACTGGGATTTTCACGCACAACCATTTCTAGGGTTTACAAAGAATGGTGTGAAAAGGGAAAAACATCCAGTATGCGGCAGTCCTGTGGGCGAAAATGCCTTGTTGATGCTAGAGGTCAGAGGAGAATGGGCCGACTGATTCAAGCTGATAGAAGAGCAACTTTGACTGAAATAACCACTCGTTACAACCGAGGTATGCAGCAAAGCATTTGTGAAGCCACAACACGCACAACCTTGAGGCAGATGGGCTACAACAGCAGAAGACCCCACCGGGTACCACTCATCTCCACTACAAATAGGAAAAAGAGGCTACAATTTGCACGAGCTCACCAAAATTGGACAGTTGAAGACTGGAAAAATGTTGCCTGGTCTGATGAGTCGAGATTTCTGTTGAGACATTCAAATGGTAGAGTCAGAATTTGGCGTAAACAGAATGAGAACATGGATCCATCATGCCTTGTTACCACTGTGCAGGCTGGTGGTGGTGGTGTAATGGTGTGGGGGATGTTTTCTTGGCACACTTTAGGCCCCTTAGTGCCAATTGGGCATCGTTTAAATGCCACGGCCTACCTGAGCATTGTTTCTGACCATGTCCATCCCTTTATGACCACCATGTACCCATCCTCTAATGGCTACTTCCAGCAGGATAATGCACCATGTCACAAAGCTCGAATCATTTCAAATTGGTTTCTTGAACATGACAATGAGTTCACTGTACTAGAATGGCCCCCACAGTCACCAGATCTCAACCCGATAGAACATCTTTGGGATGTGGTGGAACGGGAGCTTCGTGCCCTGGATGTGCATCCCACAAATCTCCATCAACTGCAAGATGCTATCCTATCAATATGGGCCAACATTTCTAAAGAATGCTTTCAGCACCTTGTTGAATCAATGCCACGTAGAATTAAGGCAGTTCTGAAGGCGAAAGGGGGTCAAACACCGTATTAGTATGGTGTTCCTAATAATCCTTTAGGTGAGTGTATATATATATAAAAACACAATAATTCTCTCTACTATGGTAGTCAATGGTGCCCCAGAAATCTCAGTTCCTAACATGCTTCCAAATATCTTTCTTTTGGATTTTGGAAGGTTTGGAAAACCTTACTTGAGGGTGAGTAATTCATGACAGAATTTTCATTTTTGGGTGAACTATCCCTTTAACAATGGACTAAACAGATTTGTATTGTTTTTAAATTAAATGTGAATGTTACAAAGAAATAATGTGATTTTTATTTAGTTAGCATTACATTAGTTGTCTTTATTCAGTTGCCATTAGATTAGTTGACTTGTGTTTCATTTCAACGTTTATATCAAAAATAGTGTTTAGATTCAAATTGTTCATACATGTGCATTATAACTCGCATAACTCAATCAACACACTATTGAATGACTTTTTCAGGAATTTAGTAATTATGTAGATATATTTTAAAGCTCTGTGGCAAAAGCAATGTTGCATTATTGCATTATACATATGTAAAGCATTCCCTCATGGAAAATAGTAATTTCATGTCATTTTACCTCTAGTAAACATAGTTATGATGATTCCAGTCTCTGAGCTCCCCCTGTAGAAACCTCACACCGATGTTTCTAAAGCATTCCTGAGATTTCACTCACAGGTTGTGAAATGAACTGCGTCCTAAGCATGTTACCCAGGCAGTAGATGATCTTTGTGTTGGTAATCAATTTAAGGTTAATCCCTCCATGGCAACTAGTTGGCCTCTGCAGTGCCACAGCAGCAAGCGGCGGCATTAGCGCAGCTGCTAGCCGCTCATCCAGGACACTAGGGCAATGTAAAGTGTGACCGTAAACAGCAACATCCCAGGGGCTCACAATACCTAGTCACCATGCCACCAGAGGGGGGGGGGGAGTAATCGGCTTCATTATGCTCTAGGTGCTCTAAAAGAAGAAAAAACAGCCAAACAGGCCTGCGGTGTGTTGCCGCGGATCAGAATCCAATTAAACACTGTTTAGTTCCACATAAGCCGGCAGTCATAGCTTGTTGGCTCATGAAATTAATGCATTATTGTGGCACAAAGGAACCAGTGCGCTAAAATGCGTGACATTTCCTCAGGCTGTGCCTCAGACGAATCGACATAGCATGCACACCTGGCATATGTTAAACCAAAGTTTTGCACAATCAATAACAAAACACCAGAGCATCGATAATCCTGATCACATGCCAGATGCTTGTTTTGTTTTCGCTTCTTAATAAAATAGGCTCAATACACAGATTCTTTCTAATGAACCCTGAAGAGCGCGACGTGTGTTTGATGGAATCCATCCCACTTTGTTGGGATGCATCCCTGTGTGTTCTCTAGTGCTGCGGCCTGTCAATGTAAATAATGACCACTGCAGTGCCCCTGTGCATCTGAAAGCAATTTATGAATGCATAAAAACTATTAAAGGTTAAGGGTTGCAAACATCTACGCTTGCTCTTAATGGACGTGGGAGATGCCCCGCGGTGGTGACAAATGGAGGTCCTAAAGTTAAACGCACTGTGAAATCACTAAAAAGGAAAGCCTTAAATAGGTAAACATAGCATGCACGGAAGCAGCCTATAGCAGCATGCATGGCGTACATTTAAGGAAAACCACACTACGAAGAACTTTGTGTATTTTAAAAGGTTTTCATGATTTTTTTAGCCCCTGCTGGTTGATGCCGGAACTGCAGCATGATGGGTGCAAAAAGCTAATTTTCGAATTAAATATATGCATATATTTTAAGTTGTTGTAGATCTTTTGCAGCTGAGCAGTTTTGTTTGGAGAGCTATTAAAAGCAATACACTTGCACTTTAAAAAACTTTGTAAAACTTTGCTGTAGTTTTTGCAGCAGGTTTGCCAGTAACTTACTGTAGATTTAATTACTACTTAATATACTTTCCAATTAGTACTGTTTTCAGTTACTTCAATCAAAATTAAAACACTTTGACTTTTGAGATTCAAAATGAGCAAGAAGAGATTGGCATTATAACAAAGTAAAAAATGGCATTCTTCCTGAGCATTATTCTCTTGTTTTCTGTAAAAATATTTAAAACTTCTTAAATTATGATACATTTACATAACAAGAAAAGTGACCCGAGATATTTAGTCTAGTTTTATGAAAGAAAAATATATAAACTGGGTAAATTTATGCTTAAAACAAAATTGTACATTAAATCTACAGTAAGTTACTGGCAAACCTGCTGCGAAATTACAGCAAAGTTTTACAGTGCATGCTTGGGTAAAATATCGACAGACGTTGGATTATAAATTAACCTTTATGCTTGGTTGTTGTTATCCACATATGAGTTATATTACAATATTTGTTCCTGTCTACAGCTTAATGAATATGTAAAGGCTATGCATAGTATTATAGACCTATTTGATTTAAGCAGACTGCTTCTCTCCTATACGGCTTTGTAAATAAAGCCCCAAGGGTCAGTGTTAGGATGAAACGACTTTTTTTCTGGTGCATTGGGCACTTGTGCAATTCCAGCTATGCAGGTGCAAGCCTAATGCATGTTGAGTGTCTGTTTGCCCCACCAGAGTGCAGGCAACCCCGTCTAAACCACTTTGGATCAAATTAATTCAAGCAGGTGTGCCCCCACACTGCCGGGGTGCAGGTGACACCTGCTACACTCCTTTAATTAGAGGTAAAACAGCTGTTTCTGGATAGACCTATGGAATAAAGCCCCTCTGCTTGAGCTCCCATCGGAGTGTCTCCTTTGAATCAAGATGCATCAAGTGCTAGTGACATTTGACTCGCTGTACCATCATTAGAGGGACAAAAGCTTAACACAGGCCACCGAGGACACACGCAGGCACGCACACGCACGCACACAGAAAAAAGGGAGGAGTTGTATCCACAAGTTTCCGGAGGGTGCTGCTAAAGTGTGTAAAACTAAAATTCACAAGTAGTGAATTGCACTAATTGCAGCGTTAAGTAACTTATTCTGATATCAGAAAATGAGCCTGTGATTCATATTTTGAATTGTAATACTGTTGGTTTCATGTGGTAATCTGATAAAAAATAATTTCGAAACTGATGAGCAACACCTGCTGTTCGCGGCTGCACTTTTACAACCAGGCGAAGCTTATTTCGGGTCTTAAAAAAGAGATCTAAAGTTAAGACGGACTGCTCCTACTGTACAATTTTTAAAAGACAAACTTTAAAATGTGGACCGCTTATCTCAAACAAATAGATAACAAACATTAAACATTACTTAGACTGAATATTCTCATAGTTTAAAAAGAGAGTTCACAGTTTCGAAAGGGAGTTCAAATTTAAAGGTCCGGTCAGTGAAATCTAGTGGCAAGGCTGCGAATTGCAACCAACAGCTCACTCCACCCCTCCCTTTCAAAACACTACCAGAGAACATGGCGAATTACATGCAAACAGACCCGCGGTGTATGTAGATAGAAATAGCTCATGATAAGGTAATAAAAACATAACGCTTCATTGTGTAAACTCTTTATACACCTCTGAAGGCATAGTATATTATATTGCATTTCTGCCAATAGATCATCCCAAAAATTACACACTGGACCTTTAATGTAATCATCAAAACACTGTACGGTCTTCAATAAAAACGCAAGACTGTAAACGAAAGACTGGATTTACAAGGATTCTTTACTGTATATTACCGACGTGTTGTCAAAATCTGTTGGAATATATCACATCGTGTGATGTGGACTTGGACCACATTTCTAATCTGATATGCTTGGTGTACAGTAGGTGTTTCTTCCACTTATCGTCTTTTTTTTTAACAAAACGTAGAGAGAATGTTTAAAAAAGTAGAAAGGCAGCTTTAGCACTAATCTTTAGTAACGTTATAATGTTGATCAGATTAATGGCCAGCTGACAATACAGCAGCTTTATGATAGGTGCATGCGGCCCGTGCAACCCATTGCAGTTCGCTTTTAAATACAAAAAAATATGATTTACCACATCTTGAAATAGCACACAATCAACATCATGTAAAGAAATTGAAAACCCTCCATGATTTTCAAATTGCTCATTGGGTTACAGTCACAACAGCTGAATCAATAAAGTTGCTAAATATCCGCAGTCAAGTATTAAAATCATCATCCCATTCCTCTATAAAGCGGTGAACAGAATGCTGATGTCGTTTATAAGCGCTGTCAGTAAGTTCACATTCTGTTATAAACGAATGACTTGAAATACGGCAGAAACACGTTTCTTCACATTGAACCGGAAGTTTCTCCAATCTTTCGCACAAAGCGTCATGGGGCGTAGGAAACTCGTGGATAAAATTAAAGTATTGCTCAAAAGATGCTCTTGTATAGTTCAGACTAATTGGCTATATTGAAGTATTAACTTAATTCGATAGTTCAGCCAAAAATGAAAATAATTGCACCCTCTTGTTATTTTAAATTACTTGACTATATTTGTAATTTGCACTACACAAAAAAGGTATTTTGAAGAATGTTGGTAACTGAACCATAGTAGTAAACATTGACTTGCATTGGTTTTGTGTCTATACAATAGAAGTGAATGGGTACCGCCATTGTTCAGTTACCAACATTCTTCAAAATATCTTCTTTTGTGTTCTGCAGAAGAAAGAAAGTCCTACAGGTTTGAAATGACATGAGGGTGAGTAAATGACGACAGATTTTTCATTTCTTTAACACAGATCTGGCAACCCTGAGTGAAATCTTTTTTTTTTCTGAAGGTGTGCATCTACAGTTGCCTGCGGCTCTGAGACAGACATGAACAGTCACATGATTCCTGACTGGACTGAGGCCAGTCCTAATGGCAGAGCAGCAGGGGACTTCATTCACACTCCGAGTAATAGCAGGGGAAATCCCATGAGGCACTGGGGGGTAAGAACACTTTAAAGAACATCTTACAACACTTTAAAGAACATCAGACATCGTGTTCTTTGTATGAAATCCACGTTCTTCATGTTGGGTCAACAAGTTGGTGACCTCATAATTGAGTATATGGAAGTATTGAGCACTGACCTTTTGTTATTGTGGGTGAAGAAAGTTGCTTAGCCTGATATTGTTCTTTTATTCTAGTCCAAATATGCATGAATATGTCAAAATCCAAGTTTTCAAAGTCATTAAAAACAAATGTTCATTTGTTTAACTGATGAACCATGTTCACTAGCCTACATACATTGTTCAGTAAAAGTGATGAGTTTTTACTTTTGTAATCCACAACTTTTCCTCTGTTCAATTTTGTTTAAATTGTATTGATCTGTTTTCACTATGTTCACGACTGTTTTAAAAAGGATGGAATTAATTATTAAGATAATACTGTTAATAAAATGAACAGGATTGCTAAGGTGGAGTAAACGTGACTCACATGTGACCAGCAGAGGGCAATAGTGTGCCAGCAATGCCACCTGAGCCTGTACCTCAGCACTGTGTTAGTAGTAAATCTAGACTTAATGGACAATGACACCCCGTTTTACCCATTTTTGTTGCTTATGGGTCATTAGCGTGTTTAGATGTTTAAATTCTTAGTTTTCAGGTATTTCAAGTACTGCTTGAATTCGTTTACATTTCCCACGGATTTAACTGTTATTAAGAAATAGATTAACTGAAAACAATATTATGTTTTGTGTTGTGTTGTTCCAAAGCTGGTTGACGTACATTATTTTGTTTTGTTTACGTTGTACTATTTAATTTAAAGAATGTTGACACCGCAGCTTTATGCAGAGACTGAAAGTAAATGGTGACTCAGGTTGTCAGTCGCTTATTGAACAAAGAAAGAATTTCAATTCATGATGTAGTGAAGAGTAAATATTATTTTTTAATTAATATTTAATTTATAATTTATACATTTTTAATTTGTATTAATTTTTATTTGTACTATTTATTTATATTTTAAGAAAACAAACAAAAAAATTGTAGGAAGTATAGCAGGTATCTAATCAATATAAAACGTAACGGAGTATCCGAAAAATGAACAATAAGCAGATTCTTTGTTGCTGGTATGCATTGTGCTAATAAACGCATCAAAGGAGCTTGGTCTTAACAATTTGTATCCACACACTACAGACTGATAAAATATCTCATTTTACTTAACACGGAACAGTGTTATTGCAGGATTGCTATTGTCAATAAAGTTCAAGACATTGGTGTGGAGCGTTCACACGTTTGCCCCAGTTCTGTTCGACGAAATTCACAAATAACGGCAACATTCATTATACTCGCATATCCCACAAGGCTTTATTATGTAACTCCGGCTGAGCCAGCAGTTACCTCCATTCCCTACTGGAGAACTCCCTTTCTAGTACACACCTGGCATAAGGGCCGCAAAAGATGGTTTGTGGCGGTTTGCGAACAAACAAAACCTTTTGGGTGTGTGGGCGTGTGACCTTGGGACTCATGCCCATTTTCCAACTGGGTCAGCAGTTACCTCTACGTGCTACGCCGAGCCTGTTCTCTTCTTCAGCGAAAGAATCTAATGCCCTGGGTGGATGCTTTTCCAGTCTTCAAGCTGCACGTGGGAGGGGAAGCGTTTGTGCTTGTTTGCCGTGGGAGTGAGAGATTGATAATTCTTCTGGCACCTGTGACCTGCCTCACTTTCTGCCGCTGCCAGCTGCCTGGTCACATCACAGCCACATGAGGAAAATGTCCTGTGACAGAACAGCCAGTTGTTTTACAGCAAACACTGTTCTGGGCCACTTATTCTACTCAGTGTTTCTGAAAACCCCGTCAACCGTGCCACGTTCATTCTGTACGTAGGTGCGATTCCGATTTTGTTTTGTTTTGTCGGATAACGCAGAGTGTCGTTGGGCCCTGAAGCGTTGAGTTGAATCTTATTAGTTGTGCTTGACTCATATTTAAGTGATGGCAATGAATCCCACCTGCTAATTTTTAAACTCTTTCCTTAAAGGGATAGTTCACCCAAAAATTAAAATTCAGTCATTGTTTACTCATCTTCTTGTCATTTCAAACCTGTGTGACTTTCTTTCTTCTGCAGAACATAAAAGAAGATTATTTTAAAGAATGTTGGAAACCGAACGATGGCGGTACCCATTCACCTCTATTGTGTCGAAACCAATGCAAGTCAGTGGGTACCGCCGTTGTTCGGTTAGCAACATTCTTCAAAATATCTTCTTCAAGATGCATTTGGGTTTATCAACAACAAGACTCCTGGTATAGGGAAAACAACATTTTAGTCCAATCTAGAACCTATTTGGGGGAACTTCATCCCCCTGTAATCTATAATTAACTTAGCTGCATAAATACGTGATTGCAGCAGCCCCCCTAAAAATCTGTGATTATGTGATCTCTCTCTGTGTGTTTACTGAAAACACAGTATCAACTGTATCTTTTATACAGCTATTTGTTCTGAAATGTTTAACAGATTGTCTATGGTGTTATAATAGTAAATTGGGCTGGTAAGAAACCGTGATTGAAAGTTTGAATGCTGTGTTGTTATTTTTGTTTGTGTAAACACATTTTCATCTTGATTTAGCAAGTGAAATACCTTAAAGGGAAAGTTCACCCAAAAATGAAAATTCTGTCATCATTTACTCACCCTCTTGTCATTTCACCTGCACCCTTAAAAACAAGGTGCTTCAAAAGGTTCTTCGATGCCATAGAAGAACATTTGGTTCCATAAAGAACCTTTAACATCTGAAGAACCTTCCTGTTTCACAAAAGGTTCTTTATGGTGAAAAAGGTTCTTCAGATTATAAAAAAGTAAGAGAGATGGTTCTTTAAAGAACCTTTGACTGAATTGTTCTTTGTGGAACCAAAAATGGTTCTTCTATGGCATCGGTGTGAAGAACCTTTTAAACATCTTTATATTTAAGAGTGTGTATGACTTTCTTTCTTCTGCAGAACACAAAAGAAGATACTTTGAAGAATGTTGGTAACGTAACAGCGCTGGCACCCATTCACTTCTATTGGATGGGCCGGGTAACAACATTCTTCAAACATTCTTCAAGAAAGGATTTTTTATTGATTTGATAAATAAAATGTTACTGGGTCAAGTTTTGGACTTGCAAATTTCTGTGCTTAAATAAACAATTATATCTTCCCTCCATCTCAGGGTTTTCTCCACCAAAACTTGGAAATCACAGAATTGCACTAGTTGTAGCTCCTTGAACTGTTGTTTAGGTATTAAATGTATTTTTCTTCATTTGATTAGCATCAGTCCACTGGGCTGCTGCCTGAGGAAAACTGCGATTATAAAGTGTATTTGGCTTCCTATGTGTGTATCATAAGTCATATGCTAGCGGTAATTATTAATAATAATTATAACAGGAATCTGTCAAAATTAGGCGACTTTAATGAAAAATGCCCAAGTTGTTGTGATTGGAGTTCACCTTTAAGCAGCCTCTGCCATTTTAATTGGGATACTCCAAAAGCATTCCGTGTTTGAAATGTCCTTTCTTCTCCATCAAAGTAGATGACTTGTACACTTCTGGTGAGCTAATTTCAGACACTTAAACACTTCACACTTTCAGATGTCGGTAAGCATCTGTGTGCCGAACACTTTTAAAGCCAGTCTAATGTTGCCTCATTAAAATGTTTTACACATATAAATGCTTTTAAATGATATACACTCTACTGTATACATTTACATTGAATGTGTCAACAACATCTTAAGATCACGACTAGTCAAATACTACTTATGTTGTCTTGGATACCGCTCCGTGTCACTATAAAGTATAAAGACCTCCGTCATAATGTTTGGAGCCCATTGAAAGAAGTCAATCACCTCTGTATCTGAGGTGGCTTACAGACGCTATTGTATTTGAAGGTTTATTCTCATTTTGAATTGGAATAAGTCAGGAATGAAGCTAAAGAAGTTAGCTGGCTGAGGGAGCGCATTTCCCCATAAGCTCCTTATACTACCTCCAACCTCACAGCTCCCACATTTAATTGTTTTCTATTATCTGCTGAGGAAAGTTCCCATGGGCACTATGTGCTGTCAGATTAAGCAATAGTTTAACCAATTGATTCTTTGACACCCGAGGAGTGAGAGATTTATACAGAGGTTCTTGTCATTTGTTTTAAAAACGATGACGTTGCTCAAGAAGAAGTTGCTCGCCAATTTAGCATGTCAAAAATGTGCATAGTAGTTGAACTCATTCTATCTGTGCAAACCTTGCTTCCTCTGAGAAACACTGTTAAATGTCACCAAAAATGCTTTCAACCAGTTCAGACCAGCATTTATCACAAAAATGTTCTCATCAGTAAGCCTAAAATCAATCAACACCAAATCAGAAATGTGTTTTTTCAACTCATTAGCTCTGATATTATTACAGTGGTGATTATTACTATATTGATACTGCAGGTGAGAAACAAGCTAAAAATAGCTTTATCCTCGTTTATTAAAGATCGGGTATCATGCTGTCATGCATTCTGACTTCCTTTCACTGTTAAACGTGCTGGCTTCTCATGCTTAACATGGTCAACTTGTTAAAAAACGAATTCTCCCAGCACTTGTTTCGGAAAGTTTTTTATAATTCTGGATCCCTGTGTTATCACAGGGATGATATTCCTTTTATTGGCCATTCTCCCAGAAAAGCACGGCAAGGCAAAAGAAAGAGCCCGCCCACGAGCCAACCGGCGAGCGAGACCCGCTTATGATTATAATCATAAACATATTATCTTCAGATTTTTTGCATTAATAGATGCATGTATTGCATGATCTGCCAGGACCTTTTACTGTTGCCAAGTATTTCAGTTTTTCTAAACTCGCGGTTTTCCGGCAAGCTTTGAATGGCCATTTGGCAGATTTTTTTACGCAAATCTGGCAACTCTGGGATCTTCCCCGCTAAACTAATGTAAACGTAGGCACTGCTACACCATTGATAGCGCTCTGAAAAGACAAATAGAACAATAAAGGACGAAAAATGTTAAAGTGTAGTTTAATCATCTGTGGATTACGATCAGTCAAATATCGTAGAAACATTGTCATGAAAATGATCGACACAATGGCTAAACGGTAAATAAGCATCACATACACCTTGAGCTACGAGTGCGTGTTAACTTCTGATCTGCTGCTGTATCATTTAAAGCGATTTGGAAAATGAATGATGTTATTATGTTTATAATGGGAATTGTACTATGGATACTTGTTGTCTACTTGTATGTGATGGATTCTATTGGTGGGATGGTAAATCCTATTGGAATAAAACCCAAAACACACTACAAAGAGGAATTTAATTTAAAAATCTCATTCTAATTCAAAAATTCATTGTTTTTTTTCAGCAGGGATGGTATTTGCAGTAAAACCACAGTATCCACAAATTTACCATTTTCTATATATAGGAACCATACTCCAATTAATAATCTTTAGTAAAACCACAGAAACTAAATTATACTAGCTATAGTTTATGTTTGTAGTTAAATTATGGTAATACAAATGGTAATCAATCCAACAAACACATGGCTTCTACACTTTACTATTTACAAGAACCTTACTACTTACTGGTAAATTGCTGCTAAAACTGGTAAAGGGAATATACAAAATCAAAGAACACTGCTCATAAATACATATAGGCCTAGGGGGCTAATGAGGATAATTAGGCTAAATGATCATACAGGATTATATCTAAACTAAACATATATGTGCTAAACATATAAAGCTCTTAAAGGAGTTGCTCACTGCAAAATTTCCCCCATTGAATTTCCATAGTAGGAATAAAAATGACTATGGAAAGTCAATGGGGGCAAATTTTGAAGTGAACTACTCCTTTAATACAACTGATTCTGTGAGCTACTCGGTGTATTCAGTAGGTTGCTTCAGGGGCATAATGTATACGACAATAAAACAATGCACAACTGACATAAAGGACATTTACTTTTAATACTTGAGTACTTTTAAAAGCACGTACTTCTGTACTTTTACTTAAGTAAGAATCTGTCTTTACAACTTTTACTTGTAGTGGAGTAATATTTGACCAGTAGTATCTGTACTGTCACTCAAGTAAGAATCTGTCTTTACAACTTTTACTTGTAGTGGAGTAATATTTGACCAGTAGTATCTGTACTGTCACTCAAGTAAGGAAGTTGTGTACTTCGTCCACCTCTGCTTTCCAATATACGATTTGGACAGTTTGCTATCATTTGAATCTACAGTGGCTTTCTCAGTACTTGCCAAATACTGTTGTCTTTAAACTTCAATGACAGCAAAACAAATCTCAATAAGAATCATGACTCCATTCTGTCTTTGCAGGCATATCAAAGAAGCTTATCAAAAGAAAAAGCTCTTGCATATCTTCTGAGAAACAATGGAAATGAGGTGACAGGCAGCGTTAGGATTACAGTGAGGAAAATGAGACAAAGCAATTATATTTAATATGACTATCTTGTGTTGTAGAAACTACAACATCAAACCAATTCCAGCAAACTCATAAGCCGAAAGCACAAACAGTATCATCGATACATTAATAATTCCCGGTCACGGTAAAGTGAGTCTGGCTTGTTGACCGTTTTTCTATACGGTAAAGGGTAAAGCAACGCTAAAGCGATTAAATCCCACAGTGGAAGAAGTCCATGTTCCTATTTCACACCCTGTTTGACAGTGTTAATCGGAGAATAAGTTGCTGAACTTTGTGTACTATGAAAAAGTTGCACAGTAGCAGCCTGTCCTCAGGCGTCAGAATGCTGTTACACACTTAGGGGCACGATAACTACCCAACCTTCACAATAGAGACATTTCCATAGTGGCCGAGGGTCCCATTTTGCCTTCATTAGAGCACAGTCATACATCTTCCACACACATTTGTGGTGTACCGGGAGCACCGGCTTCATCCAGAGAAACTCTGTGACATATGCACTGTATCATCTGTGGCAACCTATCGGCGCTAGGCTAACCTTTCTAATACTGATTTAGAGGAAGCTCTAAGAGGGCGAGAAAAGGTGCAGATGATACCGGCCTCCTCCAACGAGAATCCATTGAGATCTCCATGAGATAAACCATCAATGACAAGACTCCACCCTTAAGGCCTCGATATACTTTGAGCGCTTTTGTTCTTCACAAGGGTGAAGAAGGAAGCTTGAAAACACTGAGTAATGGAAACAAAATGGCTTTTGTTTCAGGAGGCGGGGTTTAGACTGAGATTGATTTGGTTGTGGATCAGAGATGTTAAGATGTCCCCATCAAAATAAATGTACAAAAGTGATTTTATGTCCATAGAACGCATATTAAATGTAAGTATAATGTCTACTTTATGGTTTCAACTAAGTTTGTGGAGAATAAAATGTCAAAATTTGGTTGAAATAATGTAACATTGTCATTCGGTGTTATTCTGACTTGCAGAGATGGGCAGTATTTCAATTACATGTATTTGAAATACGTATTTAATTACTTTTGAGTATTTTGTAATTTGTAAAATGGTCAAATGTAATTTGTAATTAAATACTTTGAGAGACTGTATTTTGTATTTTAAAATACTTAATTGAATAAAATGACATATTCGAAAATGTATTTGTCATTTTATTCTTCATAAATGTCTTTGTTCTGCTGAACACTTAGGAAGATATTTGGAGGAATGTTGGATCTCATTTCCCTTTACTGCCATAGTAGGGAAAATAAATACTATGGAAGTCAATGGGGAATGAGATCTGACATTCTTCCAAATACCTTCCTGTGTGTTCAGCAGAACAAAGACATTTGAACAATCTGAGGGTGAGTAAATAATGACAAAATTTTCATTATTGGGTGAAGTATCCTTTTAAATTGCTGATAATATTTTAAGGCATGTTTAAGTATACATTTAATACCTTTCAAAATGTAGAAGTTATTGATGTGCTGTAGAAAAACAGATAGACATTCATTGCTAGATTTAAAGTGATCCTACATGCATACCTGACTGTTTCCAGGGGAATCAGTTTAATCATCCTCTCTCGTCTGAGAGAAGATGTAGATGACGTACACCTGTCATTTGTCTATAAAGTTTGCTTTTAACGCTACACACTCTAAAAACAGTTGTGTTAAAAATAACACATTTTGTGTTCATTTAAGGACAACACATTAATGTTGTTCCTGTGAATGCTAGCAATAATGAATGGATCATAGAGCATTTGGATGAGCGTCAAAGCGCGGGTAACCCACCCACTAGTTGAATTGGAAGTTTTGATTCAGACCTGTCTGTTATTAGGTGCGTTTGACTTATTCCACGTGAGAGTGTTTTGCTATACTTTGATTTACTGTAAGTAAAGAAAGAAAATAAACTGCTTTTGTGCTCAAAGTGCTTTAAGGTAAAGTATCTAGTAAAAATCTACTATCAGGAATCATTCACTGAATGTCATAGGACAAAAAATTAGCGCAAATAGCTAGAATTGATCTGATTTGTGTTGTCTAGTGATGCCGGATCGCAGTAATATTCGCGGGCAGGTGTTTCAAGTAATAAAAAACAACATTCTGATCAATTGCGGGTAGGTCATGGGAGAATGAGATAAATCAATAATGATGATAATATTAAAATGACATGAAGGCCTACACGTAAGTGTGTTGCTAAAATCTGAGTGTTTCATGGACTGCTGTTTAGAAAATCTTTTTCTCTTTCTGTTGCGTATCTAACTCCACTTTACCTCTCGCAGTTCAAATGATTGCTTGTAAAAATAATTGTATTTTTGTATTTTCAAATTACAAGTTACTTGTATTTTAATTAAATACGTTTTTTCACAGCAGTATTTTGTATTTTATTTAAATACATTTTATTAGTAAGTATTTGTAATTTGTAACTAAATACTTTTTGATGTATTATTTGTGCCCATCTCTGCTGACTTGTACCCATTAAAATATATAACAGAATAAGGGAGCATATTAAATTTTATTGTGCTTTAATATAGTAAAAAAATATTATTGACAAATGGTCAAATTAAAAGTAAATTAAACAGAAAACGTTCTTTTTTTGACAATTTAAAGCAGTATTACACTTATTGTTTTAATGCTTAAACCCTTTTTCGTCTTGGACCCTTTTACAAAAACACATTTTAAACTAGAAACAAATTTTACAAATTCAATAGCATTTTGTTTTTTGTTTGCCTTATCGACACTCTTCACTTCTTTTCATGGCTTCAAATATCAGGCTTTCCAGAAAAAATGCATATCTATATAGAACAATGGAGGGAGACAGGATGAGAGAGAGTTACAGGATGAGAGAGAGAGAGGAGTAGGACCTGGGAAAGGACCACGAACCGGGACTTGAACCTGGGCCGCCCGAAGTGCAGACCAGACTGAACTTTTTCAGAAAGTTAACTCTAGTTTGCTGAAAACTAATTAGTTTTATCTTCATTTTGGCCTGACTTTGTTCGAAATTATATCAGTTTGTAGTGGCCTTCTCTTTGAGGCCTTTAATGCATTGTTCCTGTAAGTAATTCACCCTTTATCAATTACTCAGTCTCTCTATGGCCTGAAATTACCGCAGCAATTCCCTACACTGCTGCTTAACTAACAAGATATGCATTATGTGACGCTGCAAATTATAGGAATAGACAGCCGCTCCTCTTGGAGCCAATGTTACGGAATGTCTGGGGATGGCCAGGAATCCATGCCATGCCTGTGAAGTTGAAAATGAGACATAAAATGTATCTTGTTTGGATTGATGTGCTCACAGAGGTGGGTGAATTGATTTTGGTGGAAATTTCGAGTGCAAGTGCCAGCCATGAATTGGTGTTTATGGACAAATATTTAATCTTGGGAGAATCTGAGAGCGGTGGTGGATGCTAGATAGGAGAAATCTCAGGGTGCAAGCAGAATATAGATTGGTGTAGGAAAGCGTTGGCCCAGTGTTTGGTGCAACATGTTGCTTCCCAAATCCTTCTCTTGCACACGGATGTTTTCAGTGTCAGGGGGGACCTGGTACGTGAGGCTTGCAGTAATTGAAACAATCTGTTCTCGCAGCCTGCGGTGGATAGAGCTTCCAAGGCTGCCTGGGAGCTTGAGGTCAGAACCCAGGCAGGATGTCCTCTGGTTCCTCGAGTCACTGCAGGCCTCTGTCTGATGAGACGAACCCTTGGTCCAGTCACCCCTCTGCCTAACTACATGTCTGAGTGGGTCCTTGGGTTATTCCACAGCTATCGAATGAAAAGCACTCTTAAATTGACTGTGCTCCTTTAGTCTTTTTAGAAATTAAATCATGTGAACCCAATAGTCTCTGTCAATTGTTATTTTAAGAACAAATTCTTGGATGAATTACGATTCAGGTGTGTGCTTGTCATTTCTGCATTTATATCCAAACAGCCCAATATCATGTCTGAATATAACTTCCCTGCCCCCAAATTTGTGAAGGGTGAACTTATTTGCGAGGCTTGTTTTATTCAAAGCCATGTAGGGGACCTATGTAACATGACAAATTTTAGTGTCATCTAAAATCTTTATTTGTGTCTAGTTTCGTAAAACTTTCCACACTCTACTAGTTCAGGATCAGCTTTCCAATTAATAGCGCTATGTCTTGTATTGGATTCAATCCCGGAGGACTGCATTGAAGTCTTACGCTACAGCGCTCCATTGGTCAAACCGTTATTATACAGCCTTACATTAGGTCATAGGAGATCAAAAGAGCATTCAACATCAAAAATATTTGTCGACGTGGTTGATAACGTCGACTAATCGCTTCAGCCCTAGCTGTGATTTATTTAGGATAAAGCACAGCCTATCGTACCTTAAAGGCAGGATGGGTGATCCTGTCCAGAAACATTTCTTGTCATGTTGGTTGGAAATCTCTTTATATCCTGATAGCAATCAAGAAGTATAGTGGACAAATAATATTTTTATAATTATATATCGTCTGTGAAATGCATAGGACCAAAAAACGTTCACCCAATCAAAACGTTCTGGCCGAACGCTGTGACTGGTCATGTGGATTTACAAAATACGTTGATGTGTTTGGAGGAGGCATGGTTTTGGACGGCGAATCGCATATAGGGTGGGATTATAATTTCAGTGCTAGCAGGCTAAAATTAGCACCTTTCCAAATCAACCACCCCACCTTTAATGCTTTCTTATTAGTACATTTATTTTATTTTCCTTTTTGTAGTATTCTTAAATACTTTTTGTTTTTGTAACATGTCTACTTCCATATAAATTAAATTTGTGAATGTATTGCTTCTATGCTTTGGCAATGTAAACACTGTTTAAAAAGCTTTGCATTTGTCGCCAGCAGGAGCACCAACTAGAGAATTTTTGTACAATTTTAATTGGACTAAACCTCAGTTCATCACATTTAAACTTTATATCTCTTTTCTAAACAACATTGAAACAGAACTTGTTCCTTCTGAAATGCAGATCATATTTTCATATTTAATCAGTGCTTCTCCTCTTTAATGTAAACTTCTGTAACCTAACATTTTTATACAGCATAAAATTATGATAGCTGAACCAAACTGCCTTATTAAACTTCCTTAAAATGATTTTGCCCAAACTGTATTAGTTGTTTGAAGTACCACTCTGCTTAAGGTTTAAGGATCATTTTAATCACCTACATTAGAATACGGTGTTAGTGTAAGGCCTCCTGCATGCCGTCGTATGATAATCCTTAACCTGCCGGTGTCTATCTGATTTAAATTGCCATGGATAATGTGATCATCTTGTCTCGGAGAAATCAGGCATTCAACATACTCCAGAGCAGAGGAGTGGGAGGGAGAGAGAGCATGTGGGGGAAGGAAACATCAGGCAAGTCTCAGGTGATCTCTGCCGAAGTGTTAACTCGTGTAATAGAATGGGGCCGTGCTCCTTCAGATGTAACCCAGCATACATAAATGGCCGCATAAATCCTACATTCATATCAGAGTGAATGGACTCCCGTCAAAGAGGCTCGGGCATATGCGTTACATTTTCTGGCTCATTTAAACGTTTTGCTGTCTTTTTTCTTTGGCGAATTAGAGATGCTTTGTTGCCGGAGACACGTCCACGGAAGTGCGATGGGTCTAATTTGAGGTGCTGAGATAGGTGTTATCACGTTGTGAAATGGTCCATCTGTCTCTTTGCGAAGTCATTGATTGTTTCGTGAGCGCTGAGCTTCGCTATTATGTCGTAGCTAACGTTGTCCACGCGTTTGGAAAAACTAATAAATTCAACGGTTAACACCCACCCAAAAAAGTCAGTTTAAGACGCCGTTAAATACGATTTTGGCCCTGCTTGCCGTAAATGAATAGCTGAGCCATAAACAGAAATCCAAACCATTATCTTCGCCCAATGACAGCTGAAGGAGTTTTCCTCATCAAAGCTTTTTAATTGGATCAAATTACGGCCAGCGAAAGCCTTAGCCCTTATTGAGTTCATGAAGCCTAACTTTCAAATCACTTCTAGTAAGACCTCCATACTTCAATGTGAAAGGCACACATGAAAGGTACATACATGTGTGTTAGGTCCACGTGAAATTGAAACCGTTTCCACACACTGTATGGATGTCAGATGGCCGTATGTTTTGTCATTTCGAATAAACACTGCACTGTTCTGCTTTCATGAGCAATGGTACAGGGAGTTGAAAAGGAAGTCACCATCCGAATGAGGCCAGTGCTCCGGTATCTCAGCACTCAGTGGAGGGGACAAAGCCAGGGGTGAAGGAGATGTTCCTAAGCCGAGAGCCACTGTGGTCATCATTCACACTTACCCTGCTGACAGTACACCGTGGCAGGGCTACTTATCTCGTCCTTGCAACAGAGGGAGAGAGAGCGCCCTGCTAATGTCCTGCACAATTATCACATGGCGAAGTATTAAGGGTACGCTTTCCTCTCCGGTCCTTAGGGATTCATTGTCGGTTTAACTAGTAGTCAGATATCTGTTTATGTTGACAGGCTTTAGGTGTGCTTTAAGGGCCTTTTTTGTACAAATAACAATGAATTTAAAGTGATAGTTCACGCAAAAATGAAAAGTCTGTCATAATTTAATCACTCTCTTGTGAGTTTCTTTCTTCCGCAGAACACAAAAGAAGATATTTTGAAAAATTCACTTGCATTGGTTTTGTGTCCATACAATAGACACAATGGCTGCCACCGCTGTTCGGTTATCAACATTCTTCAAAATATCTTCTTTTGCGTTCTGCAGAAGAAAGAAAACCATACAGGTTTGAAATGAAAAGAGGGTGAGTAAATGATGACAGAATTTTCATTTTTGGGTGAACTATCCCTTTAAGGAAGACTTCCGTCAGAAGCTTTGCCAGTGGTTTTGTGAAAGAGATGGCGTCCTCCATCCATAAGAAGAAATATTTGGAGTGACATTAAGCCTCGGAAAACCCCAGGACGCCTTCTTAACTGAATTGCCTGGTGCTACTCTACTCACACAACACATCGTGTCTTATAACAAAAGCCAAGACGCTGTGCCTGGTTCTTGAAATTCAAAGGCTGCTGTGGTTCTGTCTGGTGCCTTTTAATATGCTGTATAATTTATCGCATTGGTCGGAGACCATGTGCATTTACGTAAGGCTCTGAAATATTCATCTCTGATATATCATTAATGGTGATGATTGGATAAAAATGGCAAGTGGGAATCAGGTGAGCGCTTCGTGGACGGAAGAGAGCGTCTTGTGTAGTCTGCAGCTATAGAACCAGTCTCAGTGGGAGCTATCTGAAGACAATTGAGGAGAGTTGGAAGATTGGCTTCATTGTGATATTAATGAAAACTCTCTCACCCGTAGACGGTGAGCTGTCATCAATTATAAATCATCGGCCTTATTCGACTTGGTGGTTTGGAGAGGCGGAGCTGGGAGAAATGAAAGAGCATGCACTTAATCACTTCTTCCCCAGCCCATTACATAGCATGAGTGCATTGCCGAAAGTTATTAGTGCACTGACACAAAGATACGCTCTGTTTATAGAAGATGAGTCGCTGCGTTTTATTTCATAAAGCCGGCCATGCCAAAGATGGGAGTGTTTCAAAAGCACGAAGGGTCATTCTGGCTATATTAGAAAAAAGCTTATTACATTCCCAGTGTTTCAGAGGCAAACCAATATAATTGTTAGATCAATCAAGAGAGGGAAAGTTAGAGCCCATGCATACAATTTTGCAGCCTAAATAACCAGCGTGACTTAAATTGATTCTTTAATTGAAATTATTTTTTTCTCCCGGAAACAGTTTTGCTCTTTTAATACAATCTCTTGTTTCTGCTGAACAGGAGCAATTTCGCCGTGTATATTTACTTTGTGTGTAAAAAACCAACTACGGTAGAATTGGATATTTAACCAATGTCCCCACTCTTGATCACTTGATCAAACAGCAGGTCTGAAATTGAGATACTAAAGCACACGTACAGTATTTGCAAAGAACAGATGATGTGTGTGGCCAAAGTGACCTTTGAAATCTGTTTCATTAGCACTAACAAGACATTGCAGGAGACAAGGGTAAGCAGGCTAATCTCTTTGGTCCCCTTTGCGTGTACAATTTCAGAGTTTGTTCCAATGAACTCTTCTTCGCAGCCGGAATGTGACGGCGAAATTACATTTTCTTTCACAGCAGTCATCTATAAGCAGATTTTGTCAGGTTTATTCAAGGTAAGCTGTTATTTCGTCGGCAAAGAGCTCAGAACGATCCGAAACAAAAGGGGCAACAGCAGGCTGGCGAGAGCTACCGTTGTTCAAGCATGAAATGAATGGCGCACCTTGTCTTCGCGTTCTGCCGCCGAAGTTCAGCCTGTCAGTGTGATCCTTGACCGTTTGGTGCCATAAAAGCCGCTGTTGGCCATTCATGTGCACTGTTATGCCATTGACAAAATAAGCAGAGGGCAGTTGGCCGCAGGAAAGTCTCGCAGTGCACAAATGCACTCTCGGTATAATAGAAGAGGGAACAATAACCATCATGCAAATCATTATATACAGTAAATGAACCCCTGCTGATCATGCTCTCTTATAAGTTATGCACCAACTAAGCAAAATAAAATGGAATTTTCTGCATAAAAATGCCAATAATGAGCTTTTGCAACAGCTCTTTTTTTCTCTGAACCAAAGCTCAGCAATACAAATATAGAGCACTTGTAAGCTCTTTGTTGTGTTCCTATTAACAGAGAAGTGGGGAAAATTCAGATGAACTCTTTAGGGCATGGGGGCCTGATGTGTACTGAGACTTTCATCTGCTTTGAAGTTGCAAAAGCAACGCTCGCATGTTTATTGTTGACACTCACTGCAAACCAGTTCTGTGCGGTAGCTACAGGTCACGAGTCTACCCAAACAACAAGCGTGAATAATAACTCGCAGCACCATCTGGGGCACTTCAAAGCGCACTTTTTCTGATAGACGTCAACAGCGGAGGTGTTTTGGGGTCACCTGTTGATGTTTCGACTGCGCAGATTAACCGCCGTCTATCCAGCAGAAAATTGTGCTTTTAACCGAGGGAAACCTCTGTCCTTGTATTAGTACATGCCCACAGAGCCACCGACGTGTCATCGCTGTGTGTTTTGCACCAGAGGAGTTATCCTGTTATCCTGAAAAGTTCTTTTTATTCTGCAGATGCTGCTTGCTTTGAGCCTCAGTGAATTGAGAAGGACAGAGGGTGGCTTGCATTAGTATGATCTGGGCGCTGACATATTCTGTTCCCGCCTGCACGACTCTACCTGGGGGCTGACGCTCTCCTAGAGGAAAGCAAGTCCCTGGGAAGCTCTCCAGTCGAGTCCCCCGTCTTGTGATTGTAAAAGCACAAAGTAGCCCCAAAACACCTTGCTTGCCATTGCTTGAGGGAAAAGCAGACTTTAGAGGTGGCTGTTGTAACAAGTGCAGACAAGGGCTGCCTTTCTGAGGCGCGGTGTCCTTGAGAGCACGGTTTGTTCTCTTGCCTTTACTGGCAAAAAAGAGAATATAGAAATGTGGGAAATTTGGTCCCAAACTTTCTATATTACTTTATCATACTGACATAAATAATTTTTCTCATAACATATATATAAGTGTATCAGAAAAGGATTTCTTTTTAAAAGCCATTGCACTGCCAAATGGAACGGGGACATATAATACAGCATATTTCCTATAGTATCCATAATGCATCAGGGCGAGAGGAAAATTGTATTGCCTGTTGCTCTTTCAAAGCTTTGGAGACCCAACTGAGTCTCTTTTTATGTTTTATGCATGAACATTCAAGTTTGTGTTTCTTTGACAAATTTAAAAAGCACAATTTGAGACAATGTTGAGATTTCTTCTAAAACTTAGTCTTTCCATTTTCCAAAACAAAAAGTGTAAAATGGCTACAATTACTTGATAATACCACTACACTATGGGTCCTCAGGTTTGGTCCTGGAGGGCCGGTGTCCTGCAGAGTTTAGCTCCAACCCTAATTAAACACACCTGAAGCAGCTAATCAAGATCTAGGCATAGCAGAAACTTGCAGGCAGGTGTGTTGAGGTAGGTTGGAGCTAAAGTCTGTAGGACACCGGCCATCAAGGAATGAGTTTGGGGACCCCTGGGCTAGTCTTTTAAACACTAAGGGACAAATTTACTAACAGCTTGCGGCAGCGCAAACACCTCTTTTGGCGCAAAAAAACCCTAATGTGAATATTTACTGAAGACACGCAGGGAAAATTAGCACTGAAAAGTGTGGAAACTGCTGTTTTCACGACTTACCTTATTGCATATGCATTTGTAGGAGTTTCCTCTTCAGAAGCAAACTGTATGTTAGAAGAGTATTTAAATGAACCACACAACCCGATTCGTTCAACCCTGGCCATTGTACTGGTATTTACAGGTTTATTTAACACAAAAAGTGTGTCTTAAACTCTGCACTAATTTGTGCTGCTCTTAGTAGTTTGCGTTGGTCATTATGGGAATGAGATATTGCGCCTGTGTTTTTTATTGTGCGCCTTGTTGGTAAATCACCTGCAGAAATTTTCACCCTCATCTGCGTTTTTTTTGCACTCTTGCTCTATTTGCCCTGTTTAGTAAATCTGGCCCTGAGAGTCCTTTTGTGGGTCCTTTTGCTTAATAAACATGATGACTAATAGCAAATTTGGCATCACTCTTACTACTTTCAAAGTTTTGGACCAATTTTATTTTTTTAATTTGGTCCATTTTGCACATCATTGTCAAGGTCCTGCCTTCTTGGTTCTGTATTTCTAGTCGTGTGGCAGGATCGGGACGGAGCCCTTAGGTCTTATGTGAGAAAGCCATGAGTTGTTTATGTTCTTGCATCTCATGTGCTTTCTCGTGTCTTGTCATTGGCCCCGCCCTTCTCGTTTCCTGTATTGCTTCCCTGCTGTGTCTCATGTTCCCCACCTGCCCTCGTTAATTATCCTTCATTTGTCCTCCCTATTTAATGCCCTCATGTTTCATTGTCCTGTGCTCTTTCTTCAAGTTCGGTCGTGTTTCGTGTGTTCCGTTGAGTGAGTCTGAGTAAGTCTTAGTGTATTGGTCTGTGTGTTTTAGTTTACTTGTGCCCTCCCTCACACCCTGTCCGGGAGTCTTCGTGGAGCTTTACCTTGCCCAGTTTGTTTATTTTTATTACCCTACTCCGACGTTGTGTCGAGTCTAGTTTTGGTTATTTTTGCCCCCTCGAGGGAATTGTTTATTTCAAGTTTTCGTGTTTTAGTTTGTCCGTTTAGACACCCCCCTCGTGGGCATTTCCTTTGTTGTACGTTCTGTGTTCTGTTAAATAAATATCTCCTTGTATCACCCCCGTCTGCCTGCATTTGGGTTCTTCCTCCACTCCACATTCGTGACAGAATGAAAGAGCCATCGCAGAATCCAGCAGGCAGCATGAACTCTGGACGATCCCACCTAGCTCGCCTCCTCTGTGGACTTCGCCAGGGGAGCGAGAGCGTGGACGAATATGTGGAGAGGTTCCTGGACGTTGCCAAGAATGGCGTCTTTGGGGAGGAGGAGCTTGCGGTCTTGTTCAACTCCGGTCTCAGGAATCCACTCTCGATGGCGCAGATGAGGGCATTGAGGCCGCTGGACTTCGACGCCATGTGGCTGTCTGCCGTGGAGCGATCAGAGTCCATGGTCTCAACATATACCAGTTACCCATCTCCGCTGGTCACGATCCCGGAGGGTGGTTCCCTGCAGATCGGGGTTGTGGGCACCGCCACGCTATCCTCCTCACCCTCTGCAGCCTCTCCAACGTCCACCAGCCTCGTAGGCAAGCGGGGGAGGCGAGCATCCTGGGGGTCCACGTCTGAGGAGTCCCAGCCGGAGGCAGCCATGCCGTTTGCCTCTTTCCTTCAGCCGACCTCCAGGCAGGTGGCTCGGCTGAAGAAGAATAGGCAGCGGCGGGCGGCGCGGGCCTCTTCCCAGCCGGTGCAGCAGCCGGCGTCCCAGCCGGCGATCTAGCCGGCATTTCAGCCGGTGTCCAGTCCGGTGCCCATTCCGGTGTCCTGTCCTGCCCAGCCGGTGTAGCAGCCAGCGTCCCAGCCGGTGCAGCAGCCAACGTCCCAGCCGGAGCAGCTGCCGGCGTCCCAGCCGGCATCAAGCCCTGTCCAGCCGGCCTTCCAGCTGGCGTCAAGCCCTGTCCAGCCGGCCTTCCAGCCGGGTCCCAGCCTTGTCCCGCTGATGCTCAAGTCAGCGGTCCCCCCCAGGACTTCCCCCACAAAGCCCCCCAGGACTCCACGCCCTCGAGCGCAGCCGGGGACTAAGACTGTTCCCCCTCTCCCTACCCTCATGGACTTCCACCCTTTGGACTGCCCCCATGAGCCCTTGTTTAGCCCCTCCCATGTTTGTTATTTTTATTATCACATCCCAATCCTGTCGTTTTGTATTCTTGTCTGCCCCTTGTCATGTTCACCATGTTTGTCTGGTTTTTGTCTTTGTCCCAGTCTGTCATGTCTTGTCAGTCAACCCCTTGGTGAACACCTGGGGGTGTTCATTAAGGGGGGGGGGGGGGGGGGGGGGCTCTGTCACTGTCCTGCCTTCTTGGTTCTGTATTTCTAGTCGTGTGGCAGGATCGGGACGGAGCCCTTAGGTTTTATGTGAGAAAGCCATGAGTTTATGTTCTTACATCTCATGTGCTTTCTCGTGTCTTGTCATTGGCCCTGCCCCTCTCGTTTCCTGTATTGCTTCCCTGCTGTGTCTCATGTTCCCCACCTGCCCTCGTTAATTATCCTTCGTTTGTCCTCCCTATTTAATGCCCTCATGTTTCATTGTCCTGTGCGCTTTCGTCAAGTTCGGTCGTGTTTCGTGTGTTCTGTTGAGTGAGTCTGAGTAAGTCTTAGTGTATTGGTCTGTGTGTTTTAGTTCACACCCTGTCCGGGAGTCTTCGTGGAGCTTTACCTTGCCCAGTTTGTTTATTTTTATTACCCTACTCCGACGTTGTGTCGAATCTAGTTTTGGTTATTGTTGCCCCCTCGAGGGAAGTGTTTATTTCAAGTTTTCGTGTTTTAGTTTGTCTGTTTAGACACCCCTTCGTGGGCATTTCCTTTGTTGTACGTTCTGTGTTCTGTTAAATAAATATCTCCTTGTATCACCCCCCGTCTGCCTGAATTTGGGTTCTTCCTCCACTCCACATTCGTGACAATCATGGCCATTCACGTGGGCATGAGAGGGTACACGCTTCTGAAATAGATATAAAAGTAAAAAATGAATAAAATAGTTTTATATATGTCTGTTGAACATTACTTGACCTTCTCCATCTAATTTTCTCCACATCACACATTTTGACAGCTGATTTATTGGTGAATTTATTCAAAGTGCCCATTTTTTTCCAACAGAGAAGGGTCAACGGAATCAATTTTTGTTTGTGCCAAAAATGTAGCGGGGGATTTGGTGCGTGCCCCGACCAGTGGACAGACTTCCGTTGGAGCGAAACTGCTGTCACCAGAGAATAATGCAAACTTAATTACCGGCAGCTAATAACTTCAGGCAATCAAAACCTACTCGGCTCTGAGACTCCAACTAATTGTCATGACAACTAAAACCTTTTGTCTTCCATTTAGTCTGAGGCTAAGCAGGACCTCCAGCCCTGTAAATTCTCCTAACTGGTGTGACTCGTGTGATAAGAGCGTCTGTGATGACTGTGGCTCACAGGCTTTTATTCTGCCGCCTGTCTGTTCAGAATGACTAATTGCGGTGGAATGTGAACATGCTGGAGATGAAATGTGTATGGCTAATCCAATCATTTCCAGTAAAGCTGCGGGAAAATGAGGGATGAGGAGACCCTCAACATCTGAGGAAGAATGTGCGTGCGCGCCTTGGATCGTTTCTTATAAAAAAACTAAGGCATTAGTCTTCTCTTTCAATGCTCATTATGACTCACCGTTCTGCAGACGTTTAATGATGCTCTTGTTGGACTAGAGACATTACATCACTGGCCGTTTATGGCCTGCTGGCTAACGTCCTGCTCTCTCAGGCTTTTTTAACTTTGAGATTTAGTGCACTGAGACGGTCCTGTCTCCGCCTCTCACCTGCTTGTCTGCCACATCACTTATCATCGAGATGTACCCTTCCGTTGTATATATACAGTATATTGCATAACAAAATTTTCCTGGAAGAGAAGGTAATACACGGCTTCATTATTTTACCGCTGTCCTAACATCTCGTCTCAGTTTTAGGGAGACTTTGTATCCACCACACAGTGGGACATGCAGGGCACAACGGGACAGAACATGTTTTTTGATAAACAAATGTAACTTTTATAGCGCGTTATTGTGGCAACTGTCATAGCACTGCTTACATTGCTCACAGCAGGCAATTTTGGAAGCCTGAATATAATTGCTTTGAAACGTTATGTTGAAGGTGGCGAATTATTTTACGTGAGCTGTTTTGGTGGCAGGAGTGTTGGTGCTTTAAATGAGATGAATTTGGAGGTGCAACTTCTCAGAGAGCGTTTCAGAGCGCTGACAGTGTCAGCAAACATAACTAAAACCCTCACCGAGAAGTTTCTTCTTTAAATGCATTCCCTTTAAAGCAGCGTCTCTACAGCTATCAAAACTTGGGTAGCGCATTCACCACCTTCAGCATTATATTTAAAAGCAATTATGGTCAGACTGCTTGAAAATGAGAACTAGTTTCAGTCATGATGAAACGAAAGTTTCCTTCTGAATTGTGACGTGTACTGTATCTGAGTAAAGCGGCTTTTGGAATGAGGGATTGATTTTGTTGGAAGTTGGAAGCATGCAGAGTAGAGTCGTGTTTTTTTATGAAAGATTATGAAAAAAAGACCTGCAAGAATAAATCATTTATAATAAACGCTGCAATATTCCATTTAAAAAATCTGATTTTTTCATGGTGAGATTTAACTAGTCAACCTCAGTAATGGTTGATTAGTTGGTGTACGACCATTCTTTAAGTCATCATAAAATCAAAATTTGTATTTTTTTAAGGAATATTATATTGTTTTTTTAAATAAATTATTTATTTATTTTAATTCATGTGCCCTCAAAATCTTTAACCAAAAGCGTCAACCTCCTGCCCTCGAAACGACTTCTCTTCCTGTCATGAGTTATGGCGTGAGGGTGGGGCTACTCGTTTCTGCCCTCCAGCAACATGTCATCGAATAGACTCAAATATGCCTCCCTTTTGTAAGCAACGGCAAATTTCCAACAATCCAATCAGTTCCCAAAGGATGAAATCAAGTCACACCTCCATTTTTTTCTCATTCCAGAAGCCACTAAACTCGAAAATACGTCACAATAGGAAAAAAGACATCTTCCATTTCATGCCGACTTTAAATGACTGTAAATATGGTAATATCTGCCACCTTGTCTTTGAAAGAGACAAAAAGCATTGTTTACTCACAATATCAATAGAAAATATATTTAAATATCTTATTTCTTTCTCAAGAACATTGTAACAAATGTAACCATTGTTTTGTATTTTTTTCTTAGAACAAAAGTGGAAAAACATGTCATGGCTGTTTGCATGGCTTTTGAAGGTATGGAATTCAACATGGACATTTTTGTTTTGCTGTTGCAGTCTTGTCAGCCTCTACCTAGAAAAAAAGTTCAAAGTGTTTGGCAGTTTCTGAAAGCTTTGAGACACGAGGCTCTAAAGACAAAAGGGGATCAGAAACCACTTTAAAAAATGATGTCAGAAAAAAATCAATACGTAGTGCAAAGAAACAGAAACGCTGCTAAGCGAAGAGCCGTGTAGAAGTGACCCAATGTCATCATTAACCGTGACCATATGTTCTGAAGGACATTCCCAATGTGCAGCATAAGGTGAAAATTGCTAATTTATTTACAAATGCGTAGATAATTTGCTCCAACAAAAAATGTATACGATCGTCTGTGCTCATTTTACATTCTAATATAGCTTAATCACTACAGATTAGATGTGGTGTAGAAGCAAATTAAATTTGTTCTCATCAGCATTCATATCTATGATAATATAATCATCTGAATTAGATATTACTGTGAATTCCCATTGACGCTTTATAATAAGCTGGTTTAGTTTGTTTCTTTGTGAACTAATTTTGTAATTACAGACAGTGTAAATGCCACTAGATATGCGTTCATAAATTAATGTACTAACTACTAAAGAAACACTTGCTTCGTGCCTAGTTTCTGCCCTTACAGCTTGAGTAACAACTATACGTCTTATATTTTGCAATTGCTGATAATGATATCCGGTTATTTGTAATGTTCTATATTTGAAATATTGTAATACTGTATGGATTCAAATCGTATGGATAGGCTGAAGTCAAAATCTGTTTGTGTTGTTACGATTAATTGTGATTAATCGATTCCAAAATAAATGTGTTTATATGTGTGTGGCGTGTATATTTATGTATAGTACAAATATATTTATATCTAAATGCACATACATACTGATGTATAACGACTTATCATGCGGTGTGGCCAATATAATCGATAATTGTATTCAATTAAAAATAAAATATATCTATTTTTTTGTGGCTGAAACATGAATCTCTGAATGCTTACGTGAATGGTATTTTTTAAAACATTTATATCAGTTTTTCAGGAAAAATAAGTTTTTTGCATGTTGTTAATTTATGAAGACAAAATTATAGAACGAACCAAAACTCAAACAAATGCAAATACTTTGTTTCTAAACACCTTAAATACTAAAGATTTGTAAAACAAATGTTAAGCATGTCAAGGAAATGGCTATAGCCAATTCATAGATGAAAAACACTAAAATGACTTAATTTAACATTTGAATTTGCATTTATGTCTACACCACATGTTTAAATAACTGTAATAGATATTATTTATTTATTTAGAAATTTAAAATTGGCATGTCAAATCCTTATACGTCATTGACCCATATGTTATCAGGCATGTTTGTGTATTTCTACATATAAATATACACACCACACTCACATGTTATATAGACAGAAACATTTATTTTGGAATCGATTAATCGGCACTTATTTGTGCCATAGCAGAAGCGATCTAAAAAGTGTGATGTAATAAACCATATGAGCCGGACTCATGAATATTACAGAGGGGTCATAATAACATTCGCTCAGAAGTCATAACTGATTTGCTGAATGGACTAAGTGGGTGCCATTAGACCATAACACCATTTACCAATTACGATTAGCATACACTTACGTTTTAAGTTGTTGTTATGCTCTGGTACAAATGTGAGAACTTTACATTCATGCATTTAAGGGATGGTTTTATCTAATGTGACTGTAAGCGCATTTAAGCAATATGTACATTCAGGCCAGGACCGTGGCGTTGCCAGCACTACGCCCTACCTGTTGAGATACATGAACACTTTTAGCCGTCTGATAGGAAATTATATCATGTTCTATTTTCGAATACTTTGAAATAATGATTTGAAATATCAGTGTGCATTGATGTCCGCTCACTTCCAGCATTAACCTCCCAACCTGACCTCATCTAAAATCATTACAACCTCAGTAGAGTTTGTTGATGCGCCCAGCACTGGATGCATTATCACCCGTACCATCACCCTGCAGGGCCATCCCTTTATTGATAAAGAAAGCTATACTCGGTGTCCTCAGCACTTCATCACCACAACCTCCATCGCTGAACTCCATTTAGGTGCGGCGTGAGATGATTGGGTCGCTCTGATGGGAGGTCACCGCTCGCCGTATAACTGCGCTCAGAAGAACTTACACAGTGGGGGGAAAAAATATATAGCGTTGCCATTTATTTGCCATCCCCAGAAAAGGGCATCAGCGATCTGTGAAATCACTTTGTTCGTTTGAGATGGTTGCACATTCTGTCCATTTAGTTCTGATAATGACTCAGATTATATGCCTCCCTCTTTGCCTGCCTGTTTTTGGCATCTGCAGTTATTCAGACTGGAGCTTCTTCGCACCCTCCCATCTACGTTTAATTCAGCTCCTGCCAAAAACCCCAGCAGCCTCTGCCCCATACTAATAACGAGAACGGATTCAAGACCGAAGCCATGTCTTTTGTTGCGAAAACGGGCGTTTGTTTTACGTGATCCGTGCGCTAATCTGCCCGTCGAGACCTTATGATTCCTTCCCTTGACTTATGCGTTTTAACATGGGTGTTGTTCTTCTACATCTGTGATTTAAGTGCTCTGTGGGAAGTCTTGGGATATGCGGCACACGCTCCGTTCTTGGCTTGTCTGTCTAACGAAGGATTCCTAAGGCTTGAATAATTATCGCTCCGTTTATCATCGAAATAACTGACGTTCACCGAGTTGTGTTATTTTTCCTTTCGAGGGTAAACAACGTATGCTCGACAGTGCCGGTGTCACACAACACCACAGGTAGAAGAAATATTGTGTAAGGAGAGCGTTCATCTTATTTAGACCTAAACAGTGTGTCTCCTAGTTGTCTAAAAGTGCAATTTGCATACAGTATACATAGAATTATATACAGCCACGGAACAAAAAACAAACGTTCCAAAGTTTCATTTATTCAGCATTCCTAGATATATTGTGTCCATTCCAGTCCAGTGTCTGTTGAATTTCAACAAAATCAAAACCTCAGGAGTGACATAAAGTCATCCAACAGCAATGTGAAAGACTGACAGCATGACAAGACACATGAAAACTGTTTTGAAAAAAATCCAGGTTATCAAATAAAAATATAATTGATGAACTTTTCCTAAATATATGTACGAATATTACTGTTGTATTGCTTAAAAGTGAATATGAACTTATTTGTATTTGAGGTCTGAAAAATACAAGCATCTTTTCTGTTATTTTCACCTGTTTCTCCAATTTTCTGCAAATGCAAATAGAAACAATATTTTTATTTGACATTTTGGAAGAATATTGTGATCATTTGTGATATTGTGAATATCAATGATCATTTTACCTAAACACCTATTAGTGGTAAATTCAGAAAAACTGAAAATAATTTTGAAACAATCTCTTATTCTTTTCTGCGGCTGTATCTATAGTATTAATGTACAACCCATCCCCAGTGTCTATTGAGTTCAAATGAATGTGCCTTGAAGGCTTAGCATATTTATAAATGTGATGTGCATCACAAATCATGCATACGTACTTTATTTACTCAATATCGGCATAAGATTTCCAAGCTATGGTGTTGTGTCTACTTCCTGGATTTACACTACTAATAAAAATAACTCGGCTGAGCTTTAATTGACTTATAGATAGCTAGCATGTGCATTACTGGGTTGCTGAAGGAGGTGTAAAATATGAATGAAGTGTCAGTGTGTTGTCAGTGGGTGTGCTGAGGTGCCTATACTCCTAGCTGTTGCTGTCTGTAATAAGAGCCATTGTAGCAAAGAAGCAAATGTTGCGGTTTGCTCGCAGTCTGACTTAACACTATGGATTCATTCAGAATAGTTATGAAATGTGCTGGGTTTGAGAGACATGAAAGCGGCATACTAATGTGTGTTTCATGCTACATGCAGATTTATTTATGATATGAAACTAAATTTGAAGCTTCAGGGCACAAAACATTTTTGTACAGCCATTAAATATGAAATGTCTCACTTTAGTTCCTCTCATTTATCTATTCCAGACTGTTTGTGCCATGGTTGTCAAGGATAATTTTGTCTATGAAATTTAAACATGGTGGAATACATACAGTTCTTCTGGACAAACTGTAGCTCACTGATTTTACGACACAACACAGGACCAGCGAGGGACCAATATTTTCAGATTGTCTTGTTAAAACTTTAAGACGTTGCTCTATGCAGTCTTAAACCGCCGGTCCTTAAGGGTCTCTGCCTGGCTAAGCTCCCGCTTCTGCACTCACAGAGAGAAATAATGAAGTCCAAAAATGGACAAGAGGACCTTCAAAAACAGCCCGACTTTTAGCATTTGCTATCCGAGTCTGCTTTGAACCTACAAGGAATATTAAGGCATATATCCGGAACTGAGAAATACACATTTGAATTCCACACTTGGATAACAACTTCCGCTCACAATGAGGGGATTCTTTCTGTTCTCTTTGGCAAAAGCTGAAAGGAACCCAATTAACCCGAGTTAGAGAGAGCAATGCAACCAGCGGTGCCCATATTCAACACTCAGGAGATCAGTCTTTACTATTAGAGTGAATCCGCTAGGATGCCTCACGCTTTCCTAATTGAAACCTTTGGGAGTAGCTTTTTGAGTTTTGAAAAAAACATGTATATCTGTTAGCATTGAGTTTGGGGCTTTTTCTCTTGCCAAGTACTGTCAAGAGCCAAACAACTTGTTTAGCATCTCTTTGTTAACTGTTGCTTTTGTTTTTTATATTTGAATATTCACGGTGTCTAATCGATAGAAAATCTGTACTAGAGGTTTCCAAGCGGAATAATCTACAGGATTGTGAAATGGGTCGACAAACCTTCAGTTAGTGTTTTATCAGCCCTGGAGAGTAATTTGTACTATTTCACATAAAACATGAGGATGAAAAAATGAATAATTTCTACATGCACGTTTTATTCAGTCAAATTAAAGTAATTTGATGCATTAAAAATGGTACAGGGAGTGTTTGGGAAATCTTTTAAAAATCTTTACGGTCATAATCGTTAAAACGTTAACATAAAAAGCATTCTGCAATTCCTTTTAGTGATGCTGGGACTGTTAACTATAGAACATATTTTTTTTAAAAACAATGCAAATATATCAAAGCTACATTATATTTTAGCATTCTTGTAAGTAAAAACAATCTACACAACACATTTAAACAAAGCTTTTTTTCCCCTTATAATTCCAAGTCATCTTAGAGGGATAGTTCACCCAAAAATGAAAATTGTGTCATGATTTACTTGATTTACTCTCTAGTTGGTACAAACCTGTATACATTTCTTTGTTCGGTTGAACACAAAGAAAGATATTTGGAAGAATGTTAGAAACTTGACATGTCAGGGGCACCATTGACTACCATAGTAGAAAAAATAATTGTATGTTTTTTGTTTTATTTAAAGGTCTCCTCAGACGAGCACTTTCAACAAGTTGGTATGATTTATTAGGGTCTTCATGAAATGTCTGGAACATATTTTGCTTAAAAACACTCAATGGCTGTGTAAACAAAACCCTTCTTGCCTCGTCAAAAACAGCTATGATCACAGCAACCCGTTTTGGTGCATGTCTCTTTAAATGATAATGAGTTACAGCGAACCCCACCCCCTTCTGTCCGGCGTGTCAACACAACACACGTGTAGTACTGCCATGGCAATGGTTTAGCTAAATGATGTTTCCTGAATTAATCTGCGGTTAGTTTCGTTTTAAACGTCTCAAATCATTCGTCCGGAGACAAAAAAATCAGTCACAGCAAACAGCGCATCCTAATGCGCTTACGTTGTGCATGTATGCCTACCTAAAATCCACGGAATCCACTGCAGATCTCAGCGGAATTACATGGATTTTAGCGCTTGTCACTGACAAGTTATAACGTTACACACACAACGTGAGAGCTAGTTTGCTGTGACAGATTTTTCAGCCTAAGCACAAATGACGAAACTAACCCCAGTGTTCGCCCCTGTTCATTAGCAAAACAAACAGCTTGCCGCAGCTAAACATATTAAGGCACATAATGTATTAACATACATACAGCTAAACTCCAAGGCCCGATTTCACAGACAAGGCTTAAGGCTAGTCCCAGACTAAAATGAATATGTGACCTGTCTTAACTGAAAATAACTTGCCCAGAAATATCTTAAAATATATCAGTGCCATTGTTTTGTCCTGAGATGCACACCAGTAATGTATTCTTCCACTGTATTTTTATAAAAGTGACATAAATCTTAATTAACTAAGGCATAGTCCTGGCTTAAGCTAAACCGTGTCTGTGACCGGGCCCAAGTGTCCATCTGCACTTATATACAGTAAGTTTAACACTGGCTTTGAATGCTAGCCCGTGACTGACTTAGCTCCCTTCGCTATCATATGCTAACGTTATCCTCCTATATATACGGTACATTTACGTCAATTCAGACTGTTGATAAATATTACTTACATCAGCAAATTTGTCTCGTTCAGTTGGTCTCGATGCCGCTTGAGGAACAACTTTGAAGCGAATCCTGCTTGTACTGTCTCAGGTTGAAAAAGCACTCCGGCTTGAAGTGATTCACGCAAATAAGCAGGTTTTTACTTATGGTTTCTGATGGATTTCCACTAAAAATAAAAGAAATCCACTCCTGTCTCTTCCCAGGTTTGTGCAGCGACTACATTGCATGTTGTCCACGAACTTTAGCCATGGCGTCACGTACACCGCTGTCGCTTGTGAAAACAACAATGGCGGAGCGCAGGGGGTGGAGCTGTGTAGATTAAGGGGCGGTAACATTATAATAAAATCTGCTTTGGACGTCACAATCGGAGCGAAATCAGATACGGTTCGATTTCTCACATGCTTGCAGGGAAAGGCACACCAAAACAAACTTACTGGGTTCTTATTTTTCATGTTTCTTATTTTTCACATTTTCTGGGTTGCTAGATGCACCGGGGACCCGATTATAACACTTAAACACAGAAAAAGTGGGGGTTTTATCTGCTGTCTCCTTTAACACAAAAGAGTATATTTTGAGGAATTAAGGAAAGCAAAAGGTTCAGGAGCCGCTGCTCAGCAGCCTCGCTGTTTGTAGTCAATAATATCCCAGAATTGTCATTTGCTACCATTTTTCAAAATATCTTTCTTTGTGTTCAAGCAAACAAAAAATACACAGGTTTGGAAAAACTAGAGGGTGAGTAATTCATGACAGAATTTTCATTTTTGGGTGAACTAACCCTGATCATAAACTTTTGATCAGTAGTGTATACATAAATGCTTAAACTACACAACAAAATATTACTTTTAAAGAACCTCACACCTCCCCTGAAATGTATTCAGGGCCTTATATATAGGTTTTATACAACCTATACAGACACAGAAAAAAGTAAGAGACCACTCCCAAATTATTTTCAGTTTTCTGAATTTACTATTTATAGGTACGTTCAAGTAAAATGATCAGTTTTGTTTCATTTTGTGAACTAGTGACAGCAATTTTCCCAAATTCCAAATGAATATGGTTATTGGATAAATGGTCAGTGTTACCAGATCTTGAATACTGTTCATGTTTTTCATGTTTAAACACGATACTAATGTTTTTACGTGTATTTAAAAAATATATATATTTAAAAAATGAATATATGATGGAATAAGCATGATTCTCATGTGTCTTGTCATGCTGTCAGTCTTTCACATTGCTGTTGGATGACATCCTGAGGCTTGATTTTGTTGAAACTCAACAGACACTGGACTGAAATGGCCACAAAACATGCAAATGTTGATTAAAGGCAAAACTGGTGTGCGCTCTTAATTTTATGCTGCAGCTTTATGTAAAGAATATGCATTTAAGTGTTTCTTTGTAGCACAGAGAAAGAATGTAAGGTGATTCCAACAGCAGTCAATTTGGCACGTTGCAAATTTTTGGAAGTTTGGTTGGATCAATGGCCCGTGACTCATTAAGAACGCTGTGCACTTTAAGGAAAGACCCCCACAAATCCATTAAGGCACTAAGGGATTAAGAGAAAGAGCATTTGTCAAATTAAGTGAAACCTGTGCTATTGATTCCTGTTTACCAAGGTAAATGAAAGGGAATTAATTAAAGCAGATTAACGGATAAATGAGGGCACGGCAAAAGCATTTCCTTGGGTGCTTTAAATGACCCACAGGCCAGATGAAAGGACTTTTGGTACACTTTATTTATGCCTACTGGATAATACCCCACAACAGGCCGTTTCATTATTGTTATGTATGACAAGCTGTCGGGATGTTCGCCTGAAAAGAATGAGTGCATTTTTAAATTCAGGTCAAGTGTTTTAAGGGAGAAGAGTTGGAGTCGGTGAAGCTGTAATTGCACTTCTCCGGGGCTGGGGTCATTTGTCCAGTGACAGTGGATTACTGATCCTACTGTTTGTGATTAAGTCTACAAAAAGCCATGCAATTCCATACAGGCTTACCGGCTCCAACCTCCTGAGAGGAAACAGCTGTTCCCTCCTTCTGTCTACAGGAGGGAGATGAATCATTGTATCCCTTAGCAAGTTCTTTGTCACTTTAGCTACAACAAATGATTTTTTAAACACAGCTACTCCAGAGTCCATGTGTTTCACTGTCAACTGTCAATGTCAGTGACAGCATTTGTATAACTGGTAAATACAGGTGTTGTCATAACTGACAAAAGCCATGATCAGGCGTGTTTTTTTTAAAGATGCTGTGTGTAATTTTTTGGAGGATCTATTGACAGAAATGCAGTATAATATACGTACATAACTACCGTATGCCTTCAGAGGTGTATAAAGACCTTACATAATGAAGCGTTATGTTTTTATTACCTTAGAATGAGCTTTTTTTATCTACATACACCGCAGGTCCCCTTGCATGGAATTCGTAATTTTTGACAATATGACAGTAGGCTACCATTTAATGATAAGTCTTTGTTTTTTGAACTGTATAACATCAATCCCTTTTGCAGTTGTGCTAATATTTGGGAAACTTTTGCTTGTGTCATTGTAAACATACTCGGTTAATGTTAACCGTCAGTCCGGCGACCCAGTGTAAGCCCGTTAAGCAGAGTGGACCAGAGCCTGCAAGGCCGGGACGTCCAGACTATAGAATCTGGTAAATGTGGAAGGCGAAGCCCAGCAGGGTGCTCCACTATGGACACACCGCTAGACCATGCCCATGAAGAGGCGACACCTCTAGTAGAGTGGGCGCTAACTCCCGTGGGGCATTGAAGGCCCAAGGAAGAATATGCTAGTGTAATAGCCTCAACTCTCCATTTAGAAAGTCTCTGCTTGTGACCAGCGACCCTTTGGTGTGGTCACCGAAGCAAACAAAGAGCTGTTCCGACTGCCTGAAGGGGGCAGAATGCTCGATGTAAACCTTCCGTGCTCTGACTGGCAGAGCAGGTTCAGCTCCGGGTCCTGCTCAGAGGGGGGAAGCGCAGAAAGCATCACTACCTGTGCTCTAAACGGGGTAGAGAGCACCTTAGGTACAGTACGTAGCCATGCCATGAGTCGTCAGGCCCAAATTCAAGACACGAGGGGCTCACAGAGAGCGCCTGTAGATTAGCCCTATGTTTAACCGATGCCAGAGCTAGAAGCAGAGCGGTTTTAAGTGTTAGGGGGCGGAGGTCCACAGGCTGCAGAGGCTCAAAGGGAGAGCTTTTCAGAGCTCTCAACACTGTGGGCAGATCCCATGTGGGTACAGTGAGGGGGCGAGGAGGGCAGAGCCGCCTGGATCCCTTCAAGAAACGAACAACAAGGTTGTTCTTACCCACCGTTTGGCCTGCTATGGGGGCATGTGAAGCCGAAATGGCTGCCACATAGACCTTGAGCGTGGAAGGGGAACGACCCTTATCCAACAGCTCTTGCAGGAAGGACAGTATCAACGATATGTAGGGGCAGTTGTGGCCTAATGGTTAGAGAGTCGGACTCGTGACCAGAAGGTTGCCGGTTCGATTCCCAGGGCCGGCGGGTAACAACTGAGGTGCCCTTGAGCAAGGCACCTTACCCCTACTTGCTCCCCGGGCGCTGTAGTGATAGCTGCCCACTGCTCCGGGGGTACGTGTGTTCACTACTCTCTGGATGGGTTAAATGCAGAGGTCACATTTCGTTGCCTTGTACTTGTACATGTGCAATGACAATAAATTGAATCCAAATCCAAATCCAAATGTTGCAGGATTCTGGGTCTGTGTCGCAGGCTGCACACCAGGCGGAAAAGACAGACCACTTGAGGGTATAGAGCCGTCTTGTGGACAGAGCTCTTGCCTGAGATATTGTGTTCATGACACTCTTGGGGAGGTCCGTAGGCTCCCATCGAGAGGCCAAAGGTGCAGAGCCCACAGCTCAGGCTGGGGGTGCCAAATCGTGTTGCCTGCCTGAGAAAGGAGGTCCCGTCTCAGGGGAATTGGCCACGGGGCTGCTACAAGCAGCAGAGACAGTTCTGCAACCCCAGGCTGGTTGTCCCAGAATGGGGCTACAAACAGCACCTTGTGCGCCTGTTCTCTGATCTGCCTGATCACCTGCGGTATGAGAGCAATCGGGCGGAAAGCGAAGGGGAGCCGGTTGGGCCAGTTGTGGGCCAAGGCATCCCTGCCCTTCGTAAGGTGGGCAATGACCATTGTCTTCTGAGGCAAAAAGGTCGACTTCTGCCTTGCCGAAGATCTCCCAGATTTTCTGAACCGACAGAGGGTGGAGCGTTCATTCTTCTGAAGGGACATTGCTCTGAGATAATATATCCACTCCCTGGTTCAGCCTGCCTGGCACGTGTGTTGCTACAACTGGGCCCATTCCAAAAGACGAAGTACCAGGGAAAAAAGGAGCCTTGAAGAGAGGCCTCCCTGGCGATTTATGTAGGACACCACCATCATACTGTCCGACCGGACTAAGACGGGGCGATCCGTAAGACCGGCAGGAAGTTTTGAAGGGCCAGCCACACTGCCTGCATCTCCAGGCAGTTTATGAGCAGGCTTCTTTCCTGATCCGGCTAGTGGCTGAAGGCCGGTATGCCATCGCACAGAGCCCCCCAACCTGTGTTGGAGGCATCTGTTGTGACCACTTTTCATCTGCACGTCGTGCCCAGGGGCACACCCTGCTCCAGCTAAAGGGTAATCCTTCCAGGGTGCCAGGGTAGTTAAGCAGATTCGATCCCCCTAGACACGTAGGTGTCTGAGATGTCAAGCGTGTGGCGGAACTCTCGGTTTCAGGCAGTACTGAAGCGGCCGCAAGCAAAGGATGCCTAACTGCAGTACCGGAGACGCAGAGGCCATGAGACCCAGCATTTTCTGAAATGCTGGGAGACAGAGCGCTCTTGGCAAGGTTGATCCTGAGCCTCAGGCATTCTAGATGGCTGAGGAGAAGGGACCTGTGGGACCATAGCTCGTCCTCTGACTGTGCTAGAACAAGCCAGTCATCGAGGTAGTTCAGAATGCGGATTCCCTTCTGCCTGAGAGGGGATAGAGCGACGTCCATGCACTTCGTGAAAGTGCGAGGAGCCAGGGACAGCCTGAACGAAAGGACCGTGTATTGATATGCAACCCCCTCGCAGGTGAATCTCAAGAATCGTCTGTGATGGAGGGCTATCTGGAAGTGGAAGTACGCATCTTTCAGATCCAGGGAGAAGAACCAGTCCCCTGGGCATATTTGCTAGATGATCTGTTTCATAAGGGCGCGGTTCAGATGTCTGAGATCGAGGATGGGGCGGAGACAGCCATCCTTTTTGGGCACGAGGAAGTAGCGGCTGTAGAAGCCCAACTCGGTTTGACCTGGGCCTCGTGATATTATCCCCAGAACCCAATCCGATACCCCGGGGATGGCCTGCCAGGCCTTGGCAAGGGGTTGAATGCTTTGGGGAGGTACACCGCCTAGTGGGGGCTTGACTCCCATGGTAAGTGGAAGAGCAAGGTTTCTCTTTTTCTGAAAATGTTTGTGTTTTATTAAATTTTCCGCTATAATAGTGGTTGGTTGTGTGGGCGCTACAGGGTAGGAAAAACACATTTCCGCTGGCACCCGGAATTGAACGGGGTGCTTGGGTGCATAAAAGAGCTTGTTTGGAAGGTGGTCCAACTGCAGCGAGACCTGATCTCTTCCTCTTCCTCACTTGAGTCTCAGGGCGGTGCCTGAGGTGCCGGGTCCAGCGGGATTTTTGGCCAGGGTCCCTGGCACTGAGGGTGAGGGAAGCGCTTACCCGAGCGAGAGCGCTGATGAGTCTCTGTTCTCGCCTCAGTCTGTGTAGCAAGGGGTGTGGCTTTCACCGGCTGCTGAGTCAGTGCTGGCTTGGGGCGAGTGAACGAGGACATGGAGCCGGATCTTTTCGGCAGGAAGTGCTTCATGGCCTGCGAAGATTTCTGCGCCGCCGTGAAGCATTCCGCAAAGCCCTCCACAGCGGGTCCGAAGAGGCCTGTGGCAGAGATCGGAGTGTCGAGGAAGGGGACCTTGTCAGCCTCCTTTATCTCTGTGAGCGTCAGCCATAAGTGGCGCTCCAGCACCACGAGACTGGCCATGGATCTGCCTATTGCCTGGGCTGTGGCCTTGGTGGCGTGTAGTGCGAGATCGGTTGCACTCCGCAGCTCTCTGAAAGACGCGAGTCTGTTCCAGACTCATCCATTTCATGGAGGAGTTTGGCCTGGTAGACCCTGAGCACCGCCATGGAGTGAAGCACTGAAGCCACTTGGCCGGCAGACAAGAATGAGCATCCAGCGAGGGCCGAAGTTTTCTTGCACTGCTTAGACGGGTGGGTCACTTTCGCCGTCCATCCAATGGCCGTGGGCGGACACAGATGTGCGGCCACTGACTCATCGAGGGGAGGCAGCCTCTCGTAACCTAGACGAGCTGACTAGGGGGCGCGCCATGACCTGGTGAGTTCTACATGAACTTCCGGGAAGAATGGTGAAGTTCGCTGAAGAGGGGCCTGACAGCGCCCCGGCAGGAACAACTCATCCAGGCGGCTGCGAGCGGGTTCTTCTGGCAAAGACCACTCTAAGCCCAGCTCCTCCACAGCTTTAGTGAGGACCCGAAACAGCTCGGAGTCTACACCAGGCTTGGACTCGCTGTGCTCCGCAGACGGCAGAGGGGCGGGGTCAAACACTGCGCCTGACAACTCCTCCGCATCTGAAGCCGCTAACGACATGCTGTCGTCCTCTTCGAATTCTCTTCCGCCAAACGAGACCATATCACTGGCGGTGGCCAAGGGACGCTGGTCAGACTGGGAGAAGCGAACGGGCAAAATCTCTCTGTGCGGAGAAGGCGAAGCGTGAGCTCGCTTTTCTCTGAGCGCTTAATTCCTCTACCCTGCTGTTTTTTCCTCACAGGCTGAGAGGAAGAAAGCGGGATGGCGCGAGGGGCAGACTAGCTCTCTGAAAAGAAAGCGATCCGCAAGCACAGAGAGGAGAGACTCATGCTCTCGCAATGAGGGCATTCTGTCTCTTTTAGTGCGTCTTCAGCGTGGGTACTGCCCAAGCATGAGAAGCACTCGCTGTGACCGTCAGCGGCATGTAGGAAAACCCCACACGAGTGACAGGGACTGCGCGGCATTTGCAACAACGCCGCAAGAAATAAGTGCTCTTTTAGCGATCGCCGGATGGCGGCAGGGAAAAAGACCAGCGCTGCTTACCTGCGCTGGAGAAAACAGCGAGGCCGCTGAGCAGCGGGTCCAATCCACTGCGAAGGCTTTTCGACGGTGAAGCAATCGGTCTTGAGTAACGAAGGTAGAGTCGACACTGAAGGAGAAGAGATCTGAGGACACTAAGGCGATGTGTCTGCTTATATAGCCATAAGCCCCGCCCAGTTTGGCAGGCTCCATCACCATAGGTCCGTGTAGCTTCACTGCCATTGGTTCAAAGTTTTACTTTGCGCGTACCAATGGCCGTGCAGTATTCACTGCGTTATTAAAAAGCTTCAGTCATCGGAGAAAAATGAGTTTTCCCATAGCGCCCTGGTACGCAGTACGAGTGAAGTATCGATAGGGAACTACATTTTGCTTCCTTAAAAAGCAAAACAGAAAGAGGGCGGCACTCAAAATGGCTATTAATTCAGGATGGTAATGTGCATAATGTGTATGTACTTGCGATTCCAGATAACCAATGTTAAATAAAAGAGTGGCATGGGGCAGTATTTTGAAACTTTAGCATTGCAATGCTACTGTAGCATAAGTACACCTAACCAATGAGAGTAAAGCGCTGTTACCTCCTGCCCACACTTAAAGACCCAGTGAAATCAAAACGAAAGTTTTTTTCCTTTTATTAAAAATGGGTGAGCCTTAAGGACGTCAATAAACTGATATCCTTTTAAAGGGGTCATATGACACGGCTAAAACGAATATTATCGTTTGTTTTAGATGTAATGCAATGCGTATACACATTTAAGGTTCAAAAACACAGTATTTTCCACATACAGTACCGTGCATGTTTGTATCTCCTCTTTGCCTCGCCTCTCTGAAACGTGCAGAATTTTTTCAAAGCTCATCGCTCTGAAAAGCGAGGTGTGCTATGATTGGCCAGTTAACCAGTGCGTAGTGATTGGTCGAATACTGCAAGCGTGTGAGCGAAATGTAATGCCTCTTACCATATTTGGAACATCAGGTTCCAAAGCAGTTGTACTGACAGGTACGCCATCTTACTTGCGTATACATTTGGGTGGTCTTAGTCAAATCATACCATGAACTGACGATTTATTATTATTAGGACATTTATTATGTCCTACATGGTGAATGCAGATGGGAAATAGGGGATGGTCCAGTCAGTGTAAACATTTACATTAAAGTGTTAATTTCGCGTTTGTGTCACGCGAGCGGTTGCACGTGACGTGATTATGCTCCAGTTAAGAGACACGATAGCACAGAGCTGATCATAGGCGCAAATCCGCTGAGAAAACAAAATGTGTCTGACCCATTTCAAGTCTACACAGAATGTTGAATTTTAAGGCTCTAAGAGATCAGGCATCACAGCCTTGGTGAGTAAAGAAGAAGACAAACACCAGTGTCACTCACCAACATAAATAACAAGCTTCAAATGACACATCACTGGTATCACTGATCTACCTATTCTTCAATAGACTTGCACCATTGTCACTGTGGCTATCATGCTGTTAAATGAAGCTTTGCCAGGCTGAGGCCGACTGTGCTGTAAACAAAACGCTATTGGTTATTTTAAAACAAACTCGATATATCTTGCGCTCTCTGCACTTTTCAGTTGATATTACGTCAACACATCAAATAATTCTGCTCGTTCCAAGGCGATTCGGTGTGTCTTTAAGGTTTGTGACAGAAAGGCTTAAGTAAAAACGTAAATGAAAATCTAGCCACTAATTCATAAACCATTATTTGCAAAAGGGAAGCCAAGAAAACTGTTAAGAATACAGTTTAACACTAACGTACATTTTTGCCATTGAGTTTATTCTTCTTCTTTCTCATTGTATATTTTTGTTCATTTCTTAAAAGTGGCACAAAGATAATTCCATATTGAAAGGGGGTAATACACCGTTTGAATGGGAATGATGTCCCCGGCCACAAAAGTGTGTACCTTTCACTGGTGACAGACCAAACTGAAAGGACAAGCAATGTTTTATTCAAGGTTCACTTTCAGTGTGTTCCTTAAATGTGCACCAGAGATTTTAGTGTAAAACATCGCTATGACCCAATAAAGACGCCAGAAGCAGAAACACTGGTGCAACTCCTTGAAGAACAATATCTGCGCTCTCTCTCTTATTTTAAGGGACTGAAGTGCCCACAAATCATTTCTCAATGTGTGGAGAGAGAAATCAATGATGAGTTCTGCAAATTGAGTTTGCCACCTGCTTGACAAACTTCATGCTCAGAATGCACTGGACCAAAAAATCTAAATCAAGTTGTCAACAGGCATTTTATCATGGTGGAACGCTGGCTTGAGACTATTTTATAAATTCCCCGTAATCAATTCAAATGCACATCAGAATACGAAGAGGGCATGGACATGAACTTACAGTCTTCACTTTTAGCAAACTTGGCAAAAACGTCAAGACCATCCTCTGAGAGAGAAAGCGTTGTGTCTTTCATAAATACCTTTTTTATTGCACAGTGATGGAAAGCTATGGGCCTGCTGAGGAAAAACACAGGCTGTTGTATTTGTTGTCATCCGAGAACTCAAAATTAAACTCGGAGGAGTGTGGGTGCAAAAAATATGGTTTTATTGGTTTTAAAGGGAATTAAGCAGACGGAGAGTCTGTGCAGATTAACTGTCTTCTTTGGCAGCAAGAAACACGGATCCTGGGCATTCCCCCCTTTTCAATTTGTCAACCGGAATGCGAGATGTTCCTCCAGAGCTTGTTGTATCTCCATAAATTTGCAACTCATTTGCACTTGCCGATTTTGACAGAGACCCCTGGACAGTGGCACTTAAACCGGTCATTATTTATTTGATCTCATTTGGTGTGATTTAAGGCAGGGTCTGGTCAGTAATTAAGCTGTGTCAGCGCGGAGACGTGTAGCCAGAACGGCGCTTATTGATTTACAGTAGATTACCATCTTTAGAGGAGGACCTGGAGAGAGCCATGATTTACTCTCACATTCTCTTTTAACTCAGGCAATGCCTGCAGACGGTTTTTCTGCGCCCGACCCTTCCCTTCGTCTTTATTTCTACGCTCAACCGTCTCGCTGTTGTTGCGGTCCACATGTTGCAACATTCTATTTGCATAACTCATTTCCAGGAACGCAGCTGTCCGCGGCTGCGCCTGACAAAAAAGCAATATGAAAGGAGGACAGCCGCTACCTGACAAAATATTAATATAGTAGACGAGGAAACTACACGGTAGCAGAAGTCAAGTGTCGTTTAACGATGAACAATGACATCTCACACACTCGCTGCTTCTAAGAGAGGAACAAAACATTACCGAATGTACTCCTGAGCTGTGATGGGTGCGTGTAGCGAGAATAACTCATGCGATGGAAGTCAAAAATTCTACAATGCTCTTGTCTCTCGGCTAGCAGCTGCTTTCTGTGGCAGAACTCTAAATGTTCGCATTTGCTACATAATTGTTACCCAGTTATACCCCAAAAATATGTTACTATACAGAGAAATAACATCTGGTTGGCTTCATTTAGAGTCGTTTGTGGACCTGTAGCATTTACTCATTTAATGGTGTTGGACCCTATTGTATTGACTACCAATAACAAATATGTTGCTTATAGGCCATGTTTTCGTTCATCTATTTTTATTCCCATTTTTAGATATCGCATAAAAAAGGCTGGATGGAAATCATGCCAAAATGCACATACATTTTGAAAATGTGCATAAAAGCTTGCCCTCAAAATACGTACTCATTAGTGTCTGATAATGTCTTTATACGATAAAAAGATATGTGCATCAACCTGGAAATATTTACAGAATAAATTTCATGTGTCTTTTCCTGAACAGGTGGTAGAACTGCACTAAGAACAGACCAATCTCATTGAACAGCATCTGGAATATGAAGGACCAAGGCTGCAATAGTAATAAATAAAATAAACCAAAGGAATAAATGACTTAAATAAACAAATTTAGTCACCCGAGAATACCAAGACTTCTGAGGTGGAGCAAACCAACAGGGGGCATGTACTGTAGACATCAAACTGGCCAATTTTCATGCAAGACTTCGTGATGGTTCACCCAAAAATGAAAATTCTGTCATCATTTACTCACTCTCTTGTCATTTCAAACCTGTATGACTTTCTGTTTTATCTGCAGAACACGAAAGAAGAAGTTTTCAAGAATGTTGGTAACTGAACAGTGACGGCAGTACTTATTGACTTTTATTGGTTTTGTGTCCATATACAAAAGAAACTAATGGGTGCCGCCGCTGTTCGGTTACCAACATTCTTCAAAATATCTTCTTTTGTGTTCTGCAGAAGAAAGAAAGTCATACAGGCTTGAAATGACAAGAGAGTTAGTAAATGATGACTGAACTTTCATTTTTGGGTGAACTATTCCTTTAAGTTTGTCTAACATACCTTAACTACAGTAATAGCATTTGCAACCAAAATCATGAGATCGGTCCCATTAATACATTACTTTTGTGTACCGTGTTCATGGAATATTCCACATGCTTTAGTGAGCATGGATGCATACTGTAGTTGTTTCTTTCTGTTTATTCCTGTCTCTGTCTCCTCCGAGGTATTTTGCACAGATTCCAACCCCTGCTCCCTCTGCACACAAGCCTGCCAAAAACGCTGTTTGCACCAGGTTTTCTGCTTATGGTCTGCCGCTCCTGCCTGGTGCTGCTTGCTCTAGGGTGGTTCATTCTGTTTATGGGTCTAATATCTATCCCCTTCATCCCTGTTAATGTGCTTGCAGTCCAAGACATTTTTATGCGCTCGGACTGAGTCTTGGAGACGTCGAGGCTGGTTTTGCAGCACCCGGAGGGAGGGGCGGCCTCAGATCTCCTGAGGCTGCGTTAACTGTGTTTGTGTCATCTTATTGGTTGCTTTCTTTTTCCCCATCAAGCTGTTCTTTAACAGTCAGGGTTTTAATGTGAAAATTGACCTTTTTTAGTGCAATACAACAAATCACCAATCATACGGTACAAATGTACATCGTAACATGTATGATTAACCGGCCCTCTGTATGGCTTCACTTTACAACCAATAAAATCTCAGACTGAGTTACTGGTGCTTTATTCTTATTGGCTACATGCTGGCCATTACTCAGAGGAACTTGTTTTGCATCTGGCATCGGCAGCACATTTACCGACCGGGGAGGATTTATTTAGTTAATAATGTGGAGCCAGATATAAACCCAGGAGCGGAATGAGTTCTTTAATGGTCACTTTGAACAAGGACCTTAGTTTGAGCTCAAAAACTCATTGTAAAGGCAATTTCTCAGATGACACCTGTCTGCCATTACAGCGCCCTGTTCCGATCACCAATAGAAATGACCGGACAGTATCGGTTCCAAGACAGCTTCTCATGAGCCGTCGCCGAATCTGCACAGGCCCCGGCTTTTGTGGCTTTAGTCATGCCCACCAGACAAGTGTTGAGGCTAGTATGATAGTTGGCAGGCTGTCCGTGAGGCTTCACTGGATGTGCATCTCATTCCGCTATATGGCTTTTCGGGCCTTTTTCTTCTCGCAGCCCGTAAATCCATCACGGCGCACAATCCGGTAAACACTGTTCTCTCCTCTGCTTCCACGCTCTCTCAAAGATTCACCCCGGGGAATTGTCTTCAGATTTGTGTCAATCATTCTGTCTGCCTAAGATGGCTAGTTAATCCTGCCGCTTCACGACAACAAAATCCATTCTTCAGTCGCCCAGTGAGTCTCTCTATTACAATTTAGTTGCTGCTTCTCTCTCAGGTGCAGTTAGACCAGCTGAGCCATTGACGCCCACAATCAGGTGTCTTGGGGAAAAATAATATCATGCTGTATTTCACAATGAAAGCCTGACGTTTACTGACAAACATCCGCTGTGTACCATGCGTTCACAGTAGTTTTATAATCCCTGGACAAGTAGGGAAATTCTTTGTATTTGTGTGAAGTGTTTTGATAGATCACTGGACATTGCAAAAAAATTATTATGAAAACATGGCTGCATGCAAATACTTCATTTCATGATCTGCATGTCATTAAAAACAGCCCAGAATCAAAGTTGTCATTGACATTTGACAAAATGAATAGATGCATAATATGCTTAAAGATTCTAATGAATAAATGTAATGATGCGTGTTACATGGGAATAGTGCTGAAATTTATTTATTTGATTTATATTCACTTGACTTGATTTATAACTCATATAAAAGCAAAGAATAAAATAAATAATGCTCAGAGGTTATTACCACTGAAAGACTAAGAATGATAAACAATGTATTGTGCAATATAATAGATATGTGACCCTGGACCACAAAGTCACAAAACCACCCGTCACAAATAGCATGTGTATATTTGTAGCACTAACCAACAATACATTGCATGGATCAAAATGACAGATTTTTCTTTAATGCCAAAAGCATTAGGATACCTAGTAAAGATTATGTTCCATGAAGATATTTAGAAAATTTCCTACTGTAAATAAATTAAAACTTTATTTTTGTGAGTGGATGCAGCAAAATCGCAAACAAAAAATGGCCGGAAACATGCCTACAAACTCTGCTTGCTGCTCAGTGGCGGAGCTAGAGTTTTATATTTGGGGTGGCCAGGGGGTAGCCAAGGCTACTTCAGGGGGTCCACAGACCATTACAGACAATTTGTGTGTAACCCTGACCTGGCATCGAATTATAAATAAATAAATAATGGGATTGCAGATTAGAGGTACAAGTGATCATTTGCTTCCTAGAGTTTGTCACAAATGTATACAAAACAATTGCTCAACGTAATGAGATTAATGTAATTCTAAATGTATGTAGATGAAATAAATTATAAAATATAAATGATGAAAATGTTGAAAACAGTTTAATCCTGATAACTCGTTTAATTTACACAGAAACAAAGCAGCATCAGAGGTGTCTTTAAACTGATGTGGATAGAGCAGCATATAAAATGTTATAAATATAAAACATATACTCATTCCATAGGACTGCAAGATTAAAACAAAATCATTGATGCTGATTATTGCCCTTGATGTTGTCATCGTGATTATTACTTTCAGATATTAGAATACACAAAAACGTTTTACACGCTACAAAACAAGCTGAGAAGCGTTTATATCTGTACGCGGTTTTTAAGGATAAACTTTGTGAACGTGGCGCACTTCAACACAGCTCCTCTTCACTGGTGAATCATTTAAACGCCTCTGATTGGCCAGTATTTTCATACGATGAACTTGATTGGCTGTAATGCTCAAAGCTGAAGCAGAGCAAGAATGCTGTCATCGACATTCATTCATTTTCACCTAGCCTGCGTCCCAAATCGCATACTGTGACAGTACGTACTGAATTTGAATAAGTACCTATCGGCCGTTAAAACAGTACGTTCTATATAGTATGAGTGGGAGTAGTATGAATACATTTCTGACATACTGCGTCCGCCATGTTTTATGGTCATGTGACCCGTATGCTTTTTGACCTATGAGGTATTAACAACAACCTACATGTGAGCGTTGATAAAAACATCATTTAGTCACGAGAAATTAATTTCTTGGCAATTACATTAAAAATGAACGTCTGCGATAAAGTTTTCCGCGATATTGATTTGATTTACTTTTGAAATTTTACCGTCGCTCAGCTCCCGTGGCATCATGGGATAGATAAGTGTCCATCCCATCCACACTCACGAATCTCGGCGGACGTAGTAGACCATCCGGGTATTTCTCACCTACTGTTTTTTGCATACTGAGGTTTCGGACATACTATTCATGACTCATACTCATTTTCGCCTACTGTATAGTATGGAAGTAGGCGATTTCGGACGCAGTGCTAATCTTATTTAGATCGCGACTGTTGTAGTTAGTTTTTAATTATGCAGGGACAGTTTGTCCCCTTTTATCTTGAATTTGGAGGGAAGTTTTGTTCACCTTGTTGTCATTTTTTTCCAAAGCCTCTGTTAATTTCCGACCCTGATGTAAACAATGTATGTTGGGAACCGATACTATCTATTAGAGCCTAACATTAACTTACACAATGAAAATGTTTAGGAATCCTAAACGCAAGGGTGGAGTAAAACTTATTTAAAATATGATGCTTCCTTCATGTGTATTTCTAAAGTTTGTATGAAGCGCACCTGCTTAGAATGATAAAAGAAATAGGGGATCTCTCCCAATGTTTATATTCATCTAAGGTTAGAAAATGCTGGGAAACTTTACATTTACGCAACATAAAGGTGTAACGTTAGAAAGTAGGTAGATAACACTATAATGGTATGGTTCAACAAAAAAACGTACCTGGCTGAGTCTGACTTGAAATGGCTCAAGCGTGTACGTTTTAATATTCCATTTGTTTAGCAAATAGCAGCGATCCATTTGCTTATTTTCTATCTTTCGTCAGTCTTTAAAAATAAATCTCAAATTCCGCGCTGTACAATCCATCACACAACAACTTTTTCCCATTCTTAACAGAGTAAAGATAGCGGTAAACGATGCTGTAACAGTGCTGAACATCAAAATAAAAGCTTTGTTCAACGAGAGGTGAAATCAGATGTCAATCAACATAAGTAGCGAATCAAATTTTGGGGTGACACACAGGGTGGCCAATTGGATGTCCTTGCAGCCCCCTCTGGCTCTGCCACTGTTGTTGCTGCCCACTCTTTGAGAATTACCCACTCAAGTTTGGTATCTATGTAAAGCTTAGAATTTCTGCTTTTAGCTTCATTTACTTTCCACAACGTCATTATAGCGGTAAGCCAACAAAGAGCCTTAAAACAAACCTGTTTCTTCTTAGCAACGGCCTGCTACAGCGCCTAAAGGCGATTTTCTCAAACGTTTAAATACAAAGTAGTTGTATCTCGGCCAAATAAATAAGAAATCATACATCAATGGAAATCTATATATTCAGCTTTCAGATGTATAAATCTCAATTTCGAAAAATTTGCCCTCATGACTGGTTTTGTTGTCCAGGGTCACATATGACATCACTACATAAATGAAAGCCATTGGACGTTCTTCATGCTTAAAACAGCAACATGAAGTTGAAGGATTTGAAGAGAAACTTTATTTATATTTCTTTGACATTCATGATATATTTTTGCAATATGGATTTTTGAGAAGCGTTTCATGATTGGCTATTTACAATCTTAGATTGCTCATTAGATGTGAGAATCTGTCAGGATATGATTAATTATGCCACAACAAAAAGCTTCTGTTTGTGTCAAGTTGATGTATATTCTGTTGTTCTTCCCTAATGAACAAGGGAAGCGCTGGCTTTTCTCACGCACCCACAAACTCTGTACGAGCATCACTGCTTTTAATCTGGCATCAAGCCCTTTCAAACAAAACAGAACTATCTGAATAATCGTCTAAAAACACTCAACGCCCACATGATGGCTCTAGAGTTTATTAACACTCATGAGAAAGTTCATATCCGTAGAGCCATTTAGACAGGGAAATAAAAGCCACTGTAACAAATATTTACCTCCAGTTTCCCTTTCAAACCCTTAACGTCATATTATAGGTTAGCTCCACCGCATTTTAAACCACGCAGTAAATACCGCAAATGAAATGAAGAAACTGCGTATAGTATTTTGTTGGAGCCGTAAAGGGTAAAGTGGAGAGAAAGAGAGAGAAAACAATTTCGCGGCGCCTCTATCAGCTCGCGCCTGCTTGTGCTCTTATTTGTCTGATAGACAGACCAGCAGATTTCTCTCCCCGTCTTTAACTTCTGCAACTGTACTGTAAATAAAGCGATGGTTTTTCAAAATTGCTGCTTTGACCCTGGAGAAATGAAAGCGGCACTCTGGGAACAGCACATAGTGCTTCCATTTTTCAGTGCCTGGCCATCAAACTGTCAGAGCAGAAAGACCCAGTCTTACCCCCAAAATCACTCAAATCTACATGAACTCTGTGGATTGTTTTACTGGCCTACTGTATAACACTCTACAGGCTGGTTCGCATCATATTTATAACTATATGTGGCCATAATTTTAAATGCAGATTATTTATGAATTTTTAAATAGCAGCTCTTGTTTGCTCACATCAAAGGACCCCAAACCATATATCTGCAGACCATTATATAATCTTCTGGGTGGGTTCTTTTTACCTGGGCCATGTTTTACCAACAACCACTTAGAAGTGCATTACAAACAGTCGAAACATCTTCCCAGCTAGAATTTTTTTGTTCTAAAAATGTTCTGAGAACATTGTCCCCCCTAACATTTCTTAAATGTTTTCAGCAGGTAGTTTTATTTTTGTTCCCAGAATTTTTACCTAAAAGGTAGGATAACATTTTCTAAAAACATTCTAAAATGATAACATGTCTAGAACTTGTCCCTAACCTTTTTTAAATGTTTTCAGGGGGTAGTTTTCTTTTTGCTCCCAGAATGTTAAAACATGGGTTAAAAAATTCTAAAAAATGTTCAGTGATAAATCTATTGGAACATTACACCCTAAAATACTTACAGTTTTGTCAGTTTTCCCAATACAGTTATTTTGGGGTACACAAGCAAGCTTTAAAACAAAACGATTTGTGGTAACATTCTTAAACTGCTTTATTAGAAAATATCTTCACCTGTTTCTGAAGCTCTTTACATACACTGTAAGAAAACAAATATCTATAAAACAAGGCACATTGACCTTAATGTGAATACAAGTTTTACATATTATTCTTTTACATGTTGGTTCACCTGTTTTTTTGAAAATTTCACTTAAAATGACACAGTAGTCTGACTTTATTTCTGTCATACATCTACAAAAGCTCTTATTGAGAATTAACAGATATGTTGTTTCATTTAAAATCAGCATTATGGTGATCACATTTTTCTTTAGTTGGGCTCATGACGCTGGACTTCATATTGTTAGTGTTTTTAAGCTGCTTTACCTGTGTGTTTTTAGCAGCTGTGTCTAGGCACATTTGTTATCACAATAATTATGATCAGGGCTCATATTCACAAGACATCTTAAAGTTAAAATAGGAGAATTTAGGAGAAACTCTGAAAAAGAATGGGTGTGCCGTGACAATCCTCATTTAGGTCTCCTAAATTTTGCTCTAAGAATATTTCACAAAGCATTTAGCGCTAAAATCAGTGAAAAGTTCGGGGGAGTAAGAGGACTCCCAAGCCTCTCAGACCAACTTACAACAATCTGCCACAGAACGTAAACATTTTAGAAATTTTATGAAAATGAGCTTTTGAAAAGGACCTTATTATCAGCTATGATTATTCTGGTCTGTTAATTAAAATGCTTATTTGTTCATTATTTATGAGATGCAGACATGTAAGATTAGCTGAACTTATACTTGTTTAATTAGTGACACTTAGCCCACATATTAAAAGCTTTATTTGAATATGGCAACTTTTTAAAATCTTTATTTCAATATGGCAAGATTCTGACAGAGATCCATCCCCTACTAGCCAATCACTTTGGGCACAGTTGCTCAAACTGATTTTGCCAAGTGGGAGATGTACTTGGGGCAACGTACTTTGTTGACCCTAGGACAACATTTTTGTCGAAGAAGCCTTTACCCACCCCAAACCCTTAATCAGAGGGAAATGATAGTGTACAAGCCCCTAACCCTTAAACTTAAAGGCTTAAACTTCACATGAACTGTTGATTGAAAATTATTGAAATGTTGTCCCAGGGTTAACATTGTGTTGCCCGCCCCAAGGACATATATCACTTGGCAAAATCAGCAAAGCTGGGCATAGTTAATAAGCTTGATGACATCATCAATAGCAACGAGGTCAACCCTGCCCTTTATCTCGTAGTGCTAAAATAAAATATTAATACAGGCCCTGATCATCCAGTGGCTTGATCCACTGACGTTATGCATATAATTTAAACCAAAATCAGTGTATCAGTATACTTTTTTCATGCTGCAATGCATGCTGGGTGCCGTCATATATATCACAAAACTCCCCCATGACTCCCAACATGCATTGCAGCATAAATAAATTATGCAAACAAACTGTCTTTCTCTGGATTTTGTTACGATTCAGTTATGAACTTAATGTTCGTAAATGTTACATAAAAGGTAGAGGTAATTTTCTGCAGATTTATTTTACAGTATAATCATTATTTAATATATTTACTACATATTAGCTATTAGGAATTTAGAAATGACACATTATGAAAAATTATAATAAAAACAACAAAAAACATGAGATTACAAACATTTTCAAGCATTTGACGTTGGTTAATCAGAGCTGCAGACTCATACAGGGTAGAGGGGCCGCTCCTCTCAAGTGCTGCTGCATTTTTGTCCACCTGCCAAATTACAAAAAATATTCATTAGAAATCAGGATAATTATTGATTCTTCAGAAGTCTTTGTGTTTTGGAACCATGAATTGAAAATCTTCATCCATTTAATTTGTTAACCTACAAAAGCCATATACACTTAAAATTGAAGTGCATATAGACCTTAACATGAACAATATGCAATGAGGAATACCCATAAGCCATTTCACCTGAATGTTTTGTTTATTTACAGTATGTTTGGTCAAGAATAAGAACTGATGGAGCATTTAAATAATTATGTATACAAAAGGCCATAGATTTTTGCTATTTCAATCTGCACGTACACATAAAGCAAGTTCAGTGATCTTAAATATACATACAAGTTTTGGGAGACTCCATTACTTAATTAAATTGAGGGAACAAGTTTACTCATTCAACAGAGTGTAGTCAACTTATAGTATTAGGGTTTTCAGTGTAGAACAAGTCACTAGTCAGTTCTTATCTATCCTCAAATATGTAGGGCAACAATGATGTGCCATATACTGATAGTGGACACTGTTGCCTTTCATGCATGCTAGCTACCTCACACCACCTACAACAATGATTGTGATATTTAAAATAACAGAATAGCTTCTGGAGTAAGGCATTGAATATTTACTCAAAAAATGTTCTTTTCTAAAACTATTCAAATTACTATTAAGATTTACAACCAAACTATTTTTTTTCTGCTAACTTAATTGAAAAAGGTAAACCACATGAAGGCAAACAATTTTAGTTTCCAGAATGTTATGGATGTAAATGCCCTGGGAACTGAAACTGAAAACATTCTAGAAACCAAAAATCGGTAACCAAAAACTATTTACGTTCCCCTACCATTCCAAGAACATTATCGTAACTTATTTTAGTTCTGATCGTTTCGTACCAATGTACATCAATAGTTAGTCTAATCAAATTAAAATACATCGAAGTTAAATTCATATATTTTCTGTTAAAATTTTACGTTTACAAATGTATTATAAATTAATTTGCAGTACATTTGCACTGTATACCTCAGCATCATCAGACATATAGTAATTAGGTAAATTGTTTAAATAATCAGAGACTACAACATAATATAAATGTATTAATCATTTGTTTGACAAATGAATAAATATTAGGGTACTTAACGTTAACTACTAACTGGATTTTTGTCTTACCTGCATCTCGCCGTTTTTAGATAGCATGCATCAAAAACAAACTTACACCCACAAATATTGTTTACTTAGACATGTCAAATCCATCAGAAACCTCTCTCACATTTGTAAGGTATTCATTAAACAAAGAAAATCAAGAAATCCCTAAACACATGAGTCTGAATCTTTGAGGAAAACAAATGACCGTTAATGTTTAAATGACGCGAGTTCACTGCTCAAAGCGCGTGGTCTAGATTGGCGCGCATATATCAGACATGCGCACTACAAACACACATATTTAGGTATATATCTAAATATTTACCAATATCATCCCTTACCTTCCACAGCGGTCTTCTGATGGTAGCACAACACAGATCGTCAGAACACCGGCCTGCCTGACCAGTGCGCTCACCGGCTTTCGTTTTGATTGACATATCAACAGATCCAATAGCAGCTTAAATTGTGCCTTACTCACCCTCCTCAACGCCATTGCAATTTGCAAACTGCAGTCTGATTTAAAAGCCGAAATCATCTTTATAGTGCAGTTTAATGTAGACAGCTGGTACATGGAGGAGAAGGGTCTGGCCAAGACGCTATTGAGTGTGTGTGCCACCATATTTTTGTATAAGTCCTTCTTTATTATTATAGAACTTTGCAAAATTTTTTTATCAAGGAACATTCTGCATCTGTTACCTCATCAACATTCCCAAAACTTCCTGAATAGGTTGCAGTCAAAAATGTTTTACCTTTGTTAACGTGTCACACTACAGGAACATTTGATAAAAACATTCATCTCAGGTTCATCAATATTCTCAGAACATTTTATGAATGTTGCATGTAATGTTCTTCCTTTGTTATTATGGAGCATTGTATCAATGTTTTATTAAAGGACATTGTATAATCTGTTATTTAAATAACATTCCCAAAACATTTTCAGAATGTGGCAGGCAAAATGTTCTACCTTTAGTAACACATGATATTACAAGAATGTTTTTTTTAAAACATTCCATCATCTCAGGCCTCAGTAATATTCTCAGAACAATTTATGAATGTTGTATTATAATGTTCCTTCTTTATTAGAACCTTGCTAAATGTTTTATCAAGGAACATTCTGCAATCTGTTACTTCATCAACATTCCCAAAACTTCCTGAATATGTTGCAGTCAAAAATGTTCTACCTTTGTTAACGTGTCACATTTCAGGAACATTTGATAAAAACATTCCATCATCTCAGGCCTCAATAATATTCTCAGAACATTGTATGAATGTTGCATATAATGTTCTTCCTTTGTTATTATGGAGCGTTGTATCAATGTTTTATTAAAGAACATTGTATAATATGTTACCTCATCAACATTCCTAAAACATCCTGAATATGTTGCAGGCAAAAATGTTCTACCTTTGTTAAAATGTCACATTAGAGGAACAGAATTAGCAACATCCTCAAAACATTTTTGGAATGTTGCAGTAAAAATGTTTATTCTTTGTTGTAATGGAACATAATTTGTGGCCTAGATAACATTCTAAAAACATCATCTGAATATTGCAGTTAAAATGTTATATTTTAGTTATCATTTAACCTTATAGGAACATTATTTAAAATAAAAAACATCCATACAACATTATAATAAAATGTTTTCTTTAAAACACTAATACAACGTGTGGGTAATGTTAGCCAATGTTCCCGAAAACGTTCCCTACTAGCTGGGTTGTAGTGTAGCAGCATTGTGTTAGCAGGTTTGGCATGGGCGAGCACTGTTCACATGTTCCTCAGAAAATACAAATTTAGTTAAAAAATATTTACTGTAAGTAGCTCATGGGAAAATATGCATACTTCACGCTCCCAAACAGTGATTACAAATAATTCAGGACCTTTGTTGTTCTTTCTTATTGTGTTTCCAAGCAAGCATCTTTTACAGTATATGCGAGCGAGTTGGCGAACTACAGAATAGTATTGACTGAGTGTTGAGGTCTTTAAGGGAAGATGTGGTATTGATAGTCCCAGTGTGAGTCCTGTACACATGGAGCTGGGGTTGTGAAGTTTCACTGCTGTGCCAATGAGGGATAAGGATGTCAGATGGAACAGCAAAGGTCAATGTATGATGATATCCATGCTCAATAAGCAGTCATTTCTGTCAGGGATCTTAGGAATAGTCCACCCGCAAATGCTAATCATCCTAAAGTTGTTCCAAACATGTATACATTTTTTTGTTCTGTTGAACACAAAGAAAGATATTTGGAAGAATGTTAGCAACTGAGATTTCAGGGGCATCATTGACTACTATAGTAAAAAAAACATTTTTTTCTTCTTCTGTTAAACACAAAAGAAAATATTTTGAAGAACTTAGGAAAACAAACTGTTCTGGGGACCCTTTGACTACCCATGAAATCTCAGTTGCTAACATTCTTCTAAATATCTTTCTTTGTGTGCAACAGAACAAAGAAATTTATACAGATTTGCAACTTGAGGTTGAGTAATTCATGACCGTATTTTCACTTTTTTTTTGTTATTCCATTATTGGGATGGAGGGGGTACCTTAGCGTTGCTAGTATCAATCTATCAGTTGATATACAATGTAAAATAAATAAAAAAGTATTTACGTATTTAAAATGTACATGTTTTTCATGTTATTTTACGCCCAATATGTAAATTTGCAGTCTATTTCGGTCATTTTAACATTTTTACAGTATTTAAAAAAAAAGAATTAAGCAGCGTTTATAGTGTATAATAGATTAACTGATGGCATGACCTTGGCATTGCTAAAGCAGCACCGAGTTTGATCAATCCCCAATGATGGAATAACAAAAACATCATTTTTGTTTGTTTGTTTTAATGTCTGCATATGTGTGCTGATAATAGTCGATTATGTTTTCTCAGAATCTTAGTGGCCTCCAAACAGCCATTTGTGCTCAGCGTGAGGAAAATCACAGCTCACTCTAATCATCTGTGATTGACATTGAGAGGCACTTTATTCCCTATACAAACCTTTTATTAAATAACAACATTATTTGAAAAACATCAAAGGGATTGCAGCAAATACATTTCAGTATTTTTCATACCTTGTTCGTGATTTTGGCCCCTGGCCAATTTTTGTTCATATATAATGCATGGCTGAAATATATACAGGGCATATTTCATCTTCAGAATTGTAATACGGTAAATCAAACTAAGCTGAACAAATGGAATGCCTTTTACTGATGATGTTAGCACGGTGGGGTTACTACTAATAGTAATAGTGGAAGTCTAGGCTATTTGTCCTGCCATCCCTGTTGACAGGATCCTAATATTTGCGCAGGAACTCCGGCGAGATGGAAAACAAAGCATATATTTTAGCATTTGTCTGAATTAGTTTTTTGTTCTTGATGCTCAGCTACTGCTACAGACGGCCATGGTCTAAACTAAAAATATGAATGGGATTTTTGGGGGGATTTTAATAGGCTTTAGTGATTTATTTATTTAGATTACAAATAAATAAATCACTTATTTAAAACTAAATTATTTAGATTATTTAGATGTTGTCATTGAAAGTCTCTTCAATACCTCCTCCTACTTCGTTTTACGCCGAGCAATGTTTTTGTCAGGTCTCACAACCTCCTAGCTCTAGTATTAAGCAGTCAGAGGTTTCTCAATTAAAAGGTTTCAGTAATTATATGAGCCCTTATTACACGGCTCATTTGAATGCTTGATTCTGATTGGCCAGTCGTGACATTCCAAGGGTTGTTATTTTCAAATAACAACCGCTCAAAACTAATAACACCCTGTAACCCGGATGCTGCAAATCATTTTGAGAGGGGCAGTTTAATATTACACAAAAATCAATTATAAATATGTCTTTTAATAACATATATGACATTATATTTATAAATGATTAAACCAATTTGCCTGTTCGTAACGTTTGAACGTCGTTTCTTACTTTAAAACCGAAACTAAACGGCTTTTCCTCGCGGAAGGTCTGCATTCGGTAAAAATGAGGTAATCAAATATTTCAAATTCACATTTTATGTGCAGTTTTTTTCTCATGTGGCAAGTAGACATGTAATAAGCGGGATAATGTACAAGCAGCTGGCTGTTATCGCGAAATAAGCGATATTTCTGCGATAACAACCGGCTGCCTGTACATTATCCCTTACATAGTATCCTCATTCCCCATAAAGACCTCAATTAGCTTATGTGTTAAGATGAACACATTTCCTTGAAATGAGTCATTGGCACATTAGAAGAGAGTCCCTCTCTTGAATCTGACCCAACATCAGCATCCGAATCTGTGCTTAGGAAGAAAAATGTTGGGTGACACAGGGTCAGGGTCTGACAATTCCATTCTGTGGTTTACAGGTATCTAAACAACAAGCATCTGAGCCACAATAACACACCACAATATATTTTCCCAACGGTCGGTCGCAACGCATTTCCCAAGACCACATATGAGAGGGAAATGTGCAAAAACACCACGTCAGATCTGCTCCTTCGCCATTTCCCTATAGAATTGTATTGTGTGCCTCTTATGCATAAACGGACAAAAAAAGCCAACCAGGCGTTCAGAAGGATATTGACATGAGGAGAAATGTGGACACGGAGCATCATTTAACAGAGCCTGGGGCGCTGGCTTGTCTGCCTTCTTCCACTGGAAGGTCCCTGCTGCAGTTCTGGCTGCTTGCTGTTTCATTATGATGAGACTATGGGCCAAACGTAGCCAAGCATATCAAATATCCTCCAGAACATTCTAAATAAATCATTTTATTCATTTCATTACTGGTAGATATGTTGCACCCGTAAGAGCATCATGGGTAGGAAACATCGAGCTATGGCACTTCTTTTGAATGACCTCTGTGCTAAGACTGGACCGGTACACACAAACCAACAAACAAACAAACCATCAGCTCACTGTCCTAGAAGCCCTTGGGAGTTCTTCCATCTCATTATGGCGTGTGATAGGTTTCATGCTGAGCGGAGTCTGTGTAAGGTGACTGGTACTGTCTGGACTGATGTGAGGGGGAATGATAATTGTGTTTTAGTAAAGTTAATGCAAAACACCACATCTACAGATTGCTGTCTTTTCCAATAATGTTTTTAATATATGCAACCCATTTTTTTTTAAATTATTGTTAATTTAGAACTGTCGGTTACAAGAAAATTTTAAAGAATGGTTTTAGTAAATAAGAAGATACTATGTGAAAATATAGTAATATCAGTTTATGAAACAGGTAAACCATTTTAATCTTTTGTTTCAAGGCCTGGAGTGAAATTGTCTGAAGCTCAGTTGGTTTGTCAGAGTACTGCATGTAGTGAACTGTATTCTGTGAACCTGCAGTAACCTTCTACTCTGAACATGTCTTGTCTTTACTAGTTTGTGTAAGTTTGCTTGCCTATAACCACAATATACAGCTCTGGAAAAAAATAAGAGACCATTCAAAAATGTTAGGTTTAGTATTTATCGGTATGTGTTTAGGTAAAATTATCATTTTTGGTCATTGGACTGCTGACAACATTCCACCTAGATATACAGCTGCTGAAAAAATTAAGAGATTTCAAATGAGCATTTCTAGATGTATTTTGGTCATTCCAGTCCAGTGTCTGTTGAATTTCCACAAAATCAAACCTCAAGAGTGACAAAGTCATCCAACAGCAATGTGAAAGACCTACAGCAGACAAGACACATGACAACTGTCGATCCAGGTTATCACATGCATTTTTCTAAATACATGTACAAATATTACTGTTATATTGCTTAAAAGTGAATATGAACTTGTTTTCTTTGCAGTATTTGAAGTCTGAAGAAATACAGAGCACCTTTTCTGTTATTTTGACCTGCTTCTCCAGTTTTCATTTTCTGCAAATAAACGCAAAAAAGAAACAATATTTTTATTTTAAATTTGGTAAAAATATTGTTTATAGTTCACAGAATGAAACAACAAAAATCATTTTATCCAAACACATACCTATAAATAGTCCATTTAAAATAAAATAAAAATCTGAAATGGTCTCTTATTTTTTTCCGTGGCTGTATAATAAATAAATGTGAATAAATGCATTGAAGAATGTGGGAAACCAAACAGTTCTGGGGCACCATTGACTACCATTATAGTCAGAATCAATAGTGCCCCAAAACTCCTCCTCCTCCTCATTCTTCCAAATGTATTTTTGTGTTGATCAAAACAACACAATTTATAAAGGTTTGGAACAACTAGATGGTGAATAAAGATGACAGAATTCTTATTTTGGGGTGAACTATCTCTTTAAATGGTCTCTTATTTTTTCCATAGCTGTACATTCTGTTCCTCATTATTTTCCATGTATAAAACACAAGAATACACATGAGGGAAGAGATAGATGCATTTTTTAATAGTCCAACAAAATCCATCTACAGTGTGTTCTCATGTCAAAGAAACAGCTGGTGTTTTAGCAGATTTCTAAAGCTCGAAGGCGTGATGCAGGCTGTTAGTGGGGTAAGGGTATATATTTACCTGACAACGACAGGCTTTTGGTTACCTAGAACAATGAAAAGATGATTTTCTGCTCAAGGATATCTGGATAGGGACAGAAAGACCTCCGGGAGGCTCTCGGGGCTCATCTCTGGGGAAAATATCAACGGGTTCTTCCTCAAAAGATAATTTGCTTTTGTAGAGAAACTAAACCCGTCTGACCACCCTGGAGTGTTCAGTAGTGCAAATTGAATAGTTTCATATTTCTTCTGAGCTAAGAAACAAAGCAAGAGCTATGACGACATGAGATTTAAGTCATGTTTCCGTATCCTACCCTGTAAGGTCTTCTAGGTAAAGATGGCCTCCCTCTCTAGCAAGAATACCCGTTTTTCCACTTACAGTAGAACAAAAATAAACATTTCGAGGAAAAATCAATAGTAACAATCAAACCGGACTCCTTCGTCATTTATCTTCATTTTCAAATCAATTTACACTCTGCAGAGATGAAACCCAACTGTGAGAGGCTGCCCTGAGACTGCTGTGAGGTCAATGACGCTTTTAAACAAGTAAACCCAGATATACTCCGACTTACTGTGGGAGACACTGATATCAGAATTTAATTATTAAATTAATTAACACTTTGTAATACAAATCGCATCTGTAATATCAGCATGCAGTTGTGTACATGTGTAAATATGCAAGAGACAATATTTGCGAAAGCCAACTCTACACCTGAAAAGGTCACAGTGAAATTTAATGCATCTCTGATGAAAATGTTTTTCTGTGTATTGCATCTGCGTATTGCAAGAAATTTAGCAAGTTCATTGTTTAATTTACTATTAGGGTTGCATGGTCTACCAGTGCTTGAGGTGGCATCGCGATGCTAAAGCTTTAAAATACCAGCGATGCCACTCTATTTTTTTAAACAATGGAATTGTAGTAGTACACTAAGTAGTGTTGGATACACGCTTTTACATTCATTTAAACACTTACATCTGCCTTTTAACGGCGTCCTTGAGACTATAGTTGTGTCTTGTTTCAGAGGGGTGCGTCCTCTTAAGGTCTCATTCGAAGGCTGCTACGTCACGGAGGCTGTCTGGTTTCATAAAAGCAGGTAGGACAGTCCGGATGCACCCTTCAAATGTGACCTTCTTTCACAGGAATTCGGAGGACACATAAGGTGTATCCTTCGTTGATAGAGATAACCCAGAATTCTTTGCGTCGGCCAACATCTTCTATTTGAATAAACGGCAGCAGCTCAATTAAATATGTGGCATTTAAATGTAAACAGTTTACAATTTTGTGTTATGTGTTTTATACCTCAGCAGGCATATGTAGTAAATAGAGGTGGGCCGATACTGACCGTGCCATCTATCAGTTTCAAACAATCTCCAAATCCAGCATTATATCCACCGTTTATATAACACCCATCACTGAAATGCCGTGAACAAACAGACACACACTTCACTATCGCAAAATTAACGAGCTGCAGCGCAGATAATCTTGATGGTAAGCGGGTCTCGCTCGTCGGTTGGCTTGTGGGCGGGCTCTTTCTTTCACCTTGCCGTGCTTTTCCGGGAGTATGGCCGATAAAAAGACAATTAAATTATAAAAAAAACTGTATAAAGTGTTCTTGATACACTTGGGGGAGTGTATCAAGTACAGAAATATTACATCATACGTCCAACTCGTTTTTTAACAAGTTGACCATGTTAAGCATGAGAAGCCAGCACGTTTAATAGTGTAAAGAAGTCAGAATGCATGACATTGCATGATACCCCATCTTTAATGCCTCCAACATGGCTGACTTCCGGATTGCTGACGCGTCGTGAAAACCCTCTACAGGAAGATCAGTGATACCAGTGATGTGTCATTTGAAGCTGGTTATTTACGTTGCTGAGTGACACTGGAGTTTGTCTTCTCATTTACTCATCAAGGCTGTGATGTCTGATCTCTTCCATAGAGCCTTAACATTCAATATTCTATGTAGACTTGATACGTGTCAGATACGTTTTGTTTTCTCAGCGGACTTGCGCGTTTGATCGCATATGATCAGCTCTGTGCTATCGTGTCTCTGAACCGGAGCACACTCACGTGCAACCGCTCGCGTGACACTAACGTGAAATTAAGACTTTAATGTTAATGTTTACATTGTCTGGATCATCCCCTATCTCCCATCTAGTGCACTATGCGTCATTCACCATGTAGGACATAATACATGTGCAGACAAGTGGCTGATATGAGGCACCGCTTCAGCAGCCCTAGGGAAGGGGTTTAGGACTCTTTCGGGACTCTATGCGCATAGGAGCATATCAGTTTACTGATGTCTTTAAAGCCAACTTATTTTTAATAAAAGTAAAAAAACTTTCATTTTGATTTCACTGGGGCTTTAAATAAATCGTGTTGAGCAAATTTGTTTGAATGATTCACTGACTTTTTACCGCCACCTACTGGCCTTTTGAGTTTCACATTTAAAGGGATACTCCACCCAAAAATGAAAATTCTTTCATGAATTACTCAACCTCAAGTAGTTCCAACCCTGTATACATTTCTTTGTTCTGATGAACTCAAAGAAAGATATTTATAAGAATGTTAGCAACTGAGTTTTCAAAAAATGGTAGTCAAATGTGCCTCAGAACTGTTTGTTTCCTAAATTCTTTGAAATATTTTCTTTTGTATTATTGGACTATTGACTGGTAGTCAATGGTGCTCCAGAAATGTCAGTTGCTAACAAAAGACTGTTGCTAACAGTCTTTTATCCCTGCTGAAAAACAATAGGAACAAGCACAGAACATCTAATGATTTCCATTATGAAACATTAGCTTTTTCCATTAAAACCATTACAAAATGTCTTTTTGAGGTGTGTTTTGGGTATTACTCCAGATAACACCCTATACCAACCAATACAGTTCCCATTATAACCATTAAATCCATTACATTTTCTATTGTGTTTTGGGAGCCGGGATATTGTATATTGACAAGCTATACAACCTCATCATAAATCTTCCACCATCAAAATCTCGGCTCTGCCTTGCATTTTACATCCTGTTGAACTGAATTACTTCATGACCTGAAAAGTTCAAATGTTAATGTTCGCATTAAGATGCTCTTTGTGACACAAGCTTTAAAATATGCATCATGCAGAAGTAATGCTTTATCCTGTTGGTACCCCACGTTAAACAAAAAACAATCTTCTTTCCGAGCTTGCTTACATTATTGCTAAATGCCAGGAGACATCAAAACTGCACCTTCAGAGGAAAGATCCATTTTATGCCTTCGTTCCTCCTTACATTATTTACAGAGCTAACAACAGGTGATTACTGTCTAGCACCAGTTAACAGAGCCACAGATGAAAGCAAACAAGAGTTTGATCCAGTTTCATTAGTTGCACACCATCGGATCTCAACCGGTAATGTGCTACGGAGAGTTAACATAATCTGTGGGACTTCTCTGATGGATAACCTGCTGTTCTTCTCAGCCTAAGGCATCTGCATTACAGTGTCAGCGGGGAGGCTGACATCAGCTACGCCGTTCTCCCACTGAATATTACCAGCCAGCTGGTGGTGGAGTCAGAGAGAAAAGGATCATTTCTCACATTGGTTGGCATGTTTCTACACATGCTATGATAAGTTACAGGTTTTGGCCGTTCAGATGAAGGACAAAAGCCTATTTTGATTTGAAAAAGTAAAAATAAAAGTTATACTGAAATTTGTTAAAATTATATTTGATAAATCCTAAAGTCCAAGGGGCAAATTCACTTAAGAGTAGCTTCAGTATCGGACGAGGTAGTTTGAGCAAAGTATCGCAAGTTATGTCTCCCACGATCACATTTGATATTGAAACATTAAATGTGCTGGAAAAGCTTTGCGGTATAAGTATTAAATTAGGAAATTGACTTTTTTGTGCAAATATGTCTCCTTTCTATGCAAATTAAGTTGATTAGAGATGGTTTTGAGTGGCACAATTAATGTTGAGGTTTAACAAAAACAGAATTTTTATTTAAAGGGGATTATACTAAAGCAGCGGTTATTCATCAAATAATGATTATATGATGGTGAATGGTGATGAAATGATGATGGCCGATCAAGGGATTTGTTAGATTCGGGTAGCAACAGAAATTGCAGTGATGTTGTACAGTCATGGGAATATAAAGTATGCTCTACAACCTAGATTTTCACATTGCATTGTACAGCATACACTGTAAAAAAACATGTCATTTTATTTACAGATTTTTCACATAAGAACTGAAAATTTGTCAATAAAAACATGAACAACATGTAATTTTACATGACATAACTGTAATTTTACGGTATTTGGCTCCTCAGCTACCTGAAAAGTAACGTTGTTTACAGTGTAGATTTTGTGCAATTGTGCTAGATGTACATTCCCCTCTAAGTACGCTGCCCAAAGCATAACTGGATGAAAAAAGTTTGCTCTTGTACTTAAAAGTAGAAGTAATTTTTTTAGCTTTAAAAAAAGACTGTTGAAACTAAGCAACAGCTGAGATTTTCTCATTAAAGTAACTTTTATACGCAGACGGTTCAAAGGAAACCCATTTAATCACAATTTTCTTAGTGTCCTGACTGTAAGGCTCTAGGACACAATGTTATATTAAAAGCAACACCCTGAAACCTGTTACCTGAGTCGTCTCTTCACATGCATCAATGACCATCGTCGTGGCTAATTACATTTTACATCGAAATGGATTTGATTTGAATAAAAGTTATGTAAAATTCATGGATGATTTGACTTGTTAGCTCATATCATTTCAGTAATACTCGGCTATGTACTGTGTATGAAAATAATTCTAATATATACGTTTATGTATGGTAATAATATTCACAGCATATCCTCCTTGATGTCAATACAGATGTCTTTTTTCACAGTTTCTTCATAGTGTCTGAAAAACGTCTACCTTCTGTGCAACAGTGGACTGTTTTGTCCGTGTGACATTCTACTGTACAGATGTGCTGTTGTCACACCAGACATATAGATGTGTCTGATGTGACACGCGTCTACCCAAGTGTCACGTAGCAAAAGAAAGCAAAATATAGCTCCCGGAGAGAGGCGGGGTAGACCTTATCAGTCATGTGTGGACAAAGTTGCCTGCATATTGTTACCGTATTAGCAGTTTATCATTTAATCCAACATTATAAATGAACCAAGCAACAGCAAGGATTGAGACATTAAACGGTATGGTACCCTCACTCAACCCAAGAGTTTTGCCTTCCTGAGGTGTGTATACTGTATATTTTTTAGAGAGAGGTGATTGACTGTTCTGTGTTGCAGGCAGAACAACCGTAGTAAAGTATCGGTCAGGGATACGAGAGGCAGTGCTGTGCTGGAAACCATGGCAACAATGTGCTGTGTTGCTCAGCTCCCCCGGCCCTGCCTGAGAGGAGAAAAGAGGAGAGACAGATACCTGTAGAAGCCTAATCCCATTCAACACCTGCATACAAAGAAGCCCTCGCTTTCGGCGCGATATGAAAATGCACGGGGGATTGACAAGATACATTTTTGATGGACTGCTGTTTTCCTGCAATGCCTGCATATCACACAGTGCACACACCAGAAATGACAAACATTACGGCTACCTTCGTGTGATTGTGCTGGTAAACATTTGAGGAAGGAAATTTGAATTAGTCTTCCCTCCCTTTATTTCTTCCAGAGCTCGGATGACACTTGCCGAATGATTGATGGTGGGCCGTCTGGACCGTAATCGCTTGTTTAGTTTGGCTCCAGTCGTGGTTTTTGCATATGGGCTGGTTTATGGTTCACCTTGAATTGCATTGATTGTGCATCATTGGCCTTGATGTTATAGTGTACATTTACATTGAAATCACTGTCGAAAATCATTCCTGGTCCTCACCGGGTTTCGCAAGCAAAATTCTGTCAACATTTATTCAGACTCGTGACTTTTATTCATCCGTGGAATGCAATAGATGTAAGGGAGAACTGACAGCCCCAGTCCCCATTCACTTTCATTGGATGAAAAACAGCATTAAAATGTCTCCTCTTGTGTTCCAACCAACAAGATTTGCTTGGTTCATCAGGAAAACTAGTTGTTTGGCCAGGATTTTTGACGGTGAACAGCAATGCTGGCGACTACAGATAACATACATTAATTCATGGCAGCTCTATGTGTAAGCTTGCCCTGCTGAACAAATTCAACTCTGCCCTGAAAATATTTAATGATATTCGCTCATTACATGGTACGTGCCATGGTTTTTCAATCGGACGTTCACCTGACTGCCCTTTCGTACTCGGCTCTAAAGACAACAGAGTCGCTGCTGTCACTTTAAATCAGTCGCTCCCAGCTACGAGTTCACAGATAATATGTGGTTATTACGTTACGGTTTCCGTGCGGATACATAAAATACTTCTTGTAGATGTGTAAGACGAACAATTCTGGGATGACAAATCTTGAAGAACATTGACCGCTCTTTTTCTTCCCATACAATTAAAGTGAATAGCGACTAGACTGTCAACATTCTATAATCACAACATTTCTTAAAGGTCCAGTGTATGAAATTTAGCGGCATCTAGCGGTGAGGTTGCGAATTGCAACCAACAGCTCACTTGCCCCCTTTCGAAGAACTATGGTGGCTGACACAGAACTAAGATGTCGTCATTTGCACTTCTTTGTCAAAGGAGATAACGTATTTTCGAAATGCGCTCTGTAGAGTTTGTCCGTTTTGGACTACTGTAGAAACAACATGTAAGAAAATTCCATGTAAGGGGACCGTAATGTATATAGATAGAAATAGCTCATTCTAAGGTAATAAAAACATAACGCTTCATTATGTGTCTTTAGAGGTCTTTATACACCTCAGTGGCGTAGCAAGTCACATGATCAAAAATGATCAAAAACTTTTAACGGACCCCTCCGTCTGTTCGCAACAGTGTTGCGCATTACTGGACATAGGTTGTTTACTCAGTTTGTTATTTAAATGTTGACGCACGACAATCGCGCTCAAATAGCCAGACCCGAAGAGAGCGCAAACTCCCAAGCGCTAGAAAGAGGGAAAAAGCGACACAGCCAGTGTTTTGCACGTGTTTTTACACGCGACGTGTGAACGTTTCTATGATAAAACAAGTTGTCAAACATTAAACATGTAGCTACATACATCGCACTGGCTCTTTCCCCTCTTTCAACCTCAGCTTCTGTCAATCGCAAATTCTGCCTTCTTTCGTTTGATTGGACAGTAATCCTCGCATTTCTTCATTTGTTAGGCCACCTCAATCAGATTGACATTGAGGAGCTCATTCAGAGTCCATATAAATTCAACTTCATTGCATTTCGACACAGCAAGGTAAACAAAGTAATGTCGTGTACATTATACAATAATAATAGGTTAAATGATTGTGTATTAAAATAATTAAATGGATGCCAACTAATTGGGACAATAAAGACCTCTCTACTACCCCTAAGCTTACCGTACACTTTACAGTATTATTAAACACCTGTTAGCCATTTTTCAAATATTTTCTTAATTTTGTTGAAAATAAATGCCTGTATGATCTGATATGTGATGTGAAAATGTAGTTCGGCAAAAGGCGGATTCGATCTTGCATTCGTATGTAGCGTCAGCACTTACTCACTACGCCACTGAAGCTGCTGGCAAAGTGGCATCGTTTTTACATTTTTTTTCCGGGGAAGGACCCACTCACATTTGCCTATGAGTAGACGAGATCTGAGAACACTCATTTTCAACATTATTGTACGGCCATGAATAAAACTTGATGCGGGCCCCCAATCCCCGGGCCCATATGCACCTGCATACCCAGACGCTACGCCACTGATACACCTCTGAAGATGTATATTATATTGCATTTCTGTCAATAAATCTTCCTAAATATTACACACAGCACCTTTAACAGTATCCTAAACAAAAACAGCTCAGTTTTTGAATGACATGTGGGTGTGTAAATGATTTTTGGGTGAACTATCTCTTTAACACCAGCTTGGGAGAGCAGCGTAATACCAGCATTTGTTTTACACAGGTCGGTGTGCTTTTTTACACTCAAACTTTCGCTGAACTTTGGCTTTCCTGCATTCTGTAATACAATAGCATCACAGTGGGCAGCTTGGGTTACATGTTAATGTAAATATATGTGCATGTCACTCTTCCTCTATCCTCTATACTACCCACCAAACAACTGGAACAAATGGAACCCTCAGCTGAACCTCTCTCACCCATATTCATGCAATAATGCTCCAATTTTAGCCATTAGAGTCGATATTATGATTCGCTGAAAGACGAGGCTATTTTATGTTTAGTAGTGCTCTGTTTGTCCGTTGGCATCACATATAGCACAGACTGCATGGTCTAAGGGAGTCTATCAATTCCAGGTGCTGTATTCATAGAGCGTTGCAACCGAGGGCCACTGCGCATTAGGTATGCTGTGTGTGTACGCAAGCGCGTGGGCATGTCTGCTCGTGAGCTTGGATGTGCCTGAATATGCGAGCCGCATTCTCATTTTTTTCTCCATTTGAATTTTAATTTGATTTTGATAAAAGCACCATTTTGCAGCAATTATTTATCACTGATGTAATTTTACAGTCTGTCAAGTTATCCACTAACACACCTTGAATAATGTAGGATAAAAGAGATTCAAAGACAGAAGCCCATATTTCCTTGTTTTCTCTCGATTTACAGTTTTTTAGAGTTCACAGATAATCATTAACAAGTGAAATACGCTCAGATGTATTTAAATCTGTGTCATTTATTTTTTGCATAATTTATGGACGACAGGTTACCTTCGCTATAACATGTGCTTGTAATGCAGGTGAAACATTCATTTACACTTTCTGATAGAGGCAGAGACGGACTAACATAATAATGTCACAAGGTGCACAACTGACGATGTGAGTAGTATATATGGGGGACATAGTGTCAAAATGATTGACAGGTATGATTGATGGGGTCATTGACCTTTGCAGAGGAGGGGGAGGGGTGAATTACTTCCAGACCACCCACGTTGCGAGGGACCGCCCACTTGCTTTGACCTTTGACCGTATCCGCCCCTTAGTGTGGTACGCCCACGTCGCGTTGAACTTTTGACCGTGCCCTCACGTCCCATTTTTCCGGGGTATGTTTTAGGGCATGTTTTAGGATGTATTGCTACATATCTTTAGCATGAATGAAAATATGTAATTTAAAGGAGATGATGAGATCATTATTAATACGCAATCATTGGTTATTTAAGCAGCGTTTAAAAATAATAATGAATAAGACAACAACTACACAAACACTGTTTGAATAAACAAAAAGGTTTAAATGAATAATCATGTGATTAAATAAATAAATAAAGCATCTATTAAATAAGTAAAGAAGTAATTATACAATGTATTCAATATATGAGAGAGGAAAGGCAGAGAGGCCATGCAGATTACCTTGTTTTTCAGAGTTTTCACCCAGTCTATAACATTCCAGTGAGAGGTGTCCGCACCAAGGCTCGTAAATTTGTTTGAAAGAGGAGGATTGTAACCGGGTGT